>NW_025999977.1:17052645-17073575 GCF_001458135.2 Marmota marmota marmota
GACAGTCACTAGTATGGCAATATGTAAATCAATGGATGTGTAATTGATGTGATTCTGCAATCTGTATATGGGCTAAAAATGGGAGTTCATAACCCACTTGAAGCAAAGTGTGAAAGATGATATATCAAGAACTATGTAATGTTTTGAACAACCAACAATAAAAAAAATAAAAATAAAAATAAAAATAAAAAAGTAATGTATCTAAAATTATATTAATAACACTTCCCTTGGTGATATCTAGCTACTTTTTATGGCTCCTAATTCAACATTTATGGTGCTCTTTTCCTTTATTGGCTACTCTGATGTAGCAGATTTGAAACAGTGGTGTTTTGGGGGCAGTGCTGGGAACTAAATCCAGGGCCTTATACATGCTAGGCAAGAACTCAACCACTGAGCTACACCTGCAGCCAGACACGGTGATTTTATCTGGGAGATGTTTTGAAGGAGCCAATAATTAAAGTAGACATTTTAGTAAAACATTTTCCAGAAGTCTACCTCCAAATATAGAAACAACTTTTTCATTATAAATTAGAATAACACTTGAGGTAGGGAACTGAGATGGAGGGAAGCTCTGGGTGGCATGGAACTCAAGAACAGGATGAAAGATCTCCCTTTTATACATTATGTAGTAGCTTTTAGCAGGTGGTTTGCTATTTAGGACTTCTCAAAATATTCCAGACTCAAAAACTGCATCAGTATAGACTGACAAAAAGATCATTTGGCCACTACATCTGACTCCCTTCAGATATGTGCTACCCAACTACCTTTACTTTGGATTGATCTTTATGACACTCTGAAATATTTTAAATGAAATTATGGATATCACATTTCACCCAAAAACTTTAGTAGATAGCTGTAAAAAAAATGGGATATTTTTTCCACATAATAATTACTATCACACCTAGCAAACTTAATACTAAGTCCTTATGTTCTTTAATACTCAGCCATGTTCAAATATCTCCAATAGACCCTTTTTCCAAATGTTTTTTACAACTGTTTTATTCAAAACAGAGAAAAATATCAGTGTCTATATTTGTGAGATAAATGTAGAAAAATACTACAACTGTGAAATCTAGATATAGATGTTCATCATGCTATTCCCACATTTTTCTATGTATTTGTAATGATGTATTGTCCAAAAGATTTGTGTCATTGCATCTTTATAAACCTGTCTATATGTGTCTAAGAGGAGGAAGTTTCCAGAGTATGCTAGTGGGTCCTGTCCTGTTCAGTGTTGAAATTATTTGACAATGATATAGAAATGACGTTTGTCAATTTTCTTAGTTGATGAGCTGAAAGGAATAAGGAATGTGTCAGATAACTAAATCAACACCCAAAAATGTTTTGACAAACAAAATGCAGCAGGGATTGGTGAGGAAGCCAGTGGTGATAAACGTGGGTACTTCTATGTTCAGGGAGAGCCGGAGGCCAAAGGTCACAGGCCAACAGATACAGTAATGAGGAAGGATGCTAAGGATTCCCATCTAGTTTTTGTTATAGTTGGATAAAATGGAATTGTCTGAAGCATTAAAACCAAAAATAAAAGTAGAGTCCCTTACTGAGGGGGGCTGCTGCCTTCCCAGCCTACGAGCTGCATCTGTCAGCTTAATAAATAAAGTACCAGCTCATGCTGTAGAAGAGACTTTTCATGGCACCACCATGGCCAAGTGGAACACCCACACTTTGGTCTCCTTGGCTGACTGACCAGATAGACAGCAAGATGTCAATAATTAAGGCTAGCACTCAGGTAAGAACAATACCAGGGAGACACCACTTGAACAATGGGTGAGGCTTTAATATCCCTGGATGATTATCTAAACTGGAACTTCAAACTGTCACATGAGTATGTTTTGGTGTAGTAAGGTGTTATGTTTTCTACAACAGTCACACTGGATGGCTCTAACTTAGTACCCTCGTGGGCTCCAAGGACTTTTATAGAGAGAATCTGCAAAATGACCAGTAATTGCTGATAAAGATTTACCTGGATTTCTTTCCAGAAGATTCCTACATATGCAGCCCAAGGTGCACTGGCTTTCCCTAGGGGTAGGGGTAGGGAGGGAGACTCACAGGAAGACTAGTTCAGACTGCTTTCCTGCTACCATCAAGCCTGAGGCAACCATCTTACTATGGATGGGGCATGGTGACACCTGGCATCCCCTTTTTATGTAGTTTCCTTCTGCTCAAAGCCCTAAAGAATTTTTATTGTTTCTAAAGTGCATTTATGGTGAGGGTGTCTTTGGATTTTGTGACTGTCAGTATTCAAAACATATTCATGCCAGGCATGGAGGCGCACACCTATAATCCCAGCAGTTGGGGAGGCTGACGCAGGAGGATTGTGAGTTCAAAGCCAACCTCAGCAAAAGCAAGGCACTAAGCAACTCAGTGAGACCCTGTCTCTAAAGTCATGATTGTAGGAAATAAGGCAGACCCTAAAGGAAGACACAAAATCAAAAAGGTAAATATAAGTGAAATAACATATAAAGCTTCAAATCATTAGAAAGCAATTATAGTTAGGCCACCTAGTCTATACAGTGTCTCCAAGACAACTGGAAAGTTAGGCTGATTACAAGAGGTACCTCAAAAGACCGACATATGATCCCAGATACCTATGGCTGTCATTCATATAAATTAATTTTTCATTTTTTTTTTATTTTTCCTAGGAATCAAACCTAGGGCTTCACACATGCTAAGTACATGCTCTACTATTGAACCACATCCCCAACCTGGACTAATTTTCCTTGATGTCTCTTTAACCTATTCACATTGTCCCTTTTCCTGTCTCTCATATTTTCTTCATTCCTCCCTTCACATCCAATACAGTGGCTTAACAACCGTGTCTGCCTCCAGTCTGTCATTTGGCCTCATCTTGCACATTTCATTAACAATTCTTCCTGAATCATCATAATGATTGGGTCAGCCTTCCCCCAGTGCAAAGCACTTTTTAAGTACTTTGAAGTACACAAAGAATTAAGTCAAAATTCATAAGCCTAGCAGTTAAATCCTCACTAATCTGGCTCTGGTTCATTTTAATAATCTCTCCCAGACAAAAAATCGAGCTGGTTTTTGTTGTTGTTGTTGTTGATTGTTTTTCTTTTCCCCTCACACCCTACTGGGGATTGAACCCAGGGCACTTTACCTCTGAGCTACATTACCACCCCATTTTATTTTTATTTTTTTAATTTTTAGACAGGGTCTCACTAAGATGCCTAGGAGTCATTGAACTTGTGATCCTCCTGCCTCAGCTTTCTGAGTTGCTGGGTATGCATGAGTATCCTCCAACACCCAGTTCTTGTGTGCAGTTCCTGTGGTTAAGGATGGAAGCCATACCTTAGCCCAAACTATCTTCTCTTTCTTGGAACATGCTTCCTGTTCCTGTCTTCCTTCTCTTCTGAAGATCCAAATTTTGCCCACTTCCTGAAGCCCAAGCCAGACTCCATATTTTCAGCCTCCTCTATCACTAACTAGTCTGAGTGTGAGGTTCTACCACACTTCTTTAATATTCCCTATATTGATAATTAACTTTCACTGGCATATGTTTTATTTTCTTAAGTAGACTGTACTCTCCTCAAGATAAAGGACTTAATCCTTTTTTGTTATCATTGTTTCCTAAAGTGCCTAGAACAATGTTTCATGTGGCAGGTGCTCAATAAATAATGAAAAAACAATGAATGATTCCAAACATTTACGAACCACTTCTCTTTGTTTGAACAACGTTTGTCCCCACAGACTTCAGGATTTTCTCTCTAGCTTCATAACGCTATGAATGATTTGGATTCTCAAATTTTTTTAAATGCAATCCCTCAAGTTTGTCCACTGTTAAATATAACAGAGAGTCCCAGACATAGATCCTGGCAAACAATAATCTCTTGCAGCATTTTATAAGATTTATCACTTTAAACTAGAAAGCATTATATTCCATAACTTGTGTTTTCAGATTATGATTGAAAAGGAAAACTCACTGACTTTAAGCATTCTAAATGAAAGTATATACTCACAAATTGTAGATAACTCTTCTGTGTGGGCATGGGTATAAGTTTTACCATGTGCTATTTGGCTGGTCACTATTCTCACTATGCAAGACATGATCCATGGACAAGCCAACTCCGCGTTTCTTGGCCACTTGTTAGAAAATACAGGATACCAGGGCTCCATCTCCAACTTATTGAATGAGAATTTTGCCCTTTTAACAAAATTGCTGGGTTTTCTGAAAAACACAGAGCCCGGTGGGGGCAGGGCACAACTGACTGCACAGAAGGAATATTTTTATGCTTTCAAAACAGCCTATGCCAGTGGTTGAACACATTGCTGGGCCCTAACCCCAGGGGTTCTGATTCAGTAGATCTGGGGTGGGGCCCGGGAACCCTAATTTCTAATCAACTTCCAGGTGATGCCAATGGTGATACTGCTGGTCCAGGAAACACATCACTAGCTTGAATCATCTAAAAATAACATACCTCATATTTTGGGAGTTTTGCTCCAGTGTGCTCCCAATAAAAGAGAGGAGAGAGAACTAGTAAAAGGGGTCGGGAAAAGGAAGTGGCTAAAAATGTTTCATTCATGTGACAAGAAGATAGCCGTTAAAACTCCTTTGTACACGAAGGGTAAAAATAGCTGAAGGAATTACTATAGCAACAGCTGTATTATCCACAGGGATTTTCTCTACTGGCATTGTTTATAAAGGGAGACCCATCTTGTAGGAATTCTATTTAAATATTGAGGTTTATCAGAAACAATAAACATGGGAAACATGTCCAGTTCATTAAATACTATGAGATAACAACAGAAATTTAACGTGGATTGGAAAACAACTCTCTTGAGACTTAGATTTGGATTTGTCCCAGAAATGAAATGAAAATAAGTTTTTAACTATATGGCTCTGAAACAAATAGAAAAATAAAGCTGAGGAATGTTGGAGATATTTATTATAAATGTTTAAGTTTTTAAAAAAAATTCCAAATAGCTCTTTTTTAAAAAACAAAGACTCTCAAAATTATAAATAAAACAATATGTATAAAAACCAAAGAGCTCCACCTAGAGTTTGAAAAAAGAGTTCTTATTACTTAACACACAAAGCACCATTTATTCATATCTCATCTATATTCTTTCCATTAATGTTCAAAATATGTATTTTCACAATTTTTACAAAAAATAAGATAACTTTCTAGAGTGTCAAATCCTATTAACATAAAGGAGAATTGAATTTTTTATGATGCTATCTATAATCTATTTTTGTTCTAAAAATCTGGCAGTTATATTTGTCACAGTGAATGATTATCTTAAGGCAAATTATAAAACTGTTGGGAGAGTATGTAAAGCATCATAGAAAGACAGCTTAAAATTTATTCAAGAGACACAGTTCTTACTTGAACTTGCTGTAATGACCTTGAGCAACTCCTCTTCTAACCTTGAGTTTTCTTATCAATAGGGCTTAGATAAGACAAGTAGTTCTGAGACCTGGCTGCACACCTGGGAGCATTGGCTACAAATTGATGCCTCAGTCCCAGAGATTATGATCTGGTTGTTCTGTTGAGGGGTGGGAGTAGAGGACAGTAGCAAGCTAATGGCCTTGTAAAAGCTCTCAAGGGATCCATAATCCATAGTTAAGCATCCATGGTCTAATTCAGTGGTTTTCAAGCTTTAGTGTAAATTGGTCACCTGGAGGGTTCGTTAAAAGACAAATTGCTAGACCCTACCCCCCCAAAACTGCAGAGTCAATAGGTTCAAGTGCAGCCTAAGAATTTCCAAGTTAATGCCAGGTAATGTTGATGCTACTGATCTGAGGTCATATTTAGAGAATCATTACTCTAGATGATTACAAATTTACATTTGCCAAATTCCCCCAAGTTATTCTTATTCTCCTTTATCAAACTACAGTATAAAATATGGTTGACCAGTCTCCTGATCCCAATCTCTCTTCCTCTTGTTTGGAGCCCAGTTACCAACATGTCAATATCCTAACTCACAGGTCTCGCTACATCACTCCCTGGCCTGCAACTTTTCAATGATTCCTCATTACTGACATAAGAAAGCACAAATTAACATGGCACATGAGGCTTTTCACAGTGTGACACCAATCTACCTTTCCAGCCTCAATTTCCAGGAGCTCATGTTATCCACCTATGTTCCCGGCACTTGTCCCTAATGTCACAGCTCAGTGCCCTTGTATCTCACATTCTGTCCTTGTACCTCTAACTTCTCTTTCTAACATACTTGTCACAACTCATTCCGTTTGGCAGGTACTGTGCAAGGTATTGGAACTCAAGAAGAACACAGCAATCCCTGCCTTTAAGGAGCTTTGAATCTTGAGAGGCGTGGTAGATATTGTTGAATGGGTAACCCAACATCATCTTTATACCACTCCCTTCTTCTCCCCTCCTTACTAGTGGTTAGAAATGCTAATAATCATAACTGGGAAAGGCCCATGGCACCCACATGAAAGCATGCCCCAAGTGGATGTGTACTATAGGCTTCTGGGAAAGAGTGTGTGTTCCAGATAAGAAGGAACTGACCCAGAACTGCCTTCCTCCAGCCTTGAGTGAGGGTGTGATGCTTCCAGCCAGAGCAGCCATCTTACAGCCATCATGGAAAGGGCAGATTCCTACAGAGACAGGTCCTGATGCTGATGATGAGCTGAATAAATTCCAAGACCACTGACTTCCAGTGTTGTATTTGAGTGAATAAACCCCCATCTGTTGGAGCCAGCTGTTTATCAGGTTTCCTGTTACTTATGGAGGTACTGAAAACATTCTCTTGGGGTGGAGCTGGAGGATAGTGGGCAAGTAATTCTTCCATAATTGCTGTGCTAAGTGAAGAAGCAGAACTTGCAGGGAGAGGCTACACTAGGGTGCATGGGGAACAATCAACAAGGCTGGGCGATAGGAATGAAGCATCCATTCCAGGAAAGGAGAAAAAGCTTTGCAAAAGTCTTAAGGTAGGAAGAGGGAGCACAAAAACCCAGTTAGAGGAAGAGAGGCAGAAAAGGTTGGAAGAAGAGGCCTGGCCTGACCTGCTCTCAAGGTGAGAGGAGCATTTCTTAAAATGTGTTCCCCCAGCTTCACCCCAAATTCCACCCTCGTAATTCACAGCCTATACTGAGTTGATCTTTTTTGACCCCAGCTAGATCCCACCCCAACATCTGGCAGATAGTCATGGAAAAGCCACAAATATCTGCTAAATAAAAAAATATTACAGCAAAACAAATGGCTGCCTAAAAAGTCATGATCCAAAAGGGGGCTGATTCATGACTTTCTGAGGTCCAGTTCTGAAGTTGAGACCCACCACCACCCAGGTGTGCCATCTTCACATGAAAGAAAGAGATCCTCTTCCCACAGACCCTTATTGGATTAAAAAAGTCTGATGACTTTCAGTTTTGTAAGTCCCTGATTTTGAGAAACTTTTTAAATCACAGGGAGTGTGACTTCAGGAGCCTAGCAAAAAGCACCTGTTACCAATGAAGGTCTAATCAGGAGTGTTTTTTTAAAAATTGCAACATGACTCTGGGAGAATATCAAACCAAGCCTTTAGTTATCTGATCCTTACCTCCCAGAAAGAAGCAGAAAGTTACATAATGCATCAAAATATTATCCATATTTATTTTCAAACAGTAGGTTTATGGGTTATTTTATTTAACTTATATTTTTTAATTTTAATAACTGTTTTGATTCATTTAAACACCTAAATCAATGCAATATTTTATTTATAAGAATACATGACAAAATGTCCTCAGTCATGTGGTCTTAGTTTACTCAGTATTCATTTTTTTTAAATTTCTGATTTCTAATCCCAAGTTTAAATATAAATTGTACACAGCCTTTAACCCATATCCAAGAATTAATTCTTCAAAAATTTGGAAAAAGACACACACTAAATGTCGGTGGCATGTAAGAGAAGACATTAGGAAGCAGCATTTTATTAGCTAGAATTATTGGCACATAGTGATAAAAGCAGAACATTTTGTTGTTGTTGATTTTCCTGCTGTTTTCAGGTCCCCTACACATACTGCATCCTTACTCCCTGCACAGGGCATGGGGCCCCACCACCTGCCCATGCACACAACTGTTTGATCCCTCTGCCCAGAATGTTCCACCAGGGCTCTGCTTGGGCAGCCTCCTTTTCACCATGCAGCTCTCACCTCAGAGGTCACCTCCATGGAAAAGACCTTTCTTGACCATCCCCCCAAAAGAAGGAAAACCATCACTATTCATTTCCTTCCTGGCACTTACTATTATCTGAAAACATCTAGTCTACTTATCGTGGGCCTCCCCACAAGAAATTTAACCTTATCTCTTGGTCACTGATGAATCTCACTTTCTGGAACAGTGCCTGGTACACATAATAGGTACTAAATAATAAAGGCTAAATAAATGAAAAAGATATGCATATATCTCTGTATAAAGACACTCTCTATAACAAGATTCATAATAGCAAAAAAAAAAAAACTGGCAAAAACCTGAATTCTAGTAACAGATGAATAATAAATAATCCATGATTTATCCATGAAGCAGAATATTCTGTGGTGACTTCAAAGAACATTTACTTCCATGAAAAAACAACCACAGTACACTATATTGTGGAATTATTTTTTTTAAGTTGCAGAACAATAGGTATGGCATGACCCCATGTTTACAAGTGATAGTTGGATCCTTTTTACAATAGTATTATATGTATTCTTTTTTTAAGATTTTTTAAAAAATTTTTTAGTTGTTGATAGACATTTATTTTATTTATTTATATGCAGTGCTGAGAATCGAACCCAGTGCTTCACACATGCCAGGCAAGTGCGCTAGCACTGGGCCCCAGCCCCAGCCCAGATTAACTGTATTCTTAATGTGTGTTTGTGTGTGTGTGTGTGTGCGTGCGCGCATATGTTTATACACAAGGAAAAATGTATAGGACTAAGGTGTTTAAAAAATAGGATAGCTGGTGCAGTGGTACATACCTGTAATCCCAGCAGCTCAGGAGGCTGAAGCAGGAGGATTTTGAGTTCAAAGCCAGCCTCAGCAACCTGGCGGGATTAGCAATTCAGTGAGACCCTGTCTCTAAATAAAATACAAAAAAGGGCTGAGAATGTGGCCCAGTGATTAAACATCCCTGGATTCAATCCCCAGTACCAAAAAAAAGAATGAACCCTAATGTAAACTATGGATTTTAACCAATGATCACGTATTAATATTGGCTCATCAATTTTCACAAATGTGCTGCACTAAGGCAAGTTGTTAATAATAGGGGATCTGGGGTGTTAAGGGATTTAAGGAGATACAGGGGGAAAACACTGTATTTGTCACTCAATTTTTCTGTAAACCAAAACTGCCCTAAAAACTAAAGCATATTGATTTTTTTTAAAGAAATTAATGCTAGTGCTGGGGATATAGCTCAGTGGTACGGTGCTTGCCTAGCATGTGTCAAGCCCTAGGTTGATCCCCAGCACTACAAAAAGTAAAAAGTAATTAGTCCTGTTATGCATTTTTTTCATTAAATTTGGTTACCTTAATAAATTCACATATATAAAATGTGAATTTTAAAGCAAAATTCATACATTTAAAGACTTAAATGTTAATATAATCTGTAATATTACAAAGGAAAATAAATGATAGTATTTGAGGTCAAATGTGGTGTTAGAACTCCAACCTTACCAAGATAGTTTCTAAAAAATGAGAAATTACACCCCAATGATTCAAGTGTATGAATTGCCAAGATCATTGTAATATCATAAATAGCTAATAACAAAAAGATAGTTTCTAGTATCCTATTAATGTATATCAGATAGATTACACAACATATTTTCCAAAATTACAGCTACTCAATGAATTTTTTTCCCTGAAAAACATCCAAGTCTTCTATATCATCATGTGACATCCAATGGAACCCTCTTAATAGCCCCATCTATTTGTGTGAAAAGGACCTTGGTGAATAACGCATAAAAGATATTAGCAAAATGCTTTGAGTTTATTGGATGAAAAATCTAGGAAAAAGTAGTAATTCTCGTTACATAGAAATTCATACCATTAATGGTCTTCCAGAAAAAAACTATTTTAAAAAGTATTAAATAACTACCAGGCATAATGGCACACACTTGTGATCCCAGCTGCTAGGGAAACTGAGAAAGGAGGATCGCAAGTTCAACACCAGCCTCAGCAACTTAGACTCTGTCTCAAAGTAAAATTTAAAAAGGGCTGGGGATGTAGCTCAGTGGCAGAGTACTTGCCTAGCATGTGAGAGGCCTTGGGTTCAATCCCCAGTACTGTTTTAAAAATTAAATAATTTTGAATCTGACTCCCCCGAATTGTTCATAAATCTACTGCTTCATTCCAGTCGACTACAATAACAGCTACAACATTCAAAACAATGTCATTTCACAAAGCAGAATCTGGTTCAAATTTCATGTTTTATACAAATGCCACATATCTCTGGAAAAGGTAAAAACAACTCCACTGGTGAACAGGCCTATTCTAACTCTTGAACTGGGAACACTGCACATGGTCAGCTCTATAGAACCGCAGAATCTTAGCGGGACTGGACCTGGGAGGTCACCCAGTCTAACACACCATTCAACTAGTCAGACTTTTACAACACCCTTAACTTGTTAGATACCTACACAAAAGCTAGCAAACACTTCTGTGAAGGGTCATATAGTAAATGCTTTAGGCTTTGTGGCCATTTAGTCTCTGTTACCACAACTCAACTTGGTTGTTGAACCATAAAAGCAACCACAGGCAAAACATAAATAAATGGGAGTGGCTGTGCTTCAGTAAAACTGTATCTACAGAACAAGCAGTTGGCCAGCTCTGGCCAACATGCTGTGTGTTGCCAATCCCTGATCTAGACTGCTTTGAGTTAATGATAAAATTCCACCATTAAGTACATTAGATGGTCTATAGAAAAAAAATTATTTTATCAGGGCTAGCAGAAACAAGCAAATGCACCCATTACTACAACCACAATTCCTGCCTTCTGGGTTGTAGAACATCTATCCATTTTCATGTATCAGCCCTTCAATACTTGATGTAAACTATCGTGATTCCCTGAAGTATTTTTTTCCCCAGCCAAATATCCCCCATGCTTTCAAGCATTCCTTCTATTATGAAATGGTTTTCCAGACATGGAACCATTTGATCATCTCCTTGTATACATACACCAGTCCTTAACAATCCTTTGAAGTACAGGAGACAGATACAGGACATATGGTTTTAAAAATCTGTAGCAATCAAGATGTAATTTTAATTTTAGAATTTGGCTCACTGTCTCCAAATACAATTGGTTTTTGCTGTGCAAAATTACCATGCGGTCTTTAAGAAAAATATATTATGTGAGGATTTAAAGGCTTATGCCCAGTGTCATAATTCTATACATTAATTTAAAATGATTACTAAGAAATAGAAAACATTTTTAATTTTGCCCCAAAAAAGTAGGTTTAAAGGAACAATAGATTTGAAATAGTTCCTATGCATCAAAAAATGTTGACAGAACTCACCTCTACAATTGGAATCATATAGTGCAATTTGCAAAAGAAAGTTATCAGTTATTCTTTCTGAGGAAATAAAACACAAAAGAGGAAAACAAACACACACACATCTGCAGTGAGTCCTTGGACGCTTCTGGCTTGTTAGTAAGACAGAACGGGGCTGCTATAATCACAGCCAGGCTGTCTCTAAGTAACAGTCCCTGTGGTATTCCACATTTCTAAAATCTGGGAACAAACCAAATTCATATTTTTAAAGACATTTTAACTCTACTTTCTGTACTTCAGCATCATGGCATTTTTTAAGGTTTTCTTTTTTTAATAACTAGAAGAAAATAAGGATATATATTTTAAAATGTGCCACATTTTGCCTGATCTTATAACTATTTCTGTAATATCTCTTATGTAGTTCAATTTTCTGATAACTCAATTCCTTAAATAGTATGTTGTACCACAGAAATAAATTCATTCTTTAAAACCTAAATATGTTTATTTGTAATGACATCACATCTCACAATGTTGGCTAAACTTAATTTACATTCTCCAGTGTCTTCTTCCTGCTTGCTTGTCATTACACAAGCTCTCCCTGGATAATCCCATTCACGTGTATGGCCTCAAATCTATCCACATAATCATGGCAACCAAATTTATTGCTCTAGCCCAATTTTTCTGCAAGGACATAGCTAGGAACCTTGTGGCATTTCTACCCAAATAGTCCAACAGCCACTAAACAAGCACAAAGTGGAGCACCATGTGTCTTATAGTGGTGAGAATGTTTACTGAGTGCTGACTATGTGCCAGGTACCATCCTAAGTGCTTTACATGCATTTTCTCACTTAATTTTCATAGTGCAATTACAAAATGGCACATTTATCTTCTTTTATCTGAAATCCCATGAAAATTACAGCATCAAAATATGAAAGATACAGCAGACATTGTTTATTGAGCACTCGGTACACTTTCCCTTCCCTTCTCCCTGGCCAGAAGAACATCAATCTTGTTCAGTGTATTAATATGCCAACCAGTTTCCCAGTCTCCCTGTCACATAGCAAGGAGTAACCATATGATGCTGAGCAAAGCAATGAAGCACAAGTAGATGTCTGTTTGGGGGTGGGCCAGGGAATGCAGCACAAACCTTACCCTTTCCTTCTGTCCTTCTTCTTGACTTACTTGTATTATATGCAGCTGCACTTTCCCCTTTTTGACCAATAAGGAAAGGCCAAGATAATCACCAAGATGTTGGTCCTGAGATCACTGAGCTACTGAACCAAGGCCAGTAACCAAGTACCTCCAGATTTCTTGACTGAAAAAAAATGAACTCTTATTTGTTTTAACCATTTTAAGTCCAACTTTCTGTTAATTTGCAGCTGAAAACATTCCTGATACAAAACTATAAACTTAACAAGATTTTGACAAATATTTATATGAAGAAAAGCAGATGGAAAGCAGTAAAACAAAGAATGCTTCAGCCTAAAGGCCTGGAAAAATAATTAGAAGCAAATCAGCTCACCCCATGGAAGCCCAGAAGACTCGCGATTTGGAGATACCAGGTAATGCAGAGGATAGGACCTTCAGATTTGACATCTGGAGGACCCCAACAAAAAGACCCGCTCCCTACTGTTCCTCAAGTTCACAAGTCTACAATTACATGTTGGAAGGTTTCCTTCAACTCCTATTTATTCCTGGCTGTCTGTTTTTATTTGTGACTAGATTACTGACAATATGATTTAAGGAAAGTCTGCAATATGACATAAAAAAAGAAAACACTTTTTAAAAAAAGCAAAACATTTTTTAAAATGCAAGGAGAAGAGAGAGAAAAGAAAATGAGCCTAGAGGACACATAAATAATGCAAAAAGCAGAAGAAATTTTCAAAAAGAAAAACACAAGTAATATCCTCAAAGACATTTGAAAAATAAAAGAATGATATGCTATGAAATAAAGCTGGCTAATATACACTAACAGAAATAAACAAAAATAATAGAAAGGTTGAAAGACAAAATTAAGGCAACTTCCCAGAGAATAATGTTAAGAAACAAGGTACAAAAATGTTGAAAATCAGAGGATCAGGTCCACATAGAAGTTCTGAAAAAAAGAATTGAGAGTGGGGGAGGTAGAGGAAACGTCAAAGAACAAATATTCTCTCAGAGAAAGGGGAAGTCTCAGACCTTCTTGGTAAGAATGTCAATTAGGACAACCATTATGAAAAACAGCATGGAGTTTCCTCAAAAAAAAAAAAAAACTAGCATTAGAACTACCACATCATCCAGCAAGTCTACTACTGGGTGTATATCCAAAGGAAACAAAATCAATTATGTCAAAGAGACATATGCACCCCCCATAATCATTGCAGCACTCCTCATAATAGACAAGAAATGGAACAACTAAGCGTCCGTCAGGTAATGAATGGATCAAGAAAATGTAGTACATATACAGCATGGAATACTATTTAGCCATAAAAAGAATGAAGTTCTGTCATCTGCAACAACAAGGATGGAAGTGGAAGATGTTATGTTAGGTGAAATAAGTTAGGTACAAAACACCACAGGATCTCACTTTTACGTGGAAGTGAAAATGTTGATCTCACAAAAGTAGAGAAAAGGATAGTGGTTACCAGAGCCTAGGAATTACATGGATAGGAGAAATAAACTTCTAATGTTCTATAACACAATACAATAACTATGGTGACAACAATTAGCTGTATATTTCAAAGTAGCTAATAGAGAGGATTTTGGATGTTCTTGTTACAGATGAACAAGAAATGTTCACATCATGAATATACCAATCCTGATCTGACCATTATACATTGTATATGTATTGAAATATCATACTCTATCCCATAAATATGTACAAGTATTATGTGTCAAGTTTAAAAATATATTTTAATATATATTAAATATATGTTAATATATATTAAATACTAATATAACATATAAATCACTATATGTGTGTACACATACACACACACACATACATCACTCTCCTCTTCCAAGACACCAGCATTTAAAGTTAAATTAAAATATGCACAAAAGCAGGTGATTATAAGAATGCAGAAAAAGAGGGATAAACTGAGCATCTAATGAGTTTTCTGAGAGGAATAAACAGTTGTAACACACAATCCTTTGCATTCAAGTGACATCAAACCTCTTTTAACATCAACACTAGAATTTTTGGTACTATGCCTCCAAAATTCTGAGCAGATTATTTTTACCATAGAATTTTTTATGACTCAATCAGTCAAGTATGAAGGTAAATGATGCAAATTTTCTTTCATGCACTTTCCTTGAAAGAATTCCTTTCTCTTATGGAAAATCATGTTTCTGAAAAATAAGAGAATAAACCAAGAAAGATGTAAACACAAGATTAAGGAAACAGGCGCCTGCTCCACAGAAAAAGCAAAGGGAAGCTCCAGAGTGGCAGCTGTGCAGCATATCTAGACCCAGACTGGGAGGAGACAGGCCTAGGGGGAATCGCATGATTGACAGGTTATGTGATGCACTTTGATGCTTGAAGGTAAATTTGTTGTGGGGCTTAAAATATATATAGACAGGTACATAGAATTTCAGTTTAAGAAACATAGTAAAATATTAGATGGAACAGCATGAAATTGCTGTTTTACAGGTTTTGTGGGTTTCATTGTCAAATATTGGTGATTCCATATCAGTTACCTGGATTTACAGGTGATTAAATGATGGTGGAAATTTGCTTTAAATGCTCTAAAGATAACAAAAACAAAAGAAAAGTTGGAGGGATATATGAAACAAGAATGTCAGAAAGTTAACTGTTATTGAAACTGGGTAACTAGCACAGAGGTTTCACAGTCCTGTTTACTCTCTTTTAAAAAATTGTAATAGGAGAAAAGCATGA
The DNA here is from genome assembly GCF_001458135.2 of Marmota marmota marmota. NCBI lineage: Eukaryota > Metazoa > Chordata > Mammalia > Rodentia > Sciuridae > Marmota > Marmota marmota. Next base: position 17,067,969 of record NW_025999977.1, read on the forward strand.
CAACACAAAAATGTATAACATTTCAATTTTTTCAGACAGCAGGAGGAATTTCCACTTAGCAATAGTCATATAAAATCCAGTTATAGGGACTGGGGTTGTGGCTAAGTGGTAGCATGCTCGCCTCGCATGCATGAGGCACTGGGTTCGATCTTCAGCACCACATAAAAATAAAGACAATAAAGTCCATCAACAACTAAAAAATATTTTTTAAAAAAATCCAGTTATAGAACTAATGAACACAGAAAAAACAAGGATCAGTTAAAGAACTCACATATACAAAAGTGGGGAAGGAGACAGAGACAATTTCACAACCCCACTCTACCCCATCCTTTCTAAATTGACTCCACTGACTCTAGACTACACTAGAAAGAGCTTATCCAAGTTGTTGCAATTCCTGAGATCCAAAACCCAATGAAAGAACCACTTTTCTCTGCCCATCAATTCTATTCCAGTTTATATATTTTTCTTGTCCAATCTAGATTCCAAGATTTGTAATTATACGCACACTTTTGTAAATACCCTTAAGTCCTTGCTCTCTCAGTTTCTGCTCTTTGAAACTGGCAGTTTTTTAAAGTAAAGTACAGTTATAATAAGACTATTACTTACTTGTAAATAGTAAATACCAATTTAGTAGTAAATATTTTCTATTTGACAGTAAAATATGCTATGTAATAGTTTAGTTGTTGACATCACTGTTGAAAGTTTGAGATCAGGAATATAAGGCACAGATGCCTATTATCACTACTCCTCTTACTCAATATTGCACTTGAAGACCTAACCAGAAGCATGATGAGAAAAAGAAATAAAAGATAAAAGGACTGGAAAAAGGAGAAATAAAGTTCTCACTATTCTCAGATGATATATAAGATCAGCTACATAGAAAATTCAAAATAATCTATATACAAATTATTAGCACCAATAAGTGAGTTTAGTAAAGTTGCTGGAAATAAGGCAATATGAAAAATTCAATTGTATTTTATACATTAGCAATAAAGAAAAAATAAAATGCTTAAATAGATAGTATTTATAATACATCCAAACTATCAGATACAAGCAGGGAGATATGCGAGGCCTTTATGCAGAAAATTATATCATACTATTTAAAGAACTGAAGAAGAACAAAATAAAGAAGAGGCTTCTTACATTTGGTACATAAATTCTTCCCAAATTTATCTCAATGCAGTTCCAGCAAAATTCCAACAGATTGTGGACCTTGACAACTAGATATATAAAACTTACAATGCAAAAGTACTAGAATAGCCAAGGCAATCTTGAAAAAGAATAAATTGGAATAACTTGTCTACCAGTTGTGAAGACTTACAATAAAAATACAATAATTAATATGGTATGGTATTAATACAAGGATAGAAAAACAGACCAGTGAAACAGGATAGAGAATCCAAAAGTAGACTCATGCCTATGACCTACTTGATCCAAGGTGCTATGGTAGGGGAAAGAACTTTGCTTTAATCTAATTCATCAACCTGTGGGTTCATACCTCACACTTATTATGTGTTCTAGTTCACTACAAAAACTTTAAAGAACACATAAATGTATTGATTCAAACTAAAAATAAAAATTGTAAAGTGCTTCTGAATAATGAAGTCAGCTGTTACAAACCACTGGTACAATGAACATAAAGAAACTAATGTGGCACACAAATCAATTATATTAGGTGAAGAGACCAAGTTCTGCCATTAAAAAGAGAAACGTTCACATTGTGTTAAAATAATCAAAAAAGGACAAAAATACAGAGAATAACATAAAACGCATAGGAAATGTAAAAAAGAAAGATGAAATGGCAGGGAGCAATTGAACTGAAAAGGATTAAACAAAATAATAGCAAACACTACAGTCATGTGCTGCATAATGATGTTCAGTCAACAACAGAACATACATATGATGGTGGTCCCAGAAGATTACAATGGACCTGGAGAGTCCTATCACCTAGTGACATTATGGCCATAATAACTTCATAGCCCAATGCATAACGTATTTGTGGTGATGCTGATGTAAATAAATCTTTTGTACTGCCACTTGTATAAAAGTATAGTGTACACAATTATGTACAGCACATAATACTTAATGATAAATGACTGGTATTCGTATGTATTTACTATACAATAGTTTTATTGTTACTTTAGAGCATACTCCTTCTACTAATTAAAAAATGTTAATTCCCCAGCACAGTGATGCACACCTGAAATTCCAGAAACTCAGAGGCTGAGGCAGGAGGATCTCAAGTTCAGGCAAGCCTGGATAACAGCAAGAACCTGTCCAAAATAAGAAATATAAAGGGCTGGGGGATATAGCACACTAGTAGAGCACCCCTGGGTTCAATCCCTAGTAGTGAAAAAAAAAGTGAACAAAAAACAGCACCAGGTATGCCATGTGTGTGGTCCTGGGTTCAATATCTAGCACTTCAATAAATACATAAATGCAAAAATTATAAAAAAATCTATGGCAACAAATTTGAAAACCTAGAAAAAATTGGGTAATTTCTTAGCAAAATATAAAAGAATCTAAGCACCACCAGTGGAAAACCCAAATACACTAATTACCACAGACTAAGTTAGAAATGTGTTTGAAGGTCTATATTGAGATGGTATCAGGACCACATAATTTCATAATTTGTTTCAGCTAATCTAACTTAGAACAATATTCTAACAATATTTGAATTATCCCAGAATAAATGAAAAGATGGAAAACTTCCTAACATGTTTTATGAAGCCAAAATTTTAACATTAAAACTTGATAGAGTACCAAAAATAAAATCATAGTCTCATTTATAAACATAGATGTATAAGTTCTAAACAAAATATTAGCCAAGCAATATTAGGTAATAACTCAAAAAAATAACACACTGGGGGCTGGGACTGTAGCTTAGTGGTACAGCACTTGCCTCACATGTGTGAGGCACTGGGTTCAATCCTCAGCACCACATAAATAAATAAAACAAAGGTATTGTGTCCATCTACAACTAAAAATTAAGAAAAAATAATAACACACTGGAATCAACCAGAGCTTAATTCCAGGAATACAAGTGAAATTCAATGTGATAAAGTGTGTTTATGAAAAACCAACAGCAAATATCTTTCCACTTGGTGAAACAGTAAAACTATTTCAAATAAAATAAAAAACAGACAAAGATGCCTGCTATTACTATTATTAATCAACATTGTTATGGCAGTACTACAAATGAAATAAACACTGAGAAAAAAAATGCATTATTTTTTACAAATTGCCAAATTATATATATTTAGAAACACAATGAAATATAATTTTTAAAAACTAGTAGAATTGATAATAATAGTTGATAAAGTAACACTATGATGTAAAATAAATACACAAAGTCATTGGGCTTTCCATATTCAAGCATAAACACCTAGAAACAGAATTAGGAAAAAATATTCCATATACAATAATGAAGCTATCAGTAAAATACAAAGGAGTAAACTTATGTAGAAAAGTACAAAACTTATATGAAGAAAATCATATTAAAGGATAAATTTTAAAATCTAACCAAATGGAAAGACATTCATATTCTTATATGGGAAGATATAATAGCATAAAAATGTCAATTCTCTTGACATCATAAAAATGCCCAACTAGAAATTTGGCCCAAAATACAGGGCCAATAAACACATGCTGCACATGTTTAAGTTTCCAGAAGAAAATCAAATGTGGAGAGAGGTTTACACAAGGGACAACTGGGCATGGAAACCCACCAGGCTCTACCCCTCTTCGATTCCACTGCTTGCGGGACCAGTTGGGAGAAATGCTTCTGGTCAGGAACTTGGAAGGGCAGAGGCGGGAGAAATTGGAGACTGAACCAGAAAACGTGGGGTCTGCAGGTGATGTAGGAGACTAAGAATTGGCTCCCCCACCATATGAGTTGAACTCAGGGATGATCCCTGGGGTACAGTCTTGGAGCGTGGACCAGCAAGTACCGGGCGCTGGAGATGCACTGACTTAAAATCTCTAGACCAATTGGCATTCAGCAAAGAGCCTGGAGCCTGCAGAAGACTAAACCCTGCCTCCAGGAATTCCACCTACCGGATTACCTCTCTCACTCCAGCAATCCAGAGGGTGGAGCATCACACTCCTAAAACCTCTGAGAAGCTGAGAATACTTTGAACTACAACAGAAAGAATTCTTCAACTTTTCATCAAAAAAAAATTTTTTTTTCACTGTTTAATTGTGACCTTTAAGTACATGGACATTTATACAGTTTCCTTTTTTTTTTTTTTTTTCCTTCTCATGTCTAGCATTTTTAAAAAATATTTTTTTAGTTGTAGATGGACACAATACCTTCATTTTGTTTATTTAGTTTGTTTATGTGTTGCTGGGGATTGAACCCAGTGCCTCACACATGCTTGGCAAGAGCCTACAGCTGAGCCACAACCCCAGCCCCTTATGTCTAGCATTTTTGAAGCCAATTATTTTACATGGATTAGTTTTTTTGTGAACTAGAATATTTGATTAGTATATTTTAGTTTTGTTTTATATTCTTTTAATTTTTTATTTAAATTTTTGCTTTATGTATATTTTTTCTCCTACCTGGTTCCCTTGATTCTCTCTTCTCTTCTGCTAACAGCCAATCCCTATTATTCTCCCCATCACCCTTCTTTTAACCTTTTACTTCTGTCTTCTCTCCTCCTCCCTCATAATCATCACACCCTATATCACTTCTGTTCTCTCCCTGTCCACCATTTGAAAATGTAAACCCTTTTGCAAACTTGCTGTTATTATAGGCTATACCTGATCATATAATTTCTGTTTATTATTATAATTAACATTGTAGACATCATAGTAGGAACTATTTGGTTTAATGCTGTAAATTATTTGCATTGGTTGTTGTTATTACTTGTCTCCCCCTAAACTGTGAGGTACTGGAAACCTTCACAGACACCATAAGTCCACAGAATAGAAGAAACTCTACTGCCTCAGAAACTCTACTGTTAGTTGGGTAGACACACAAACAACATGAAAAAGCAAGAGAACAAATCACCCCAAGCAAACCAAGATACTCTGATAACAGAATCCATCAATACCACGGTGGTAGAAATGTCAGAGAAGGAGTTTAGAATGTACATCATTAAATTGATCTGTGAAGGAAAGGATGATGTAAGAGAGCAAATACAGGTAGCAAAATAAAAAGATGGGGAGATAAAGAGATCTCAATAAAGAGATAGAGATTTTGAAAAAAAAAACAGAAATTCTTGAAATGAAGGAAACAATAAACCAAATTAAAAATTCAATAGAAAGCATCACCAATATACAAGTCCACTTGGAAGAAGTGGCAAAGAAGACAAAATATATAATCTTTTTTTTTTTTAATTTTTTATTGTTGGCTGTTCAAAACATTACATAATTCTTGATATATCATATTTCACACTTTGATTCAAGTGGGTTATGAGCTCCCATTTTTACCCCAAATACAAATTGCAGAATCACATCAGTTACACATCCATTGATTTACATATTGCCATACTAGTGTCTGCTGTGTTCTGCTGCCTTTCCTATCCTCTACTATCCCCCCTCCCCTCCCCTCCCCTCGCCTCTTCTCTCTGCCCTCTCACTGACATCATTTGTCCCCTTCGTATA
>NW_025999977.1:17073786-17075401 GCF_001458135.2 Marmota marmota marmota
TTTGTTCTCTTATTGTCTAATTTTTTGAGTTCTTTGTATACTCTGGATATTAGGGCTCTATCTGAAGTGTGAGGAGTAAAGATTTGTTCCCAGGATGTAGGCTCTCTATTTACCTCTCTTCAAAATATATAATCTTGAAAATAGAGTTGACCATGGAGAGAAGATGTTAAGAAACCATGAAAAGAACTTCCAAAAATTATGGGATAACTGAAAAGACCAAATTTAAGATTTATCAGGCTAGATGAAGGCATGGAGATACAAACTAAAGGAAAGCACAATCTTTTCAATTTAATAATACCAGAAAATTTTCCAAAGCTAGAGAATGAAACGGAAAATTAAATACAAGAGGTTTATAGGACCTCAAATATGCAAAATTACAACAAACCCACATCAAGGCATATTATAATAAAAATGCCTAACATTCAGATTTTAAAGGCTGCAAGAGAAAAAAAAATCAGATGTATAGAGGGAAATCAATTTGGGTGTCAGCTGATTTCTCAGCCCAGAACCTCAAAACTAGGAGGTCCTGGAATAATATATACCAAGCTCTGAAAGAAAATGGATGCCAACCAACAATCCTATATCCAGCAAAATTAAGCTTCAGATTTGAATATGAAATAAAAACCTTCCATGATAAACAAAAATCAAAGGAATTCGCAACCAGAAAGCCTGCACTTTAAAATATTCTCAACAAAATATTCCATGAAGATGAAATTAAAAAAAAAAAAAGTAAAAACCAGCAAAGGAAGGAACTACACTAAAAAAATAGTCAATCAAAGAAGAAACTAATTCAAATTAAAAACTAGAAATAAACAAAAATGACTGGGAAGATAAATCATATCTCAATAATAACCTTGAAGATGCTCAAGCTAACTAATAATTAGAGAATTGCAAATTATAGTGAAATAACAATCACCCAATAGCCAATCAGATAAAAAGAAAAATTAGAGAGCAATCATACCCATTGCCAACAACATGAGGAGGAAATAACATAAATTGTTTACAGCTGCTCTAAAAGCACTTTGATGAATTTTTTACATTAAAAATACACAGACAGTTCAACCAACAAATCATGCCCTTGGGAATCAATCCCATAAAAATAAATTCAATAGGGCTGGGGTTGTGGCTCAGTGGTGGAGCATGTGTGGAGTATTGGGTTTGATTCTCAGCACTGCATATAAATAAATGAATAAAATACAGGTCTATCAACAACTAAAAAAGTTTTTTTAAAATTCAATAATAAAACGTTGATTGTAGTATTAGTCTTATTGTAAAAAACAAGAAACAAACACAAAAAGGGTTCCTAGCAATAGGTAATAAATAATGGTTTACCTAACTGTGTAAGTTAAGCAGCCATTAAAAAGAATGAATTCGAGTTATACAGTTTGGCTCAGAAGGATTTTCTGGATATATCTTTGAGTGATAAAAGAGACAGGTAACTTAGTAAGACCCTGTCTCAAAAAATACAAAGGGTTGAGGATGTAGCTCAGTGGTAGAGCACCCCTGGGTTCAATTCCAAGTAAGGAGGGGGAAAAAAAAGTGAGGTCGAGAGAAGGGCATATACTATGATCCTATTATAAACATATGTGTGCCTACGTGTGTGGGGGGGTGGGGG
>NW_025999977.1:17077144-17097542 GCF_001458135.2 Marmota marmota marmota
AGAAAAAAGTGTAACTGCTTGATGTTGGGTGGTATACTCTATATATGTCAATTAGGTCTAGGTTATTAATTGTGTTATTGAGTTCTATAGTTTCCTTATTCAACTTTTGTTTGGAAGATCTGTCCAGTGGCGAGAGTCATTAACTCTTTTTTAAAAAACATTTATTTTTTAGTTGTAGTTGGACACAATATCTTCATTTATTTTTATGTGGTGCTGAGGATCAAACCCGGTGCCTCACCTATTTGAGGCAGGCGCTCTACCAATGAATGAGCTATAGCCGCAGCCCTGTTCATTAACTCTTAACCCACATTTTGTGTAATTGAATTTTTGGGCTTTTTAAGCCAGAATGTGATTTTACACATAAATTTAAGTATGTACCCATATATAAATAAATTAGAAAACATAAGGAGTTAGTCATTATATGTTTACTTATTTTAGAATGTCCCATAAAATGAAATACAAGTTACAGAAAATATGCATGAAGTATACCATTTCAGTAATAACAAGCAAAACCTTAACCATAAATGCACACTTAAATAACTTGAAGTGAAACAGAAAACTGTTAAAACTATTCACAAAGCCACTGGCACATGTTACATAAAGGGGCAGAGTACTATCACTGCCTTTATAACTCTCTGCCTTATATTTCTTAATTGTATAATAAGCCAAAAAGTAATGCTTTTAAAATCTGAATATATTAAGTAATGAAAACAGAGACAATTCATAATCAATAAAATAAAATAAAGTGGGTAATACTGTCTACCTCATAGGATCTGCTGTAAAGATTAAATGAGATAATTTATATAAAGTGCTTAGCATATTCCCCAATATGTAAATGCTTAAAAAATGATAGCTATTTTTTATTTTAAAAAAAAAAAGACTACAAAGAACATTAGAAACGATGAAGCTGAAGAGACAAAGCCTTTGAAAATGACATTGTGTCCACAGGACACTATTCCCCATATTACTGAATCTTGTCTCCGTTGACTGCAAGAATTCATATGATGGTAACCTGAACACACTCTCATTGACAGTAAAAATAAAGTTGCAAGTAGATATATAAAGCACTTACATTAAAGGAGATGGTGATCTTTTTGCCTTGAAGATTACTTTAACCACCATTCCAAGGCTAAATGCTTCTATCCTAAAACTTCAAATGAGAAATATGTGGGCTCTGGACATTAGGGGAGACTCACCAGGACAAATTCATACAGAATGGGGAGTCATGCAGTTGCCTCTCCTGAGGCCTGCCCAAGGGAAATTCCTAAACAAGAAATTTCACCCTACCTCTGAATTTCTTTGCCAGCCCACCTAGAAATCTGAGTTTGTTTATAATCTACAAACTAAATCTGGCCCATCAGTACTATTCTTATTGTCCAGTGAAATTTACACACGTGTTATTAGTCTTATTACTCACATGGAATTGACCTTGTCTTCAGGACCTTGTACTTGGCCTGTCACGGTGCCTTTGCTGGTATTCTTCACCCAGCCAACCACTCCTATTTTCTTAGCTTCATCTTCTGTGTACTGGTTTCAGGAGAAAACAAAAGAGATGAAGTCAATCACGAAAAGTCTGAATTCATAAAATATTTTATTCCAATATTCAAAATGTTAACCTGATAATATTTTTATTCTAAAATATAGTCTATGCCAACACTGGCAGAGCTGAACCAGTCACACCTCTATTTAATAGCAAGAACCTTTACTTAAATGGTATCTTCTATTAAATTCCACTTTCAGGACAACACATTACAAAAATAGAAACTAATAGTGGGAATTATTTCAGAACCAGTTTCTGTGATGTGTTTGGGGATCTATAAAATTCAGCCACATTGCCCGCAGGCCTGTGGACACTAAAATTGCATTGTCAATCTGATGCATTGTCATCAATCCAAGATTCTCAATCACTGACAAGAAACATCCTGTTATGATCAACATTAAGCATTCAAGGGCAGGAACAAAAACTAAAACACTGTGAAATTTCCAACAAAAATGAGGGAAAATAATTTTAACAAGAAAATTAAACTATCAAGAACACTAGCCTACACAAGCTGGTTTACAGAATTATCGTACATTAAAAGATTCTGATGAGTTTTGATGGCTCTGGATTTACCAGAAAAATGTTATAATTGTTTATAGATAAATTTCTCTTTCCTATGATTCATATATATATAGTTGTGAATGGACCTTTAGTTTTATTAATTTGTATGCGGTGCTGAGAATCGAACCCAGTGCCTCACACGTGCTAGAGAAGTGTTCTACCACTCAGCCACAACCCTAGCACCCCTACCCCCCGTGATTCTTAATAGTTTCTTTAAATTCTTTTCCCAGTTTCAAATTCAGTTATTCTACTAAAAATGAAAAAAAAAACAAGAAACATTTTGATTTTGAATTATTTTAACCACATTATTCTAAAAATTCTTGTGGATCCAGCCAACCTGAAGTTTTCAAAACTATGCTCTTCACCTGCTTGGAGGCTAGGGTGGTTAAGATCTATACTCCACAGACCCAGCAAGATGAAGCAACATAAACCAAAATCATTTTATTAATTTTTAATTATTTTTATTTTACTTTTTACTATTTTCTACCAATTTTTGCTCAGATGGGTATAGGAATTGGCTCAGAATATAATTCAAGATAATTATGAAAATGGAGACAATCTGAGTTGTGGAGGATGGAGCTATCTCAATATATAGAGGCTTTACTGTTAGGAAAGTGTTGAAACTAACTCTCAGGGGTTGGGGACCAGAAACTTAATCAAGTGACTCCCAGCAGCAACAGTAGGTGAAAATACAAGCCACAGTTAACTTTTAGGAAAAGAGTATTTTAACAAATAAAAATTTAAAAAGAGAAAAAGGAAATATAACTGCTGAAAACCTGGGAACTGCTTTCATATTCAACATTAGCATTTTTCATTTTGCAGTGCTAGATATGCTCTCTTGCCTGGAGTACTTTTCTATCCAGAACACGTAAAAGAGCCCCTACTTTGTACTCAATATATCTGATCAAAATGTTTAATTCAAATCAACCAAGAGAGGTGCTTTTGAAATTCATAGAAAATATTAACTAATAAATAAGAAGGCTGTAATGTTTCTGACTATTTTTAAAGGACAGCTTTAATAAAACAGTAATTTCAATGAAATTCATTTACATCTTCATTTGCTGTCAAGGGCAGTAAATAAGGAGTAGGCTAGCACTATGCAGAAAATTGCACTGTCTCTGATTAAAAATAACAGGAAGCAAGTGAAAAAAATAATAAAGTGTATTGACTTACCATTCTGAAGCAAACACCTGTATAAAAGAAAGATAAAAAGAAATGTCAGCATGTCTACCTTTTAAGAAAAAAACTATATTTTCTAACTTAATGTTCATCTATTTATTAGAGGGTAAGTAAAAGATAAATAAAACATTCAATATTTGAATGTATTCAAAGGGCATTGTTCAAAAGTATTCTCTTTAGCCAAACACAGTGGCCAATGCTTGTAATTTCAACAACTAGGGAGGCAGGAGGATCACAAGTTCCAGGACAGCCTGAGTAACTTAGTGAAACCATGACTTAAAATAGAAAATAAAAGGGGCTGGGGATGTAGCTCAGTAGTAAAGCACCCTAGGTTCAATTCCCAATACCAAAGTGTATATATATATATATATATATATATACACACACACACACATACACACACGTATACACACAGATATATAAGGTGTAGGTATATAGATATATAGGTATACATGTATATATATTTTTTCAAATAAAAAGAGAAGGTAAGTTTTTGGAGAAATATAATATAGTAACACTCTAAGACCAAAGTATAATGAAATTCTGAACTACATTTTGAATCTGTTGTAAAATGCTAAATAGAACAAAATGCTTATTATAAGGATAGTTGAGGATACTTAGCTTAAAATTTACCCATCCTTAGGTTTTAGAATTTCTTCTTTAAATGCAATAACTAAATTCAAGTTTAAATAAACATTTATATTTTCATTTTATTTCTGTTAGTAACTAGAACCAATGAAGCAAATATCAAGAAATGATATTCCTGACCATGACTGAGCTTCTGAAGCTTCAGTACTAATTAAATTAACTAAAATGGAAATAAGCCTTAGAATCTTTACAGTGTAGATTATATTATGTTCATATTTTAAATCATATAGGTTAGGTAAAGTTGCTGGTGCTGGTTATGTTTTCTCCACATAAACTGTGGTAGATGGGACTGTTCCATATTGATAATTACCATAGTATATTATACTTCAGTTATCCATCCTACAAAACTATGTGAGTGCCATCTTAGACATAAGTCAAGTAAGCTATGGGATTTCCTATACTAGGTTGTTTGGAACCAAACATTCATACTAGGAGAACAGGGCCCTAATTCAGGGGTAAAACAAGAGGCAAGCTGGTTCCAAATTACCAAGGATGTATGTATATAATTTGAGACCTGGTAGGAGAAAGGGAAGTCCTTCTTACATCTCTCCTGGGAATTGTAGCAATGATCCTAAACAACAGAGCTCAGGTCAGTCTTGCAAATTGCAACTTGGAAGACATTCAATCCAAAAGGATGCATAGAACTGGCTTCTCAGGAATAGATTTGCCCCACAGTTGAGATCCTACCTAAGAATTGGTTAAAATGGGTTTAAGAAGCATCAGGAATATGGCAGGTGCAGAAATACAGAGCTTGTTGAGTACTATTTAGTTTTTATTCCCACCTACAGCACGTAAGAAATTTGGAAATCTTTTTCCAAATTGAAAAAAAAAAGGAGTTTAAATTTAGAGGATAGAAGAGAGCATAGCAATTAAAAATATTTTTAGAATGTATAAACAACTATGGTAGATCCGCACAATGGACTACTCAGGAATCAAAAAGAAAGACCTATGGATACAAGCAACAATTTTATGAATTACATGTTGAATCAAATGCATTATGCTAAGCAAAGGAAGCCAGACTCACACATAGTGTGTAATCCCACATTCTGAAACAGGCAAAACTATAGACAGAAAACAAATTGGTGGTTGCCAACACCTAGGCATGGGGGGACAGTGCTACAAGGAAGCATGAGGAAACTTTTGGGGGGATAGAACTGTTCTTTATCTCAACTATGGTGGTTGTTACATTACTGTATGCATTGGTTAAAACTCATTGAATGTACAGCAAAAAGAATGAGTGTTACTGAATGTAAATTATACCTTGGTTGAAAAAAAAATACATTATGAAGTCACAGGGGATAGAACAAGCTGGTCTCCAAAGAGGCCAAAAGATATTCTACACACAGCAATTGAGCCTGAGCATATAGAAGACTAGTAGTTTAGATATTTTTATAGTTTTGTAAGCAGATTTATAATAACTTTTCCTGATGGTAGTATATTGTAGTGCCAAATGAATATGAAGAAAATAGAGCAGCCAATCAATAAAGACAGGAGAGTATCACAAATGGAATTTTTATAGGGCTATAAAAATATTTTTAAAGATACATGTAAAACTTGGAGGAAGGATGAGTAGGAAGTATTGATCTGAAGGAGAATCAGAAAGGCAATCTGCTGTATAGATGGAAGGAAAGACATTAGCTAGTAGATGATATAAAAAGAATCAGCAGAAAATTCAAGAAACTTCATGTCAACCCAGACCATATAAAAAAAGAAAGACACAACAGGAGGGAAATTCTACAGGCAATAGTCTGAAATATTTTCACTATATCAGTGAGGGGCTCTGAAACACAGTAAGATGTTGACCAATAAGTAGATTGACAGTTTGGGTCATGTTCCTCACCCATTCCTCAACAGTAAAAGTTTTGTGTATTAAAATAGCAACACCTGAAAGTTCTTATAGAAAATCAAATCTAGGACTCCTTCTCAGACCTACAGAAACAGAACTTTGTAGGTGGTATCCAGAAATATGGTTTTAACATAATTTCCAGATTATTCTTATGCACTGAAATTTAGATCCAGTAAGTGGCCCAAACTTACAGGAGATATAGGAGAGATCTGGAAAGGGTTTGTGTTCCAGGACAAGGACACATCACAAAAAGGAAAACCAAAATCTTATGGGGTACTGCACATGGGACAAATCTCCTACTGACTCTGGTCCAAGTTGTGTTGATGATAAGTCATGTACATGCATACCTGTTTTGCCTCACCTGTTTTACAAGTCAGCAACACTACATGAAAGAAACAATAGATGATGAAAAGGCAAAACCCACTCTCTAGCACCCTTCTTGGACCTGGAGTTGTAGCTGCTTAGGCAGCCTGTCTCTTAGATTGCTCCTTTCACCCTTATAACCTATTGCTAGAAATACTGGAGCTGCCCATAGAGGGAAGATGACGACACTCAACACAGTGAACAGCAATCCTTTCAGCACATGAATCCCAAACAGCCCTTCCACCATCTATTCACTGATGAAAGAAAAAAAAGGACATTCGCTTTTTGTGAAGGGGATGTAAGAATTTTTATAAGAGGCATCAAACACAGATATTCTACAAATTATGTGTTGTCAGATTAAGGAAATTACCTAAATCGGTCTATTGACAGAATTTTTTTTTTTTTACACAGACATAAGCTAGGATTCAGGCAACTCAAATATATTTAATAAGCATACAGTTAGACATTGATTATTCACTTGACAAAAATCATATTAATTGTCTAATTCTAAATGCAAGTAATGAGATGGGTATATAAGACATAGTTCCTGCATCTAGGAACTTCATCTAGTCAAGTGGGAGAGGTAGAAAAGTAAACAGGCTGAGTACGATTCCATTGTGTATATATGCCCTTTTTTTTTTTATCCATTCATCTATTGAAGGGCATTTGGTTGGTTCCACAGTTTAGCTATTGTGAACTGTGCTGCTATAAACATTGATGTGGCTGTGTCCCTGTAGTATGCTATTTTTAAGTCGTTTGGATATAGACCGGAGGAGAGGGATAGTTGGGTCAAATGGTGGTTCCAGTCCCAATTTTCCAAGAAATCTCCATACTGCTTTCCATATCAGCTGTACCAATTTGCGGTCCCACCATCAGTGTATGAGTGTACCTTTTTCCCTACATCCTCACCAACACTTATTGTTGTTTGTATTCATAATAGCTGCCATTCTGACTGGAGTGAGATGAAATATTACAGTAGTTTCTGCAGGTAAATGGATGGAGTTAGAGAAGATAATGGTAAGTGAAGTTAGCCAATCCCCCCAAAAAAACCAAATGCCAAATGTTTTCTCTGATATAAGGAGACTGATTCATAGTGGGTAGGAAAGGGGAGCATGGGAGGAATAGATGAACTCTAGATAGGGCGGGGTTGGAGGGGAAAGGAGGGGGCATGGGGTTAGAAATGATGGTGGAATGTGATGGACATTATTATCCAAAGTACATGTATGAAGACATGAATTGGTGTGAATATACTTTATATACAACCTGAGATATGAAAAATTGTGCTTTATATGTGGAATAAGAATTGTAATGCATTCCGCTGTCATATATAAATTTTTAAAAATTAATTAATAATAAAAAAGAAAAGTAAACAGGCAATTAAAATTGCTGTAGATTGCATAAACCTGGATGCAAGTGAGAGTTTACCAGACACATGATCCAATCTTGGTAAGTTTTAGAAGTGCTCGTTAAAGATTGGATCTTAACGAATGGATAAAAAAAATGTGGCATTTATACACAATGGAGTATTACTCTGCATTAAAAAATGACAAAATCATAGAATTTGCAGGGAAATGGATGGCATTAGAGCAGATTATGCTAAGTGAAGCTAGCCAATCCCTAAAAAACAAATGCCAAATGTCTTCTTTGATATAAGGAGAGTAACTAAGAACAGAGTAGGGACGAAGAGCATGAGAAGAAGATTAACATTAAACAGGGATGAGAGGTGGGAGGGAAAGGGAGAGAGAAGGGAAATTGCATGGAAATGGAAGGAGACCCTCAGGGTTATACAAAAGTACATACAAGAGGAAGTGAGGGGAAAGGGAAAAATAATACAAGGGGGAGAAATGAATGACAGTAGAGGGGGTAGAGAGAGAAGAGGGGAGGGGAGGGGAGATAGTAGAGGATAGGAAAGGCAGCAGAACACAACAGACACTAGTATGGCAATATGTAAATCAATGGATGTGTAACTGATGTGATTCTGCAATCTGTATATGGGGTAAAAATGGGAGTTCATAACCCACTTGAATCAAAGTGTGAAATATGATATATCAAGAACTATGTAATGTTTTGAACAATCAACAATTAAAAATTAAAAAAAAAAAGATTGGATCTTAAGAGTTGAGACCTCAATCTTGAGAAAATATTGGTATGATGAAAGTAGAATAACATTATAAATGGAAGAGCTGTGTAAAGCCCCAAAGTTGGAATTTTGGCACATTTGGATACCACACATAGTTAAATACTCACAACCACGCATTCCCTTATTTTCAAAATTATTTCTAGGCCCCAAACTTTACTGGAGACTTATTGAAAAGTAGTTCAGTTCTGATCCCACTTTTATAGAGGAATTGGTATGAATGTTTTTATACCTAAAGTTTCCATAATCCAACTAATCTACTGCAAGAACCTCCTTAATAGTCCCCCTGCTTCTAGTTCTGCCTCCTAGAATGTATTCTTCATAAAGCAGCCAAGGTGGTTCGCTTTTCTTATGTAAAATCAAATAACTTCCATCCCCTGCTTAAAATTCTCCAGTGGTTCCCCATGATATTCAAAATGAAATGTATTCGATTACCAGAGTCACTAGGCCCCTTCCTAATGCCTCTACCTTTATCTCTAGCACTCCCTCTCTCTTTATTCCAGTCAGACTGCTCCTGGGGACTCCTTACCCATGCCAAGCACATTCCTCCCTCATGACCTCTGCACTAATTATTCCTTCTGCCTGAGATGCTCCTTGTCTGGGTCTTAATGACTGATTCCTTCTCATTACTCCTCTCCACACAAATGTCACCTCCTTAGAGAAATATTTCCTGACTAATTTGTCTAAAACAGCAATGCTCCCGTTTCCTGCACACACACACACACACACACACACATGCATACTATCGATTACCATATGATATTATTATGAATTTATTTATGTATTTTCAAATTCCTGTCTTCACAATAAACTACTAAGTTCCATGAGGGCAGGATTTTTCCTGTCTTGTTCACCTAGCACCTAGACCAAAGCTAAGCTCACAGTTGTTGAATAAATAAATAAAACTAGCTGATGAATATTTAAGTGACATACTTAGGTACCCCATAATAATTCATTATTAATATCACAAATATACATATAACCATACTGACTAGAATTTAAATCTGTTTTTAAAATGGTGACACTAAATACACTGCATTAAAGTTCTGGAAAGAATCTCAATTTTACAAGTAGAACTCTACGTAAGTAATAATACATAGTGACTGAATATTATATATATATAATATAATGACTGTGATGTGAATATAAGTATATATATATATACTTATGCATATATGCACACTCAACTATAAAAGATAGCAAGAAGTTACTCGATAGTGCCTCAGTTGACATTAGGCATGTACATAACATTAGGCATATACACAGTGCATATATATATATAACAGATATAACTATGATAACTAAAAAAAGAGAAATACTTAGTTGGTTGTCTTAAAGAACCTTCAGGATTTGGGGTGGGAAACTAGAGCAGGATGTGGTGGCTGTTACTTTTCATCATCAATCCTCTTATACTGTTTTATATGTGATAAATTCATGTGTGTATGCTAATTTGGTTTAAGTTTTTGAAGTTTTAAATTTTAAAGTGTTTGTAACTATGAATGGTAAGGACACACACATACGTAGTTACTTTAAAAATCTTAAAATGGCAGGGTATGGTGGCACACGCCTGTAATCCCAGTGGCTCAGAAGGCTGAGGCAGAAGGATCTTAAGTTCAAAGCCAGTCTCTAAATAAAATACAAAAAGGGCTGAGGATATGGCTCAGTGGTTAAGTGCCCAAGTACAATCGCCTGTACAAAAAAAAAAAAAAAAAAAACTTAAAATGGTAGAACTGCAGGATTTAAGTGACATATTTAACTAACCCATAATAATTCATTATTAACATTGCAAATATGCACATAACTACACTGACTGGAATACAAAATGTTATTATTTTAGGCAGTGACAGATGGAAAAAAAAGACTGAGATAAATCATATATGAAAGATTCAACATGTATTTAATAGAGATTTCGGTTGCCTTGGTTATAGATTTAATGTTTTCAGGTTGAAACCCTGGAGATCACAGTCTTTCTGTAATGTGTTCTTTGGGGTCACTACTTGAGAAAGAATACCAAATGTAATAACTATGTTTTAACATTACTTAATATATAAATGCCTATGGCACATACAGATTGTTTTCCCTTCTTCCTAAAAGAATTCTGTTTTACCTGGAGGCAGCAAAGTGACCTTCTATGTTTCCTAGTCACCCTTATGGCAGGGGTGGCCTAGTGAGAGGTAAGCCAAGTCACTGGTTGAGGCTATCAGAAAAGCTCTTCCGCAGAGACTGACCCAGCCAGGGGTATTTCATTTGCCTCTCTTTGCTGACTGTGATGTGAATATAATGTTTAGAGTTATCGCAGCCACCTTGAAACCATGAGGGAAAGGCTCTGGCCCTAACTTCCTAAAAGATTGTAAGTGCCAGAAGATGGAGGAAGAAGTGAGGAGGGGTGGGGAATGGAGAATTCAAGAGACTGGAGAGACAAACCTAGTGGTACACAACTAATCCCAAGTACTGTGGGGATGAGTGACTGAGGGAGGAGGATCCAAGTTCAAGGCAGAGCCTGGGCAACTTTGAAAGACCCTGTCTCAAAATAAAAAATAAAAAGGGTTAGGGGTGTAGCTCAGTGGCAGAATTCCCCTGGGTTCAATCTCCAGTACCTCAAAAAAAAAAAAAAAGAGGAGGAGGTATTCTTTTGGGGGTGATAGATCTTCTCTGGAAATAGATAGTGGTAATAGTTGCGAAGTACTGTGAATATATCAAAACGTGCTTTGTATTTAGTGTTATATGAACCATATTTCAATTTTTTAAAAATCACATACATGCAGCAGAAAACAGGATTGTGATGTAGTCATTCCTCTATCTGTAGAACAGGATCATTATTCAATTTTGCTCACCACAAAATCTCCCTTATTTTTACTATTGTTCCACACCAAAAAAACAAATCAAAATAAAACAAAAAACTCCAAAGTGCAGATCATCTTGAAGTACTTTAAACAGAACCGAATTTTCGCACACTTTAAGATTTATTTCTGTAGAAAAAGCCTTTTGCTCCCTAGCAATAGTTCCTTCCAGGAGGAGGATTATCCTTTAGTGTGACATTTCTGGCCCACCTTCTTCCCTGCCCCTGATTCATTCCCAGGGACATGTAGTGACTCATCCTTTGGGTAAGTTTAGCAGGAGAAGCATGCTTCTTCTTCTTCCTCCTGCTGAGAGCAAAGTATCCACAGGGATCATACTCTTTTCTGTCTTAGAGTAGCCCTGCCTGTGCCCAGTTGGGTGTATTTAATTCTGCAGTACAGGTTATTATAAAGTTCACTTACCTGCAGATATAGGCCACACCCCCCAAACTCTGCTTTACTTTTTGTCTTCCCTGTCAATAACTCACATAATGAAGATGTGTGCTATTTACTAGGCCCCTCAAACAACACCCCTTATTTTAAATTCTTACAAGGAATGTGTGTTAAGGGGTCTTAAGACTCCAGACCATTAACTTTGCAAAGCAGCAAATCATGTGGGAATCAACCATTCAAAGCACCATAGCACGCTTGGAATTTTCCAGAATCTTTCTGAAAGTCCTGACCCCTAGTTTGATGAATACTGTGCAATCCAGAGACATCTACATAGAAAGAAAAGGTGGACATGGAGACATATTTTCTGCAGTTTATCAGAGCAAGCTGAAACAGACACTCTTAGGTCAAGGCCTCTGCTGAAAAAGATGCTTCTGTGAGTTTTCAGGGCCTCCCACGCCGCTTCCACCTCGCTTGCTAAAGAGAAGGGAAGCTGATATGACACACAGCTCTGGAAACTGGGACAGATATTAGCCCTTTCAGTTATAAAAGACTCAAGCACAGTATGTTGCTCAGTCAAGACTCAGTCAGCAGCAACTGTTCCTCACTTTGTGGAAGGACGGATCAGTGGGAAACCTGACATGAATATTTGCAAAGCAAATACACTTTAAATCTACAAAGAAGCGTTGATATTTAAAGAAACCATATGATGAATTTTAAATGTCAGCAGCCTTTCATGTAAAATCAGATTTTCATATTGCAATGTAACCCTCCATCCTGGGCTCTGACTTTCATGTAAAATCAGATTTTCATATTGCAATGTACCCCTCCATCCTGGGCTCTGACTCAATTTTGAATTCAGGAAGTGATCTAGCTGCTACAAAGCAGTCCTTAATGATTTTTAAACATCCATAATTGTTTAAAATCTTTCCTCATATGTCATAAAATTCTGCCTCATTTGACCTTTCCTCGTGGTCTAGGGTCTGTTCCCTAGAGCCACACACGATGACATCTTTGTAATAATTGAAAGAGCCATCATGCTACTGTTTTCTCTAAGAGCTAACTGTCCCCAAGCACTTCAATTTAATTCAAGACACTTGAAGTCTCCACTAGAGGCACAGCCCTCTAGGAGATATAAAAACAAGCCACCAGCTTGACCTTCAAAATCGTATCCTTATTGTCTAGTGAGAGACATAGCCATGTACACAAATAACTGCAGCAGAAAACAGAATGGGTGGAAGAGAAGTAAAACCAAGAAGTATAATGGAACTATTAATGAAATGCTGTAGGAACAAAGAAGCCAAGAGGGAATTGGAGTCAACCAGGCTTATGTTTTTTGACTTTAATGTACTTAAAATTTCAACCTCTAAAAAACAGCTTTTCTATTTTCCTGTGCACATAAAGAAAAATATGTACATCCAAATTATGTGCTGAATCCATTTAATTACTCATTGCAGTTTGTATTTTCAGCAATCTTTAATAAAATTACTATTTATATCAGGACTTCAATAAGCTACTTGCATTCTAAAACTGAATTAATAGTATCAAAAACAAACTTGAATTTCTAAGGCACATGTCAACCAACAGATTGCCACAATGCTATTCTAGGAGTGTCATTAATATTGACCTGAGAGCTGGTAAAGCATCAAAGTATCTGTAGACAGTTTAATCAATTTCCCTTTCAAATTTTCAGACTGTATTATTCTAGATGTGAATATAACTACACATCCAGAGAAATATGATAAGCCAGGCCATAGCTACAAATACTTTAAGAACATAGGTTCAGTCCCCTATTCCACTAACCCTGTTCCCTAAGCTCCCAATGCAACAGAAGTTGGTGGGGGTCTTGGGGAAGAGCTTCTCAAGAATATGGAGATTTTACAAAAAAAAAAAAAAAAAAAAACCTCCTTTGCTCTCCTTTATCCATTAGCCAGAGGTATGTACTTAATACTTTCAATAAATGTTAAATAACACATAACTTTCTGCAGTCTTACAATAAATTCCCTTTATGTTCACATTAAAAAAAAAATGAGATTTTTTTTAAAGTGTAGGATAGAGCCAGGCATCATGGTATATGTCATAATCCCAGCTACTCAGGAGGCTGAGGCAGGAGAATTGCAAGTTCAGGGCCAGTCTCAGCAATTTAGCAAGACCCTGTCTCAAAAAATAAAAAAGCTGGGAACATAACTCAGTAGTAAGGTTAGGCTGAATCTTTAGTACTAAGAAAAAAAGAAAGGAAGGAAAAGAAAGAGAAAGTAGAGAATGGAAAAGGAAGGAGAGAAAATAGCTGTACAGTGGAGAAACCTGACAAATGCTATCTCAGCCAGGTGATCAAAGTCAACATAACAGCTGTAAGTTGTTATGTACCCTTGACATGGTGTGATGATAATGGTCTTCTTCCCAATAACCCATAAACCCAAGTCTTAGCATGTCAAAATATCAGACCAATTCTAATTGGAGAGCAATCTACAAAGTACTTGACTTCAAAGTACTCTTTAAACTGCTAAGGTCATCAAAAACAAGGTTAAATGCTAGGCTCTGTGGCATATACTGTAATCCCAGCAACTCAGGAGGCAGAAGCAGGAGGATTGCAAATTCAGGGCCAGCCTCACCAACTTAGTGAGAACTTGTATTAAAAAAAAAAAAAAAAAAGACAAGTCTGAAAATATCATAGCCTAGAAGAGTCTAGGGAGGCGAGGCAATTAAATGTAACAGGGTATCCTAGATGGGATCCTGGAACAGAAAGAGGACATTACATAAATTAAGAAAATCCAAATCAAGTATGGACTTGCATTAAAAATAATGTATCAAGCTAGGTGTGGTGGCACATGGCTATAATCCCAGTGACTCTGGAGGCTGAGGCAGGTAGATCTTGAGTTCAAAGCCAGCCTCGGCAACTTAGTGAGGCCCTAAGCAACTCAGGGAGACCCTGTCTCTAAATAAAATACAAAAAAGGGCTGGGGATGTGGCTCAGAGATTAAGCGCCCCTGGTCCCCCCACAAACCAAAAAAATAATAATGTATCAATATTGCCTCATACCAGTTATGTTGTCTCCATACTATCTTCCCAACTTTTCTAAACAAAAAGTTTATTTTTAAAAAAGTAAAGGAAGAAGCAATGGAAAGCAGCAGTAGTCAAAAGGATTTATATGCAGACTTTGAGGATAAGCCTAAGAAGCTAACTATTTGTAATTTGTAAATGTGTTTTCCTGAATTTTAAACAGCCATCTTATAAACTACATATTGGAATTCCAATACATTTGAAAATAAGAGACTGTGTATTTGAAAGGGAGAGTGCAGTGTGTATGCCCTCTAGAATATTCTGTCACCAAGGGTATTTTAAATTCAAACATTCCAAATAGAAATATATCAACACACATCGTTTTAGTTGCAAAATACTTTCTGTGTTGAACTCCAATAAGCCAATTTAACTCAGTGGTCACTTTTCCATATAAAAAAGTTAAATCATTTTCCATTTCATTGAATTTTCATGTCATTGAATCTATTTTCACTGGGAATGCTTTCCATGTAAATATTTTTTAAATATATTTTTAGTTGTAGATGGACATGCTCCTGTTATTATTATTTTTTTTAATGTGGTGTTGAGGATTGAACCCAGTGCCTCACACATGCTAGGCAAGCACTCTACCACTGAGCTTCAACTCCAGCCCTCCATGTAAATATTTTAATGACAATCTGTCAACCATATTTTGTCCATATTAAATGTTCCCAAGTATATCTTCTTCCACTGTGAATTCACTTTCATAGTCATTATTTCCATCAAACCAATTTTCACCAAGATTTTATTATCCTATGGTTTTAAACTAAAAGTAAATTTTATAATGTTCTTTTCATTGTTTTTATTTATTATGTTTGCTTATCTATTTATTTATTTATAGTTGTAAATGGACAGAATACCTTAGTTTATTTTTATGTGGTGCTAAGTATTGAACCCAGTGCCTCACACATGCTAGGCAAGAAATCTGCCACTGAGCTACAGCCCCAGCCCTTCATTATGTTTTATATTATTAAAACAAAAATTTCATTTTTGATGATTTATAGACACAATCACTTCTTCATAATCATGACTTGAATAAAAGGCCAATGGTTTATATTTGTTTATTTCTTATGCAATCACAAGAAAAATTGTAAGCAATTTTAAGAAACAAAGAACTATATATAGAAACAATGACAGAGAATGCCAGCAAGTGAGAAAGAGAAAATGGGAGGCTGCAGTGTTTCTGGGTGTGCTGTGCTTACTGACCAGGTCAAACTTCCCTACAGTCAAAATGACAGTCCAAACATCCTGAGGGGCATCTGGAATGATACAAATGATCAGATCCACATGTCCTGCTTCAATCCATGTGTTCAGTGCACAGGTCAGGAAGAAGGCAAAGTAAGGATGGAAAGGGTATTGAGGGGAAAATCAACAGGAAATAGTCATGAAGAGCATGGGTGCTAGTATAGTCTGTCAAGGTTCAAATCCCAGCTCCACAACTTAAATCTGAGTTACCTGGGAAAGTTACCTCTCTATGCCTCAATTTCTCTTTTAGACAAGGAAATGATTGAGGTCAAAAGAAGGAAAATTAAATGGAAAACGAATGTAAAATACTGAGTACAGAATTTGGCCCATCCTAAGCTGTCAAAGAATGTCGGTACATATGGGTGCAAATATGTTTCTGTGAATTTGTACCATATATTCCACCTTGATAAAACAATAGTGTGCATGTACTCTCTTCCATTTAACATACTACAAATTGTAGGAGTTATCATCCTAAACCTGACTTTCTTTTTTTTCCCCCCTTTGGAAAGGTTGTGCAAAACTACTATATTTACAAAAATGGCACAAATGTGAACTCAACAGTCAATGCACATGCATACTTCATTCACATCTTCAACGATGAAAGGTCTTCAACACTGCAGAACAAATAAGAATGCAGCTATTAAGCACTGAAGTCATGTAAGTTATACCAGAATGGGCAAATATTGTCCAAGTAAAATTCTATTGTTAAAGCAGAAACAGGTTTAAAGCCATTCAAGTGCAAGCACAGTTAGACAAATCTTTCAGAGCCCCATCTATTTGTGTTTGAATCATGTGATCTTTCTTGCAACTTGTGGTCTTAAACTTCTGTTCTACAAAATTCAAAAGGAAAATACAGAAAAAAAAAACAATACATCAGAGGTTATATTAAATAAGAGTATTATATAAAGCGATAATTAAGATGAAACATTGAAATAGTAAAATTTGATTGTTACTTGTTGGAACCAGTCCTATACTAGAATTAGTTAATATATACAAATATTTTCAAGTAGATAACTTATGTTTCTCTAACTCGTCCTTTTCATCAGTGCACTGTTAAACTAATAAAAACACATAGCTGGGTGTGGTGGCTCATGCTTGTAATCCCAGGGCTGAGGCAGGAGATCAATTCAAAGCCAGCCTCAGCAAAAACAAGGCGGTAAGCAACTCAATGAGACCCTGTCTCTAAATAAAATACAAAAATTGGGATAGGGATGTGGCTCAGTGGTTGAGTGCCCCAGAATTCAATCCCCAGTCGCCACCACCACAAAAAAAAAAAAAACACTCTGCACATATATATTCCCTTACAATAGCAGCACATGCTATTACTACCTGCAAAGTTGTCACTCTCAAATGACTTAGTGAATGAAAGGAAACAAAAAGTGAATAAGTGGCATAATAAGGAGAAATTAAGGGAATTTGAAAAATTCGTGCAAGGCAGCTTTTTTAAAATCAGTCAGCCATGGGGCTGGGGATGTGGCTCAAGCGGTAGCGCACTCGCCTGGCATGCGTGCGGCCCGGGTTCGATCCTCAGCACCACATACAAACAAAGATGTTGTGTCCACCGAGAACTAAAAAATAAACATTAAAATCTCTCTCTCTCTCTCTCACTCTCTCTTAAAAAAAAAAAAAAAAATCAGTCAGCCAGCTTGCCAGCAACAAGGGATGGTTTCCATTCAGGAAGGTCCTGTGGTGTGGGAACCTAGCCACCAGTGACCTCTTTGTTATCCAGGGCTGTGTTAGGAAGTTGCTTGTTTTTGCATGTTGTAATCCCCAGAATCAAAATATATTTGCCCTTTCTGCAATCATTTCCTTAAACATCTGAACCTCGAGGCTTTTGTCCCGGGTGAGAATACTTTTTTTAATTTTGCTTCTTCAGCTTTCTCTAAATTAGTCACTTTATCTTCCATTTCCTTCTGAAGGCCAGGGACTTCATGGACACAATGCTCTCTCTGCCTAGCCCTGCTCCTCCAGCTTCCCTAAACCTGAGTTTTTTAATTTAAATATTTATTTTTTAGTTTTAGGTGGACACAATATCTTTATTTTATTTGTATGTGGTGCTGAGGATCGAACCCAGTGCCTCATGCATGTTAGGTGAGCGCTGTACCACTGAGCCACAACCCCAGCCCAAATCTGACTTTTTAAACTCTACTATTTTTTAAGTAGTACATTTCCTGTCTTTATATGTTTACTTGCCTCAAATTGACCTTTATATCCCATGTAAGCATTATCTGCACAAAAATGCAACAAGGTAGTTAAAATCATTTGAAATATGTTGTATTAACAGAAAATGTCACTGTAAAATAAAACTGCAAATTTCAAAGAGAGATAATCTTGGTATCAAATTCCATTGATCTAAGGGCTTATCCAAGTTACTGAACCTCTCTGTACCTGTTTTCTCCTTGTTAAAATATAAAGAAGACCCGAATCTCACAAAATTGTGACGATTAGGAACAGTGAGATGCTCAGCATATAGGACAATCACAGCAAATTTCCCACATGCAATTCACGCACACACTCTTTTACACACACACACCCTAATCACTGTCATCTCTGTCAAGTGAACTAAACTTCTCAGATGATCTTTGTCACCATTTTCATATTTTATATAATAGGCTTCAGTGATTTATTGTGGCAGTTTTCAAACCAGGGTACCCATACTCCTGGGGTACTCCAAGACTTCCTAAGGGTACAAACCCATGGATATTTTAAAGGAACCATTTTTCAGATCTTCACCTTTCATATGTATTCTTTCCTAAAATTGCCCTGAGATCTGTTGGCCCTGGTTCTCCCTTCCTACCTCCCTTTCCACGATCAACCTTACAAAGAAAGGCTCTTTACAAAAGATATACTTTCACCCATTTTTAACCTTACTCTGGTACTTTGTCCTAAAGTGTAAAAATCTATGAAGTACCAAATAAAAGGATAATTCAGTCTTTCCTTTAATCAAGGTCCCATAAACACCCCAGTTCTCTCTTTAAGAAATAAATTTCTGACATACATCTGTAATCCCAGCATTCAGGATGCCAAGGCAGGAGAATCATCAGTTCCAGGCCAGCCTCAGCAATTTAGCAGGGCCCTAAGCTACTTAGCAAATTTGTCTTTGTCTCAAAATAAAAAATAAAGGGTTCAGAAGCCAGGAGAATGAGAAGTTATACTCCATATATGTAGTCAAAATACATTCTACTGTCAAGTATAACTAGTAAGAACAAATAAATTTTTTTTTCAAAAAACATATTATCAGAGGAAAAAAAAAGGTTCAGAATGTAGCATGTAGCTTAATAGTAAAGTTCCCCTGGATTCCATCCCCAGAACCAAAAGAAAGAAAGAGAGAAAGAAGGAAAAATAGAAATTTCTAATACAATTTAACTTTTAATAACTAAAGGTTATCATGTTTTAAATATATTTATATTATTTTCACCAATTATGTTGTAATAATAATTGCAATAATAACACACTCCAGAAAAGAAAAATTAATATTTTGGAGACTTATTGTCAAAGGAAATTAGGAAAAATATTCCATTTGTACATACTATGGGTATATATGCACACATACACAAAGCAGAAAGTGTAATAAGCAATAAGAAACTCTCAAGCATAACAATGGGATAAAATTCTGTGGGGGAAGTGAAACAGAAATCAAGTTCAAAAAAAAAAAAAAAAAGAAAAGGAATAATGTATCATGTCCCAGTGTTAAATAACTTTTATTTTAAATGAATGATGGTGGATAGTAAATCACCACAGTATTTATCGTCCATTGGGTAAATTTCAGAGTGATTTAACGTTTTAATTTACAAATATCAACATTTACAATAAGCCAGATATCACATCCCTTGCAACTATTAAACTCATGATGAAACAAAAATCAGATAATAAACTGAAGAGCTACTATCAGCTTGGAGGGGTACTAATAACCTGATAAAGCGAGCCCTCAAATATCATTTAGGTGTCCTTCCTAAAACTCAAGTCAAGCCCAATTAGTTTCAGTGACAAATAAAGGGACCATTAATTCAAAGTCATTCTCTTCCTTCCCCATTTCTCCCCATCAGTCGCCCCCTTCTAAGTCCCTAGTCGTCCCTCGCTCCACCCTCGCTCCTTTGTGGGTTCCTTTAACCCACCCTGTGCCCGCCCCAGCCCTCCAGCGCATGCGCGCTTCACTTCCTTTCCACCCGCTGCTGCTGTGTCATGGCCGAGCGGAAGTTCCAGCCCCCGCGGGAAAGGGCGTCCTTAAGATGGAAAGGGCTTCCCACAGCTTTCTCCCCCTCCTCCCATAACATCTTTCATTCTCTCATTGTAGGGGGGCCCCTACCCTGTACTCTCCCGAACACCTCGTAGTCCACGGATTTGAGTGGCTCGCTGGTGGACATGGCGGCGGCGAGCCCTCTGCCGAGGAGCCGGAGCGGGATTCGGGGCGCGGAGACTGCGGCGGCCACGAGAGGGAGGAAGCACATGGGACCGCTGGGTGCCCTCCGCGCCTGTCCCCTCCTTTTAGCCTTTACATCCATATATGGTATCCTACAATCAAACTTTCTTAATAATTTCTCCTGCAAGTCTTTAAACTATTCCCTCATCAGTATCAAATACTGTGTCTGTTGGAT
>NW_025999977.1:17098257-17111352 GCF_001458135.2 Marmota marmota marmota
TTTTTTTTTTTTTTTTTTTTTTGCATTTGGCCTCATAGTTAAAAAATTCACTGCAACCTGATTCAGTGTCATGTGCCAATTCTGTCAGAGAATACCAAAAATTATCTAAAACTTGGTTAGAATGTGGTTAGATCATGTTTTAAAATTTATTCTGAGGTGCTTTCTGATTGATTTTATATAATGAAAGTCTTCGTTGCAGGATACCTCACAATTATATCTTCCTCTCATTTCCTTGTTCATTTCATACAGAGTATGGAATCAATGTAAGTATTAAGTCATTCTTCTCACTCTTCACTGCTGTCAGAATCAAAACTAAGGTCTTCCACCTCAACTAAGCCCTTATTAAGTGCTTACCAAAATCCTATAAGTGATGTAATCAAGACAGTTATTCTGCAATCTGAACAGAGAGGTTAAACAAAACAAAAAATGACCTTTTCTCTTGGATCTACTTTATCTGGAATACACCTGCTACTCTAGACTCTTACCCTATCTTGTTCAGTTGCCTTTGCAAGTTCTTACCAGATTTCATCCTAATTATTCAATGCTAAGTGTTCCAAGTCACTGACTGGGAAAGTTGATGGTTTCCTTTTCTTAATCAGTCCTTGCCTTTTTTCCCCCCGCATTTACCTAAGATTGCCCCTGCCAATTATTATGTAGCTTTATTTTTAACTTAAGAAGTGCTATAGCAACAATTGACATTTGCTTAGCTAAAAAATTTACTATGTCTGCCAACAGCAGAACATTAGCAAATGGAAACTTTATGTACCATTTCAGCATGGATTGCCAATAAAATGGTAAGACTTTAGAAATTTTAAGTAAATGATTCTAATATTTAAACTAATTTTTAAGCAACAGAAAAATTTTTTAAATAAAAGGGAAAAAATCATCCATAATCATCCTAGCACAACTGTTATCATTTTTGTATATTCTCTCTATATACATGTGTGTTTGTGTGTTTTTTTAGTAGTTACAGCATGAATTCAATTTTTATTCTTTTCTATATTGTAGTCTTTCCAATGGATGTTAAGTGGGTATGATCATAAATTTACTTACTAGTCCTGTGATTACACAGTCAGGCTACTTTTCATTTTTCACTACTATAAAAAATTTTGTGAAGGAACTATTTATGCATGTAGCTAATGCCGCAGTCTGGCCGGGTACAAATAACCGAGCCCCCACAAGGCACTTGTAGGTTCAAACAGCAACTACTTTATTGCCCGAACTCACCCGCACTCCACACACGCTTCCTGGGAACTCTCTCACCCTCCACCTCTCAACGAACCCCGAGAGAACTCAATGGGAACTCCAAAGTAGGGGCGCCCTATTCCAGGAGCCTCCCTATTGCCGGTCAGCAGGGTCCATATACAACTCAATACACAGCCTGTTTCAATCCAGCATCATCCAGTCACAGCAATTATAACTTAATTATCATCATCTTAATGGCTCGCTGGCTCATCTCTTAACCACTCCTTCTGGGAAAATGCCATGAGCCATCCCTACTCGGCTGTGGCCCTCAACAGCTTCCTTCCCATATTTTTATATTAGAAGTTAGAATACTTTTAACTTAAAATATATCAGAATATAGGCATGTATCATTCTTGACATGTATTGCCAAATCACTTTTCAAAGGGCTGTACCAATTTAGATATACTACTGTCAACACCATGTATGACTATTTGCCATTTATTTATTTATTTATATGGTGCTGGGAATGAACAATAGACAAAGTCTCAACCACTGAGCCACATCCCCAGGCTCTGCCTTTTTTTTTTTTTGAGCTCAGAAGCATTTTATAAAAAAAAAGTGTGGTTATTTTAATATAAGCTTAAAAATTCATCATACATTTACTTCATTTTTTTAGCTTGACTTTCTTTCTAGTAATCTTTAGCTTCACTGTTTTGGGCTACTATAGAAGGAGATCCTCCTTTGGGCAATTTAAAAGCATAATTTGTCAAGCATCTCTTATTTTCCTTTATTGACTATATGGCTTAAACAGTATTAATGTTGCTTCCTGTTTTGTCATTTTGATTTCAAACCCACCTCTATAATAGCTACCACTGACGGCAGATTTTGGTAGACTCTGAAATTTGTATTTTACTTGAGGCTCCATATGTTTCATGGCTTGTAAAACAGCACTCTGCAAATCCTGCAGCAGCAATGGTCAGTCCAACTGCTACCACTGTACTGGCCATGTCTCAGTCTCAGCTCCCCTGCTTTTACCAGGAGCACCGTTCATCCTAGCCCAGAGGCCACAGCCACCACCATAAGCTTTAACCAGAAAGTGATATATCCGCAGGAGCAAGCACAAGTTCCCAAGTACAGGAACCCTCACTTAGTTGGCTTTCTATGCATATATAAACAGGCTCTTCAGATATAATACATGATTAGATTATATATAACATAGGATTTTGTAACCTGACCTATAGTCAAAACACTGAATTATTCTACAATCCAAAAAGAGAGATTTATTTTAAAAAGCCTTTGCTCTTGGATCCACTTTATATGGAATACTCCTGCTATTCCCAGATCTTTATCTCTCTTGCTCAGTTACCTCTGCAAGTTCTTACCAAATTTCATCCTATCTATAGCAACAATTTTGGAATAACTCGGCTCTGTTATTACTATTGGTCAAAATTAAACCCTTACATTATGTAAGTCTCTTCCTTGAACATTTTAAGACAAATTGTTTATGTTGTAGGATAATATTTAAGGTAATGCACATAAAAGGAAAATCCTACCTATACAATGTAGATAGAAAAAATGACCAGGCACTAGAACCTGTGAAGTAAGGAAGGACAGGCAACAGTCTCTGGGTCCAAGTGACATTTAAATTGAGGAGGTGCAACCTGTAAATTTCTAATTTATCACCACAAAGGGTCAGTTGAGAGTGATTCCTGCAGTGATTTCTCAGAAAGTTGAAATTGGGATATAATTGATTTCAAAGACAACCAAAATTACTTCATCCATCAACATTTCTATTCCTGACATATTTTTGTAATCATGTCGAAAGAGCAGTTCTCAAAAGGATACAAATTGTTAACTTCCATAAGGGAAAAGACCTAAATAAGCTAATTCAATGATTCCCTTATAGAAGGAATACTTCATAAGCTAAAGATGTGGTTAAATAATTATTACTAAACTGGATTCAAAATCATTAGCCAGGGGCTGGGGATATGGCTCAAGCGGTAGCGTGTTCTCCTGGCATGCGTGCAACCCGGGTTGGATCCTCAGCACCACGTACAAACAAAGATGTTGTGTCCGCCGAAAACTAAAAAATAAATATTAAAAAAATTCTCTCTCTCTCTTAAAAAAAAAATCATTAGCCACCAAACTCTTAATGTATTTAGCTGACTTAGTAGCTATTTCTCAGAAGAGGCTTACATCTTATTACAATTTATCAGAAAATTACTTAAGCATTTTATCAGGAAGGCATGTTTCCTTCCCAAGTATCTCAAGTTTGGACCAATTTTTCTTTATCAAAATCCACTTTAATTTTTACAACTCAAGAGGACATGAAATATTAAAGCTTCTTCCCTCTCCCAGCCCAGTACTGCTTAGGGTAAGTGAGGGAGAAGGCATGATTGATCCCTCCCTTGCCTCATTTTTCCCCTAGGTAGCTGAGAATTAGAAGAAATGGGTATATCATATGGGCTCTCTGGGAATGGCAAATATTGAAGGTTGATTAATTCTTTTGCAGAATCCTTTTTTGAAGGAAAGTATGTCTTTACCCCACTAGGAATTCCTGGTTGCTGCTCCCTTGATAGAGAATCCCTTTACTCTGTACTTGTTCCATCCCAGCTTTGTATTAAATGGCACCTCCAGATTCTTTCTGCTGAGACTAACCCCCAACAAGAAGACCATCTGGGCGGGATCCACTTTAAACTGACCATAAGAACAGATCTCTCCCTGCAAACACATCTAATTGCTGGAACTCCTATCTCTGCTGTACCATTAATAGAAGTCATAGAGTGCTCTGAGTTCCACTGCCTCTCTTTGCTCTGCTTGGTAGGTGCCAGCCTTTCTTCTTGACTTTACTTAGGTAAGGCTCAACTACCAGTCCCTTCTAGCTCCAAGGAGTAAATGCCAAGCTCTCAGAGGTTCACTTAAAGTCCCTTCTCACTGAGCTGGGGGTGAAAAGAAAACACCCTACTTCTCTCTCACTGTAAAAGGAAAATGCCACAGCTTATCAGTGACTTTTCCCAAAGCAATCCTCTAAAACCTAAGATGAGTGTTAGTCTAAGAGGTTAAAACCCATTGAAATGACCCTTTTGCATAACACAGGGCATTTTTTCAGTGTCTGTTCTAGGCTAAAAGTGAGACAAAAGGCCCCTATTCAAATCAACAGACTTTAATAAATAAACCTTGTTTAGATCCTGATCTGAGTATATTAACAGAAAAGGACTTTTTTTTAAACCCATGCTATTAAATATTAATAGAATCCTCATTAACTTTTTACATGTGACAATGGCATTGTGGGCATATTTTTTAAGCCCTTATCTCTTAAAGGTGTACTGATATACATGAAGGTGCTATGATATAATATTTGGGACTTGCTTTTAAATCCTCAAGAATAGGAATTAGGACAGTTTATTAGAATAAACTTAGCAAATTGGTGATTATTGAGGCTGGGTCATGTATACAGGTTCATTTTAGTCTTCTGTAATTTTGCATATATTTGAAATTTTTGTAAAATTTGAAAATAAATTTTAAAATTATAAAAAATTCATTTTCATTCTACAAAATAGACCTGACTGGTAATCCTCAAAACTGTAAAAGTCATCAAAATAAATCCTGAGAAACATCTAAAAGGTGCCTAGGAAGATGATGTTTGGGAATAGAAAAGAATGTAAGGTAAAAACTGAGGAAATCTGAACATGAAGTATGGACTTTAGTTAATAATTAGACATCAAGTTGTGTGCATATCCAAATATAGCATAATGAATCCCACTATACTTACCATGCACTAATAAAATTAATTAGTTTTAAAAGATATCAATATTGGTTCATTAATAGTGAAAAATGTACTATGTATTATTAATAGTGGCACAAATGTACCATTTATTATAATAATATGTGAATAGTTGGGGAGACTGAGGGGTACTTGGAAGCTCTCTGCTATCTTCACAATTTTATAAATCTAGAATTTCTAAAATTAAAAGTTTGCTTTTAAAAAGTACTTTTTAATATCCAGTTACTTATTTTTATAATAGCATTCCAAAATAATTTCTCACTGAAGTTCATTATCAGAATCACTGTTTCAGAATTATGGACACATAATTTAAATTTTTAATCAACTGCTAAGTCATGCTCAGGCAAAGACAGATCAAATAGTTGACTTTCAAAGCAGAAAAGCAAATCTTAACTGACATAAAGAAACACAAGCAGATAATCAAATTTGCTAATATTTCCATTAATGAAGAGAATGTGTTACAGAAACATTTTATTTCCAGAAGAAGAAATAATATAAAACACTTAAGCACATATCTGGAAGTGAGGAAACTGTGGAAAAATATGATTATGATTAGCACTGGGTGGTTTAGAAAACATGAAATATGCATCTGTAGGTATTATGGGATGGGTAAAGTTAAGACTAACTACAGATAACAATGCTTGGACATATCAAGGTAGCAACTAACAGGAAAGCCAGACTCTGAGCTATAGCACAAAGACAGGGAAGGGCCACACCTTTAAATGACAATTCAAACAAGTAGGTAACACTTCTTTTTCTAATAACCCCCATTCATGGACTTCAGCCAGTCTCAGGTTTGCTGTTCCTATGAAAGGAGCTTTTGTCTGGAGAAGGGCATACTTTCTCACATGAAACACACACACACACACTCCCTACAAGATGTAAATTAGCTTTACCTTCAGGTCTGGGCTAATGTAACACTGAGGGTCCTCCAATCTAGTGAAACTATAGAACATTGAAGAAGACGTCCCATGTTCATGGATAGGCAGAATTAATATTGTTAAAGTGGCCATACTACCAAAAGCAACATACAGATTCAAATGTAATCTCCATCAAAATACCAACGACATTCTTCACATAACTAGAAAAAAAACAAAAATTCTAAAATTCATTTGGAAGAATAGAGACCCAGAATAGCCAAAGCAATCCTAAGCCAAAAGAACAATGTTGAAGGCATCACAATACCTGACTTCAAATTATTGCAGAGAAAAAAAAATTACTACAAGGCCATCATAACAAAAACTACATGGTACTGGCATAAAAACAGACATAGACCAATGGTACACATTTGAATAATCAGAGACAAACCCACTCATTTACAGTCATCTGATCCTTGACAAAGGTGCCAAAAACATATACAGGAGAAAAGACAGCCCCTTTAACAAATGGTACTGGAAAAACTGATTATGCATATGTAGAAGAATGAAACTAGACCTTTATCCCTTACCCTTGCATAAACATCAAATTGGATCAAAGATCTGGGAATTAGACCAGAAACTATGCAGCTCCTAGAAGAAAACATAGGGCCAATACTCGTAACATATAGGCACATGCAACAACTTTCTCAGTAGGACCCCTAAAGCTTAGGAAATAATTTCTAAGAGTTAATAAATAGGATGACATCAAATTAAAAAAGTATTTGCACAGCAAAGGAAACAATTAAGAATGTGAAGAGAGAACCCACAGAATGGGAGAAAATCTTTTCTAGCTACTCATCTGACAGAGGATTAATATTCAGAATATATAAAGAACTCAAAAAACTTTACACCAAAACTCAAATAACCCAATTAGTAAATGGGCAAATGAATTAAGCAGACACTTCTCAAAAGAAGAAATACAAATGGCCAACAAATATATGGTAAAACGTTCAAAACCATTAGCAATTAAGGAAATGGAAATCAAAACTACATTGAGATTTCATTTCATACCAGTCAGAATAGCAGTCAAGAATACAAAAAATAATAAATGCTTTTTACACTGTTGGGATTATAATTATACAACTATTATGGAAATCAGAGTGTAGGTTTCTCAAAAGAGTAGGCATGAAAACACCATATGATCCAGCTATACCACTCATTGGTATTTATCCTAAAGAATTAAAGTTATCATACTATAGTGATACATGTATACTCATGCTAATAGCAGTGCAATTCACAATAGCCAAACTAAGGAACCAGCCTAGGTGTCCATCAACAGATGAAGGATAAAGGAAATGTATACATACAGAATGGAATTTTATTCAGCCATAAAGAAAAATGAAATTATGTCATTTTCAGGAAATGGTTGGAACTTGAGACCATTATGTTAAATGAAATAAGCCAAATTCAGAAGGCCAAGGGTTGAATGTTTTATCCATGTGGAAGCTAAAGAGGAAAAAGGAAAAGAAAGGTCAGGGGACAAGGATCTCATGAAAATCAAAGGAAGATTATTAGAGAAAAGGGCCAGGGGGTGGGAGGAGTGAAGAAGTATTGGGAGTGATAATGGCCAAATTATATGATTATATTATGGCATATATAAATATGTAACAAAATCCCATCATTATGTACAACTATAGTGCACCAATTTAAAAAAATGTGAAAAGAGAAGAAAAAATCCTCTAGGATAACTCACCTACTTCTTGAAGTCCTTGGTATAACAGTGGATTGGTGCACACATCCATTCCAATCTCTTTTTAGTTTGCCATTCATTTCCCTAGGGCTGAAAAGTTTAAAGCTACAACCTCTATTCTTACAATTAAGATCCCACATGTGATAGTTTCCACCAGCAAAATTAACATGATAGATGTTGAGGGAGGGCATGGTGGTTCTGTAAGCGTAGTATTGGAAGAATCTAGTTTTTCTGTGGCTTCCAGGGCACCAAGAGGCATGATGCAGGACTTCTATTTTACTAGCTGATATTACAGCAAGTAGCAAGTTATGGAGTGGCAACTTTCTGGATATGACAGTTTCCAGAAGGTTGCAGTTTTCAATGATTTCAGGGAATGCAGTCTTTTATTATTTATTTATTCTCTCTCTCTCTCTCTCTCTCTCTCTCTGTATGTCTGTGTGTGTGTGTGTGTGTGTGTGTTTGTGTGTGTGTTTTGCTTGGGATCAAACTCTAGGCCTTGCACATGCTAAACAAGAACTCTACCACTAAACTACATCCTCCGCCAGAAGGCAGTTTTGAATGTAGCAGCAGCTGATGCAACAGCTTCCAAATCAAGCACATGTTTTCTGACTACAGAGATATCAGAATCTTCCTTGATGGCCCAATTTACATTGAGAGTCAATCCTGAAACCTCAGACTCAAAGGGTTCTCAGCCCTGGCTGCACATTCTAATCATGAGGGGAGCTTATCAATAATATTCATACATGTGTCCAAAGGTTTTGATTCAGTATGCCTTCGCTGGATTCTAGAATTGGTGTCTTAAAAAGAAGCCCAGCCGGGCATGGTGGCGCACACCTGTAATCCCAGCGACTCAGGAAGCTGAGACTGGAGGATTGCTAGTTCAAAGTCAGCCTCAGCAATAGCAAGGTGCAAAGTAACTTAGAGAGAACTTGTCTCTAAATAAAATACAAAATAGGGCTGGGGATGTGGCTCAGTGGTCGAGTGCCCCTGAGTTTAATCCCTGGGACCCTCCCCGCAAAAAAGCAGCCCAGATTCTTGTGATATGAAGCTAAGGTTGAGAGTAAATTATCTCAGAATCTCTCTCCTTAGTCCTGCCAACAATTCCATAAGCCATTTATACCCAACGTTAAATCCCTTTCCGTTTAAACTATCTAAATGAATATACAATAACTAAACCTTGACCAGTGCAATGCATGCAGGCAAAATGTTCACAATTGGAGTAGATCAAAATAAGGCAGAACAAAAGTTCAAATATGCCACCCACACACACCCCCTGTCAATAAAGGAGCCTTAAAATTTTCAATACTTATAAACAGGAGAAATACTAAAAATGGTAATGAAATTAAGCCTGGAGCTTTTGAAAAATAAATTGTTGTTGAAAGTCTATTATAAGATAAAAGCTTAAGTGATCTATATTCTGCACATTAGTTATATCTTGCTTATTTATTTTTATTATCTACTTGCAGTTACGCTGTTTTATTTTGTTAAAAATTAATGAAATAATTACTTTGAAAAGCACTCTTCCAGTGCTCTGATGATTTAAATGAACCATAATTTCTGGTCTGTTGCTGCCACCTACCAACTATCCAAGGCAAAGCAGGTCGTGTGACTAGTTTATTCTTTCAGGAACGTTAGTGCCTCCTAAATTGTCTCTCATTTCAGTGCCACATCTTCAAAATACCTTCATGCTCGCCAACCCCAAGTTTAAATGCTGTGAGGGCTCCTTACTCAATAGAAGACTTAAACATGAGAGAATCTTGACCATGACTGACTATTAGATATGGATGTTATAGGAAAAGCAAACTTAGGGAAATTCATTCAGTAAGTGGTGTTTGAACTCTGATCATATGCTAGGCATTATGTTCCAAGTACACTTATCTACTGTTTTAGTCAGTTGGTTTTTTTTTTTTTTCTGCTGTGACTTAAAGACCTGACCAGAACAACAGTTTTTGCAATATGGAAAGATGTCATATAGAATTACTTACCTTTCCCTTACTTTTCTGGAAAAAAAATTGGTAATTATGATGAATGTAGCACAGTGTTGATAATGCTGCATTTAAAAACATATTTTGCTGTTGGATTAATTTCCTTTTCAGTCAGTGAATAGTGCACAAACTTAGGCTTGTAGAAGCATTTTATAATTGTTAAGACACTTATAATAGACCATCTACCATTTGATTTTTACAAAACACTGTAGACTGTACAGCAGGTACTATCTCTATTTTAGACACAAAGAAATAGTCTGAGGACATTTGAGGGATTG
Organism: Marmota marmota marmota; assembly: GCF_001458135.2. Lineage (NCBI taxonomy): Eukaryota > Metazoa > Chordata > Mammalia > Rodentia > Sciuridae > Marmota > Marmota marmota. The sequence goes on from NW_025999977.1 coordinate 17,108,097, forward strand.
TCCAAGATCTTGGACATCCAGGCACAGAACCTTATCTAGAACCTGATTTCTTTTTTTTTTTTTTTTTTGGCAATGATTGAGAGAGAGTATTTTTTTTTTTTGGCCATTTTTTTGACTNTATTTGACACTTTGATTCAAGTGGGGTATGAACTCCCACCTTCACCCCATACACAGATTGCAGAATCACATCAGCTTACCACATCCCATTGATTTACAAATTGCCCATCCCTCAGTGTCTGTTGTGCTCCGCTGCCTTTTCCCATCCTCCACCCTCCCCCCTCCCCACCTCTCCCCTCCCCTCCCCTCCTCTCTCTCTACCTCCTCCACTGTGTAACCCTGAGGGTCTCCTTCTATTACCATGCACTTTCCCTTCGAGAGAGAATTTTTTAATGTTTATTTTTTAGTTTTTGGCGGACACAACATCTTTGTTTGTACGTGGTGCTGAGGATCGAACCCGGGCCGCACGCATGCCAGGCGAGCGCGCTACCACTTGAGCCACATCCCCAGCCCCTCTTTTTTTGTGTGTGATAAAATTCTAAGTTTTTTGTTTGGTTGGTTGTTTTTGTTGTTGTTGTTGTTCTGTTTTTTGGTATCAAGGATTGAACTGAGGGGCACTTAACCACTGAGCCACATCCCCAGCTCTTTTTGTATTTTATTTAGAAACAGGATCTCCCTGAGTTGCTTGGGCCTCGCTAAATTGCTGAGGCTGGCTTTGAACTCCCAAACCTCCTGCCTCAGCCTACGAAGAGGCTGGATTACAAGCATGTGCCACCATACCTGGCCAAAAGTTCTTTCCAGTCTGCCACACCAACTGGGAGTATTCTTTCACTCAATAAATATTTGCAGAGTGACCTACATGTGTATGTAGCTGCTAGGGAGAAGGTGGTGTCCAGTTTTAAATCTAGGGCTGCATTAGGGCATGAAGATATTGTCAAGAAAGTCTCTGGGAAGGTAGTCTCTGAAAGATGGATAGAAATAAGCCAAGAGAAAAGGTGGGAAACTTGACCCAGGCAGGGGGAATAACATAGAGAACACCTGAGTTTTCCAAGTAGAAGGAGTTGAAAGAAAGCCACTGTGACTGAAGCATTATAAAAATGAGGGAAGGTGCCAGGCGTGGTGGTGCACGCCTGTAATCCTGGTGGCTCTGGAGGCTGACACAGGAGGATCACAAGTTCAAAGCCAGCCTCAGCAATGGCAAGGTGCTAAGCAACTCAGCGAGACCCTGTCTCTAAATAGCACTAGGAATGTGGCTCAGTGGTCAAATGTCCCTGACTTCAATCCCTTGAATTCAATCCTGAGTACCACCCCCCCACACACACACACACAAAATGAGGGTAGATGGCACAAATGTGGCTATCAATCCAGGCAAGGAGAAACCTTTACATGCCAAACTTTGTAGGCCACTATAAAGAGTCTGGTTTCTGTCCTGAATACAGTGGGCACTCAGTGAAGACTGATCAGGCTCTACTGTTCTATGCTTCAAGTCAGAAAATTTCCTGAGCCAGGGGGAAAAAGTCAACATAAACTGTCCAGCAGCTGAGCTGGACATTTCCCTTTTCTCAGGTCTCAGCACACAAAGTTCTGACTACTTTAGTCCATTTCCAATGACTTTAAACATCTGGAATTTTATTTTGTTTTCTTACCCAATTTTGCTAGTTGTCCTTAGCTGGTGGTTGGTTTGATGCTAGCTAACCTGAAGCAGAAGTCTTCTCTTGCTTCCTCTGTATTTCACCACTTATGTCACCTCAACTCTTTTGCCTCCTGAATTGTCCTTTAGTCTCAGCTAAGGATCTTGCCTGATCCTTCAAGGAAAAAATAAAATCCAAAAAACCTGCTAATTTCTAGCATACATGATGATAGAGAGCCCCCAAGTATCCCCTACAGTTAGGCGGGGGAAAAAAACTTGGAATACTAGAAAACACACACAGCCAGGACTTGAGAAGTGAGCCCTACATTTGTTGTGGCTTTTGCCTTTAGGACATTTACAAAATCTTCAACTGTGCTCTCTCCACTTCAAACTACCATAAGCTAAGCAGATTACCCCTGCCATGCGCTTCCACCAGGATGTTCTGCCTCACCTCGGGCCCAGAGCATGGGAGCTGGCCAACAGTTTCATTTGAAACTGTTCAAAAAGATGTGAAGAAGCTGTATAAAGCTGTACAGCCTGGGAATGTGTTTTAAATTAAGAACAAAATTGGAGAAGACACTTTCAGCTCTGTTTATTTGGCCAAAGCACGGTTACAAAGTAGGATCTGAAGAGAAAATTGCTCTAAAACAAACTTAATTCCAACAAGTCATCCTATAAGATTTGAAGCTAAGAGATGGGCATCATTACCCTAAGTACATATATGAAGACACAAAAGGCATGAACATACTTTGTATACAACCAGAAATATGAAAAATTGTGCTCTGTGTGTGTAATATGAACTGTTATACATTCGGCTATCATATATAACAAATTAGAATTTAAAAAAAGAAATGAAGCTGAACTGCAGTGTCTAAATGTGGCTGGGGGAAGACAATGTCATGGGAGTTAAATAGTGCTTTAGAAAAAATGATCATGTGGTTGTTGCTGTGCCATATCTGGAGCATGAGTTCTTTTTGAACATTTTGAATCATCGTTCTTTTAAGAAGGATGGGAATATATGTTTAATCTATTCAAAGCTTTGAAATATATCCGTCAATCAGGCGGTATAGTGATACCAGACTTCAAACTATACTACAGAGCAATAGTAACAAAAACAGCATGGTACTGGTACCAAAACAGGCGGGTGGACCAATGGTACAGAATAGAGGACACAGAAACCAATCCACAAAACTACAACTATCTTATATTTGATAAAGGGGCTAAAAGCATGCAATGGAGGAAGGATAGCATCTTCAACAAATGGTGCTGGGAAAACTGGAAATCCATGTGCAACAAAATGAAACTGAATCCCTTTCTCTCGCCATGCACAAAAGTTAATTCAAAATGGATCAAGGAGCTTGATATCAAATCAGAGACACGCCGTCTGATAGAAGAAAAAGTTGGCTACGATCTACATACTGTGGGGTGAGGCTCCAAATTCCTCAATAGGACACCCATAGCACAAAAGTTAATAACTAGAATCAACAAATGGGACTTACTTAAACTAAAAGTTTTTTCTCAGCAAAAGAAACAATAAGAGAGGTAAATAGGGAGCCTACACCCTGGGAACAAATCTTTACTCCTCACACTTCAGATAGAGCCCTAATATCCAGAGTATACAAAGAACTC
>NW_025999977.1:17112989-17119371 GCF_001458135.2 Marmota marmota marmota
AAAAAAAAAAAAAAAAAAAAAAAATCTGTCAAAAAAAACTACACAGATGTACAAATTCAGATTAAACAAGGAAAAGATGGAAAGGAAGGATCTGTAAAGTCTTTCTGTCCAGAACTCTGTTTTTGGAAAAAGAAATTTCAATATATATAACTCTACTTCACATGAGAGCCCTGCAGTAAAATTTTTAAAGCAAAGACTATGAATGTAATATTGAGAAAGTTAACAACAAAAAGAAGGCTATTACTACCCAAAAAAGTTATGAATAGTGGTGTGATAAAGAAAACTACCAGTTCTTGCCCAGATAACCTAACCTGTGATTGCTATCCAATGGATAAAGTTTGCAATATTTGCTTTTCAAGGGGTCAGCAGGTTGGCCTAGGACAGGTATACCAGGATTCAGAGCACCAGAGGTACGATAAAGCATCCAGAATACTGTAATTGATTGTGGTCTACAGATGTCACATTACTTTCTTTGTTTAGTGGATGATACCCATTTATTATTATTATTATTATTATTAGTTGTTCAAAACATTACATAGCTCTTCTTCTTCTTCTTCTTCTTCTTTTTTTTTTTTTAGTTGTAGTTGGACACAATACCTTTATTTCACTTATTTATGTTTATGTGGTGCCGAGGATCTAACCCAGGGTCTCACAAATGCGATACGATCACTCTACCACTGAGCCCCATTACATAGCTCTTGACATATCATATTTCATACATTTGATTCAAGTGGGTTATGAACTCCCATTTTTGCCCCGTATACAGATTGATATCCATTTTTTAGACGAGATCGGGCGCGTTCAGGGTGGTATGGCTGTAGACTGATATCCATTTTTTAAAGTAAGTGATGATTTAACTGCTTTAGCTCAAATTATGACAATTTGGGGATCCAGTGAAACCACCCAGGCTACCAAAACTTTTGACAAATCAATATTATGTAGCAAAGAAGTCTCAGCACAAGACTTGAGGAAACTATGAAAGACTCAGGGGTCTAGATTCTAACACTCCCAAAATAACAAGTCATATACAAGGATGTACTTATGACCCAGACTTTTTAGAGAAGACTGACCAGAAAGCTTCTTCTATCATACAAATGCTCAGGCACATCACTCAGGGAATTCATTATATAAAGGGGACAGTAATGAAGCCATTTTGATAAGTATACTGATTTAGAAGACTGGGATTAGATAGCTAATGAGCTTACAACCTGCTTAATAAATTTCTAGATTTAAATCCATCTTCAAAAATAAGAGAAGCAGGGCACAGTGGCACAATCTATAATTCCAGAGACTGAGGCAGAAGAATCCTGAGTTCAAATCAGCCTCAACAACTTAGCAAGGCCCTAAGCAACTCAGTGATATCCTGTCTCTAAATAAAATATAAAAAAGGGCTAGGAATGTGGCTCAGTGTTTAAGTGCCCTTGAGTTCAATCCCAGGTACAAAAAAAAACAGAATAAGAGAGAAGATATTGGCCACATTATATTCTTATATTGTGTGGAAGTATAAATATGTAACAACAAATTCCATCGTTACGTACAACTATAAGACACTAATAAAAATGTGGAAAAAAAAGAATAACAAACAAGAAGCTTGTTGCATCCATTTTTTAAAGATATGAGCTTGCAGTGGTAGTTCTTCATTAATGTTACTATTGTGTACTGCGAAGTGGGAAAAATAGTTTTTCTAATAATCATGAGTTCTTGTTTACAGACCAGAGCAGGATGAAATTTTTTTTTTAAATATTATCTGATCTAGTGGTTGATTTTAAACTATAGACTAAGATCACCTAAAATGCTTGGAAGAGTTGTTTGGACTAACAACATGATCTTTGCATTTAAACCCACCCAAGTTGAATCAAAGCTTTAGTTTCTCTAATTACTTTTCACTGCCACATAAAGAAAAAGAAGCAGTTTTAGCAAACCATATGGGTTCAAGGTCAAAATCTTAAAATTAATGGATGTGATAGGAATTAAATGAGTCAAAAGACTTAGTTTCCTGATTCCTGAAAGCATGAACTATGTGTCCTTTTGGAAATTTCAACCTGGCACTGGTGCTGTTAAAAATTTATACATAAAGAAGATAATTTCTTTTCCAAGAGGTATACATTATGCCTTTTATGAACACTAAAACAATGAGGAAATGTTGGTCATGGAGCAAAATATCATTTAAGTTTTAATTTAATTATGCATTTTTTAAAACTATTTCATGGACACATTTTTGTGTAAATTGTCATATTTTCTTGATTTTTCTTCCTTATCTACCTCCACCTAACATATTTACTTTGGAAATTATATGGTGATTACCATAAGGTTTCTGGGTGCTTTAGTAAATGTTTATGTATTTATAGTCAGAAACTTAAAAGTTATAATGCACACACTGGTTGAGAAAGGGAAACTTTTAGGACTAACATGAATATTGACAGCCAAAATGCTTTTCCTTGTCTCTTTTGAGTGTGTATGTTTTGTTTTGTTTTGTTTTACAACATCTTAGGTATTATTAGGTAGTTGTCAAAAGGAAGAGTAAATACAGAATTGAGACTTTAACTGGAGATTTTTTTCTCTACCTAGAGTTGTCCAGATGTCTACATCCTATTTTGACTAAGTTGACCTTAGAGAAGACTGACTGCTAGAGTCTTAGGTGGGTTGGGAAAAGAGATAATAAAGTAGGCAAAGCAGAAAAGGACCTAAAATATAGGTTTATATATGTTTTACATTCCAAAATTATATATATCAATGACAGTGTGTCAAATTTCCTATCATAAATAAGTTTTGGTGGATAGATATGATGAGAAGTTTCTATTTCATAGTCACAAATTATAGAGACAGCTTAGGGACAAATATTTGCTTTGTTATTTTAAACTTTGATGAGTTGGTATATCTATTGATCTATTTAGTAAATGTAGTATGTGTGTGTCTGTATGTGTGTACTATTATATATATGCCATTGCTTTTGATCTGCTGTTTTATTCAGTAATCTTTCTTGAATTTGTATGTTTAATAAAGTTACGCTTTTATTTTTAAAAATCTTAAACAGTGTAATGGTAAAAAAGCAAGAAACCAAGCAGTAATCATCTTCTAAGAAACTAAAAAGATAAACTTTGGGTAGTTTCATGGTATTGGGTAGGAAAAAATTATAGTTCATGACCTACCAAGGAAGAGAGACATTGATATGCTCCTACACTTCCTATTGATATTCCTGAAAACAATCTAGAAATGAGGGCAAACTAGAGATAAAGTAGTTATCTCTCACAAAGCCTAAAAAAGCCTAGAATGATCTCAATTCCTGATAGCATTAAGATGAATGATGCTACTGTGTTGACAAGAAAATTAAATCCTTATAGAGGATCTATATCCTTTAAATGTTTTATTCTGGAATTAAAAGTAAGATGAGTCATGCTAGATGTGATCATTTTTTGTGTGTGTGTGGGATCAAAACACAAAAAAAATCAAGAGAAAAACAGGCAATAGAAATAGACATACGTGTAATATAGACATTGTAGTCATCAGACATGGAGTTTTTAAAGGGTAGGTACGAGTTTATGAGAAAAGCATTGTGAGATTACCAACTGTATTCATTTGGGACTGAAAATTATGCATTGGTATTCAAATCAGTCTGTTCAGTTGTGTGATTTTTTTTCTAGTAATGCTCTTCTATTTCTTCCAAGCTTAGACTACTTCTCAAAATCTGAACCTCAAGCTCTATGCTTTAAAGCTTTTTATCCCAGAACTGTGAAAAACCAGACTCTCTCAGCTCACAAAGACCAACAGTGTTTCAAATAATGATTCCCAAAAGATGATATATGAAGACCAAGATAGGACCATTACTATTATTATTACTATTATTATTATTTTGTGATGCTAGGGTTTGAACCTAGGGCCTGTACATGTATGCAAGTACTCTGCCACCAAGCTACATCCTAGCCCCATCCTAGCCCCAAAGGTAAGACAATTTTGAGGTGTATGTTTGGCATTGTTTCCCAGAGTTGTCCCATGGAAACTGTGTGTGGTAGCTGGCTTAGAAGTATATTCTCTAGGGGATGAATTCTTTTCCCTTTATTACTTCCCTATTTCCCTAGCAGTGTAAGCTGTATCTCTTAAATGAACTATTTTTATGCAAAGTCTGCTTTTTTTTTTTTCCAAAGGGTGAGCATAAACTGGGTGTGGTGGTGCACGCCTGTAATCCCAGCAGCACGGGAGGCTGAGATGGGAGGATCTCAAGTCCACAGCAAGCCTCAGCCTGGGTGAGGCACTAAGCAACTCAGTGAGACCCTGTCTCTAAATAAAATACAAAATAGGTCTGGGGATGTGGATCAGTGTTGAGTGCCCCTGAGTTCAATCCCCAGAAGAACAGGATTTAGTCAAATGAGGAAAAAAGAGACAGAGCTCCCACAGGGCCAGAGGGAACCCCATAGGGTTGCCTGCAAAGTCTGCTTTTTGAGGGAAATCAACACTTAGATACAAAGTTATACAAGTTTGGGCAAGGAGAAATGTGTCAAGTTTGCCAATTAAATATAACCAGGAGTGGGAGAAGCATTATTATAAATTTAACTATGCCAAACTATTGGGAAAGAAGAAAAAAGGATAAAATGTATAAAATGGAGATTCCAGCTCTCACACGACTATATCCTATTTATAAAATGTCCCTCTCTCCACTTTCATGGCTAAGTTAAATCACTTCCATACCTGCAAAATAACTAAGTAGTTAAAAAAAAAAAAAAAAACTCTGAATAGTTTTCAACAAAACAGTATTCAAAAAATATCTGAATACCCATCCCAATTTTTTTTTCCATAAAAAACTAGATAATTTGTCAAAAAAAATGATGCAAGGTGATAGTTGAATTGTACAAAACCTATAAAAGTTCTTTGTGAAGGTGACAAAAAGACTTGTGGACATGGCCAAGCTCATTCTTTTGTGGGGTGTGTGTGTTTAAAAATAGATGTATGTAGGGCTGAGGGTGTAGTTCAGTGATAGAGTGCTTGTCTAGTATGCACAATCCCCAGCACCACACACACACACACACACACACACACGAAAGATATGTGACAAAATACCAATGGTACATAGTGGGGGTGGAGAGGTCTTATGCCAATTTCCAGTTTTTCTTCATGAAGGAATTTATGAATCCCTTGGTCATTATAAACAAAGGAATTGTTTCTTTTCTCATTCTATCTTGATTCTGTTCTCCAAGAATAATGATCTTCATCCATGTATCATACCCAGATTGTGTGAGGATACATCTTGTGTCAGAATTCTAATTCCACACACAGGAAGTTCTTAATCTGTAACTCTGGAACTGCTCCAAGTTCATTTGTTTATTTTCATTTTTTTTCCAAAGTTAATTTAAAGTGTTAAGTTTTTACCATCAATATTACACTAAAAAAAAAAAAAAATACTGACTTTCTGCTTTCTTGTTCAACCTGGGGCAGGCTTTGGTTTGTCCTCTCTGGCAGACTCTGACTGGCCTCTGTGTTCTGTTAGCCTCAGGAATCTCCTTTGCCAGCTGCATAGCCTGCTTGGCTAGGGCAAGAGAGAAGGGGTTTATTCTGCTCTATTTGGCATTAAGAGTAACTTCAAGCTGCAAGTGGATCATTCATGGTATTCTCTATGAAACACCATTAAATATTTTCTGACAGCATGTGCTCAGAGCATTACTCTAATATTTCCTACCCACTAACTTGTCTCCTATACTTAGAAATAAATTGATCTTGTTTGATAGTCATAAACATGTAATAAAAATAGGGAAAAAGTTATGACCCATTTTACAGATGAGGAATTTGGATCTCAGAATTTAAATCAGAGTAAACAATTCATAAAACTATTTCATGTTATAATGGGATGATAAAAGCATAAAGATTGCACGGATCTGTGTGCAATTTTAAACTGTATTATTGTGTAAAAAGATATATTAAAAAGTTAAGAAACAATTGATGACTGGGCTTGATGGTGCTCACCTGTATGCCCAGAAACTCACAGGCTGAGTTTGAGTTTGAGTTTGCAAGTTTGAGGCCAATCTCAGCAACCCTGTCTCATAATTTAAAAAATTAAAAAGCCTGAGGTTGTAGCTCAACTGTAAAGCTCCCCTGGGTTAAATCCTCAGTACCAAAAACAAAAGACAAAAAAAGACTTTAAAAACTGGAAAAAATATTCCCTGTATGTATCATTGAAAATGATAAGGATCATAGGAACTTTGTGAATAACTTAAATAAAAGAACTGCCCTGGGCTGGGGATGTGGCTCAAGCGATAGAGCGCTCCCCTGGCGTGGGTGCGGCCAGGGTTGGATTCTCAGCACCGTGTCCGGCCGAGAACTAAAAAATAAATATTAAAAAATTCTCTCTCTCTCTCTCTCTCTCTCTCTCTCTCTCTCTCTCTCTCTCTCTCTC
>NW_025999977.1:17121124-17127014 GCF_001458135.2 Marmota marmota marmota
GAGGGAGACCCTCATTATATATGATGAAGAGATGAGATGATGGATGGAGGGAATGGGAAAATAAACAAGGAGAAATATGAATTACAGTGGATGGGGTAGAGAGAGAAGATGGGAGGGGAGGGAGGGGGGAGGGTAGAGGATAGGAAAGGTAGCAGAATACAACAGTTACTAATAGGGCATTATGTAAAAATGTGGATGTGTAACTGATGTGATTCTGCAATCTGTATTTGGGGTAAAATTGGGAGTTCATAACCAACTTGAATCTAATGTATGAAATATGATATGTCAAGAGCTTTATAATGTTTTGAACAACCAATAAAAAAAATTAAAAAAAAAAAAAAAAGAAGTTACCTCTGGAGAACAAATTAAAGAACACAATGAGAAAGTAATCCATCAAATCCATAATATAGGACATTTTGTAGGACAATTGACCTCATTTCTCTAACAAATCAATGGCATGGGAGAAAATGAGAGAACAAATGACATTTAGGAGACAAAACAATCAAATTCAACATGGATATATCACTTGGGATCCTTTATTTGAACAAATTTTTGACTTCAGAAAAATTTTATTATGAACTGGATATAAGATGATGCTAAACTGTTAATTTTCTGAGATCTAATAATGACACAGTGGTTAGATTTTATAATATCTTTTGTAGTTAGACATGTCCTAAAATATTTCTAGATAAAATAATATGCTGGGACTTGTTGTAAAATAGTATAGCACTAACTCATCCTCCCCCTGAAATAGAGGGAAACAGAGAAAACATGTTAATTGTGGTAACATGTTAACTGTGGAAGCTAGATGGTGGGTTTCACAGGGTACACAATGCCATTCTCTCTGCTTTTATACAGAGTTTAAATTTTTCCAAAATAAAACACTTGTGTTTTATTGTTTTTGTTTTTCAAAGCAGGGACCTCTGAGGAGTGGAATGGGATTTGGGAACAGTGGTACCAGCAAGATTATTTTATTTCCTTCAGTAAATATTTCTTGATTCCCTGCAATGTGTGAGGCACTGTTAAGACTCTTGGAACAAGAACAGACAGATCAAAACCACTGTTCTCGTGGGGTTCACATTCCAGTTAGGGGAAAGAGACAACCATCCACAGACATAGTAAGTATAATATAATATGTTACATCCCAGTTCTTTTAACTTTTTATTTTCAGACAGGGTCCTGCTTAGTTGCCCCGGCTGTCCTCAAATTTTTCAAGTAACTGAAATTACAGGCATTAACCACAGCCATGGCACCCAGTTTAATATAGCTCTTTTTACCTTTATCAAGCATTTTCACTTTCTTTTTGTTTTTAATTTATACCCTACATGATCCAAATCATTTTTATTTAATATCATTATTATTCCCACTTGACAGAATACTAAAACTCTGAAAAAGTAAATGACATACACCCAGACCCAGAGACAGCATCTGAATTTGAGGTCACATCCTCTGATTATTACTTTTATTACAGGCATGTGCCACCATGTCCAGCATGGAAGCAGAGAGTAATATTACTATTACTATATTACTATTATTACTCCACATTATTACTTTTATCTGATGACTCCTGTGTTAGTCAGCTTTCCATCACTGTGAACAGACTACCTGACAACAACAACTTAGAGGAAGAAAGGTTTATTTTGGCTCATGGCTTCAGATTTCTGTCCGTGGTTGGCCACCTCCATTGCTCTGGGCCTGGGGTAAGGCAGAACATCATGGTGGAAGAGTGTGGTAAAGGAAAGTGTCTCAGCTCATGCCAGCCAAAAAGCAGAGAGAGGAGAAGCAAGAGACAATATACAGTTCCCAAGAGCACGACCCCAATGACCTACTTCTTGTAGCCACTGATCACCTGCCAATAGTTACCATCATTCAAATTCTTGTGGAAAAATCTATTAAATTTTTTTAAATTTTAATTAAAAAATGAAAAAACATTACTGCTTCTCTAACTCTACTACCTTTCCATAGTTAATTGTTTCCAAGAGTCTTTTTTAATGTTAAAATTAGATTTAGTCGGGGCTGGGGTTGTGGCTCAGTGGTAGAATACTTGCCTAACATGTGTGAGGCACTGGGTTCGATTCCCAGAACCACATATAAGTAAGTAAATAAAAATCAATCAACAACTAAAATTTTTTTTAAAAAAATTAGATTTAGTCAAAGCACTAAAAAAGCTACACATAGTTAATCAAGTAGTTCAGAAAATCTTAGGAGGAAAAGAAAGTCTCCCACCAATCAATGCCCAAACACATTTCACAGGGACAATATGTATCCATCATCATTTTTAGTTCCAATGGTTGTCTGTGTAGCTCTAGATAATATACTTACACCTTTATATTCTGATCTTATCACCTGCAGATTTCATCTACAGACTTCATCTGTGAAGGGGGAGGACTGAATTGCATTGCCCAAAAGCCCTAGGGTAGGCTCCTCACTAAGTCTGAGGCAGATATTTGTGTGCTGGAGGTTTCTGGGGACAACTCTGGAGCAGTGATGGTGGCAGGACTGTACCACTGGGCTACGGCCCTAACCTTATTTGTCAATTTTATTTTTTCCACTTTAGAAATTAAATATTGACTTTCTACTACTATGGAAAATGAGGATTTAATTTACCATTCTTCCAGTGTTTCCCACACCAAAATAACACATTCTTTCCCCCATCCTCCTGCATAGTCCTATTACAAATGTACCAAGGTAATATTCAGAGCCTTCTTTTTTTATTCAATAAATATTTCTTTGGGTTCTTTGAAATTTTCCACAGTACACATAATAACACTCCTTAGACCCTTGTGGGTATTGCCATTACCCCACCACTCTGTGGTACTGGGGATTAAACCCAGGGTGCTCTATGACTGAACTAGATTCCCAACCCTTTTTATTTTCTTTTGAGGCAGGATTTCATTAAAATTGAACTTAGATCCTCCTGCCTCAGCCTCCCCAGTAGGTGGAATTACAAGCATGCACCACCAACACTCAGAAAAGGAATTGCTTTTTGAGAACATTAGTAGAGTTTCTGGGAAAATAGTAATAAACTCAATAACAAAAACATCAACATTAAATGTAAATTGTTAAATCAGTCTACTGATTTAACAAGTTAATTGTTACTCAAGGTTTATTTATGAAGTAGTTTATGAGCTCTGCATTCTAGTAATTGAGCTAAATACTGGGATGTAAAGATTAATATGAACTAGTTCTATGCTGCAGGGGTTAGTCCAATGATATCATGAACTTTCTTAATTATATTTGCATTATTCCAGGTCATTTCTAGTTTTCTTGAGAAACTTCTGAATTCATTATCACAGCTAAGAAAACTGACATAAATAGGATTATATACTATATAGTCTATGTTTAATTTTCTCAATGATGGAATCTCTAAGCACCAGCCTCCATACGCCTTTCTTGCTCTGGCTGGACCTAGATGGCAGGAAGAGGGCAGTGCAAGACAAGTTACTGAGTGTATGACAAAGCCCACCATAAACAGGGACCAGTTTTTGCTAACTCTTATAATATTCCTTTCCTAATAAGTAATACAGTTAAATGGTTGAGAGTAATCAGACTTCTTGCCTAAATGGTATGATTGTTACTTGTACTTTCAACAATCCCACAAGAGAAAAATCAAATCTGCATTATTAATAGTAAGAGATAAACCAAATACCAAGATTTGCATTTATTCCTTGGAAATATGGACCTTATAAGATATATATATATTTTTTCCAGGCACTGAAAGATGCTGACATATAAATTATTCTTGTATTTTAGGGAATAGGGGAACCTTACTCATCGGTTCACCTTTCACCTAGAATATAGAAGTTTGTTTTGGTTTTAAAGGTGTTTATGCCTAGGATCTGGGAGACTATGAGATAACAGTCTGTCTAGATTGTGCCTGTGGTGGTGGATAGAGGTGGAGGGGTGTGGAAACTACATTTATCAACAGGACTCTTAGAACATTATGTGAGTTTTTGGATGGCTGGCCAGCCTCCTAACATGTTTGTGTAGAGAATTGTTCTCCATGATCTGTTTGACTTTTTTAATCCTCCTGGATTCACCGTTCTTTCCTGTCACTGTTTACTTGCTGACCACTCCAATAATGGCTGTTCTCTGTAAACTCAAGACGGATTTCTTTTGAAAATAACAACCCACTGGGACTTGTTCCAGTCAAATATTCTGAGCCAGCTGTGGGAATTAAATCTTTGCTGCTCACAGATAAAATGTAATTGAACAAAGAAAGACAGGTGTGCTGCTCCTGGAACTCCAACTAGAATGGGAAATGAAGATAATGTGTCAACTTCACAGAGATGATGGCATTGCCATCGTCTCTGTCTCAGATTTATTAATTAGCCCTCAAGAAAGATATCATTCACAAGCTGACCCCTGGCTCGTGGTTTGCAGGCTAGCATTTGTGTTGACCTCAGGAATAGATCCTCTTACTGAGAAGACACAGGTAGCTGTTACCATAACAACACAACATGCAAGTCTCTAGGTTCTCTCTGTGTTTTCTCTGAGAAGATAATGATTACTTCTCAGTCCTACCTATGAACTTGGGTTTTGCCTACAAGACCATGAACATCAACCCATAACTCAATCACTACAAGTTTGTCAGTACCAGAAAATTTGGTGGAGATTTAGGTTGCAAACTATGGAAAACAAGTTTAAAGACATGAAAGCCACAAGAATACAGAACATTAAGCTTAAAACTTGATCACTGGGAGAAAGTCATCCTTTTTTAATTAAAAAGGACTTTTATTATTAAAAATGTGTACAAATTATGTATTCTTACCTTTAAAAGGAATAATGAAAATTGATTTATGTTTTAAAATCCAGCTCCATCATTAGAGATCCTTTAATGACATAACCTTGCACCTAATTACTATAATGCACCTGTTGGATCAGGGAAGGATTCAGGGAAAGCAGCTTCAGGCAGGGGCAGAGCAGAGTTTATTTTTAGGGCTCTTGTGAAGCCTTAAATGAAGCCATAGATGAATAAGCAGAAACTTGAAAAGTGCTTGGGAATTAGGCCTCGGGACTGGTGACTGCCCTATGAGGAAGCCCAAGAGAGCTTCCTGGAAGATGAAGGACATTTGGCCTAAGCATCCCTTTTGCCTCAGCTGATAGCCAAACAACCAAGAGTCATGACAGTGGGGCAGGCCATCCCAGATCATCCAGTGACCGGTCAACCCACCATTTAACCACAAATGGGTGAGTGGAATCAAGTGAGCTGACTTAGAACAGGGACCTACCCATCTGTTAACATCAACAGATCTATAAAAGCATAAGCAGATACTTAGTCAAAAATGGAAAATTTCTCCTGCCAGAGATATGCTTGAAAATGCAATATTGACAATTATATTTTTTTAATTTTTTTATTATTAGTTGTTCAAAACATTACAAAGCTCTTGACATCATATTTCATACATTTGATTCAAGCAGATTATGAACTCCCATTTTTACCCCGTATACATATTGCAGAATCACATTGGTTACACATCCACTTTTTTACATACTGCCATACTAGTGTATGTTGTATTCTGCTGCCTTTCCTATCCTCTACTATCCTCCCTCCCCTCCCCTCCCCTCCCCTCCCATCTTCTCTCTCTACCCCATCTACTGAAATTCATTTCTCTCTCTTGTTTTTTCCCCTTTCCCCTCACTTCCTCTTATATGTAATTTTGTATAACAATGAGGGTCTCCTTCCTTTACCATGCAATTTCCCTTCTCTCTCTCTTTCCCTCCCCACTCTCGTCTCTGTTTAATGGTGATCTTCTTCTCATGCTCTTCCTCCCTGCTCTGTTCTAAGTTGCTCTCCTTATATCAAAGATGACATTTGGCATTTGTTTTTTAGGGATTGGCTAGCTTCACTTAGCATAATCTGCTCTAGTGCCATCCATTTCCCTGCAAA
>NW_025999977.1:17128835-17150221 GCF_001458135.2 Marmota marmota marmota
ATATATATATATATATATATATGTGTGTGTGTGTGTGTGTGTGTGTGTGTGTGTGTATATACACACACACACACACACACACACACACACACACACATATATATATATATATATATATATTAGTTTTTTTTTTTTTTTTAAAGCATCTTTTGATCTTTTTGATACATTACTACCTGGGTACTAATGGTATGAGACTGAGCAACAGGACACCTGGCTTCTCATCCTCTCTACCACTAACTAAAATATAAAATATGAGCCTCTTAACTTCTCTAAGCCACCACTCTGCAATCTGCAAAATAAGGAAATCAGACCAGATATATTATGTATAACTGCTAATTACACAAGTAATACATGCAAATATTCTCTGTAAAAAATTTTAAAAATAATGAGGAAACAGAGTCCCTTTAGGACTTCCTCCACCATTTTCCCCATTCTAGGACCATGTCCCCACTGTTGCCATCCTAGTGTGCCTTTGTCCAGAGTGCTTGCCTTACATCTATGTAAATCCCCACCAGATTTACTATTTTACATATAAATAACTAAGCAGTCTTTGTGCAAAGAGAAAGAATTTAACTTGTGTTCAAATGTCTGTTTTTCCAGATGGGAACATAACACTTTTTAAAATGCAAAATTCACCATGTCTGCTACAAAGAACTCACAACATATAAATGTTAATAAAAGGAGAAATGTCAACATGAGTAACATTTTTAAATCTTTAGTTATATAAAAAGTTTATGAAAAGGAAAACTTTTAGAGGTAGGTATTATGTCACTTAATTATTGGCAATTATTTTTATCACGCCCATTACTAACTCTATTAATAGCCAGATTAGCTTGTCAGGTACACACTGTCCATTGAAGTTTCACTGTGAATAGCAAGCTGTACTTAGGACTGCTTTTTAGGCAAATTAACAATGCTACTTCTTAAAGTCATCCAATCACTTGGAAAAATGAGAGATTAAAAAGAATAGGCTACTGTCATGACTAACTCTGTGTCAGTTTGGCTAGGCCACAGAGTTCATATATATGGACAAACATTATTCTGGATATTTCTGTATTTTGGATAATATTAAGATTTAAATCAGTGGGTTTTAAGTAAAGTAGATTGCCCTTCATAATGTGGGTGGGCGTCATTCAACCAGCTAAGGACTGGATACAACCATAAGTCTAAACTCTCTGAGCAACAGTGAATTCAACAGCAGACCACCTTCAGACTTCATCTGTGGTATTGACCCATCCCTGGGTATTCAGCCTGCTGGCCCTGAATGGAACTGAAAAATTCCTATTTCCTAATGACATTGTAGCCATCATAACTTTGCAGCATAATGCATTACTCCTGTGTTTGTGATGATGCTGTATAAACAAACTTCTCATGTTGCAGTTCATACAAAAGTATGGTATTTACATTACATACACAAATACTTGATGATAAACAACCATGTTACTGATGTCTTACTATACAATAACTTTTTATTATGCTGCTGTGAACATTCATATATGAATTTTGTGAGGACATATGTTTTCATTTCTTCAGGGTATATGCCCAAGAATGAAATTGCTGCGTCATACAGCACCTCCATGTTTAACCTCTTGAGGAAATGCCATTTCCAGGGGAGCAACATCATTTTATATTTCCACCAAAAGTATATGAGTGTTCCATTTTCTCCACATCCCCACCAAAACTTATTGTACATCATTGTTATCATAATCATTTCAGTGAGTGTGAAATGTTAACTCTTTGTAGTTTTAATTATCATTCTTCTGATGACTAATGACATCAAACATTTTTTTTTTTTTTTTGGATACTAGGGAGTGAACCCAGAGGCACTTCACCACTGGGGCACATTCCCAACCCTATTTTGTATTTTATTTAGGAACAGGGTCACTGACTTGCTTAGCGCATTCCTTTTGCTGAGGCTGGCTTTGAACTCGCAATCCTCCTGCCTCAGTGTACCTAGCCACTGGAATTACAGGTGTGTGCCACCTGCCCGGCAAACATCTTTTCATGTGCTTACTGGTCATTTGTAAATATTCTTTGGAAAACACACCTATTAAGGCCTTTTGCTATCTTTTAATTGGATTGTCTTTATTACTGACTTGTCATATTCTAGATACACTGTCCTTATCAGATATAAGTTTTGCCAAAATGTCCTTCCATTCTATGGGTTCTCCTCATTTTCTTGATGATGGCCTTTGAAAGACAGAAGTTTTTGTATATTTATTTTTAGGAAGGAGGTCTGCTCTTATTTATTTGCTCCTCTTAAAAATTCCTATTTTTGACTGGCCTCAGAAGTAGCAGTTCTAAGAGAGAACAGCCTGCATCTCTTGACAATCCATCCCTGGCATTTTTCTTTGGCTTTTTTCATTTTCTTGGCCAAAATTTTAGCATATTGTGCAACCTCTTCCTTATTTTTCTTAGTAGCTGTTTCTTCAGAGCAACATGCCAGCGTTTGTGTTGCAGGACATGGAATAACAAGACATGGGATCTTCAGTGCTTTGGTTTGGGATTTCTTTCTTATTTAAGGTTTTTAATTTTTGTTTCTGTACTGGGCTTTTTTGTTTGTTTGTTTGTTTGTTTGGTTGGTTGGTTTTGGAGGGGGTTGGTACTGGGCTTGAACTCAGGAGTGCTTAACCACTGAGCAACATCCCCAGCCCTTTTTTATTTTGAAACAGGGTCTCACTAAGTTGTTTGTAGCCTTGCTAAGTTGCTGAGGCTGGCCTCAAACTTGTGATCCTCCTGCCGCAGCCTCCTGAGTTGCTGGGATTATAGGTGTGCATGTACCACCATGCCTGACTGTTTAAAGGTTTTCTAACAACATATTGACAGATATCTTCTTTGGAGAGTGAAAATTTGTGGATTCTGCTAGCTGTAATGGATCCCAGACAATAAGACAGATATTCCTTAAGCCCAGGAATATTCTCCTTTTTTAAACAAGTTGAGAACACTCAAATTGGCATCCACATGCAAACCCAAACAGATTTGAGCCTCTCTCTCCAGTTCTCCTTGGTCTATAACAGGAATGCCCTTTCTTCAGTAGCAGGCCAACATAACCATGGGTGAAGACACCCTCCCTGGGGAAACCTTGTTTATTGTTCCCTGCACTGAATAGGACCACATAGTCCTTCCATTCTCACCCAGAGCATCAGCAGCAACTTCTGTGATCATACACTTCTTGTAAAAAGTAGCAAGTTTGCTTTCATCATCCACTTTGAGTTTCTGGCTGGGAAGGAGATATTTACCTTCATCATTTTTTTCTATTTTAATATTTCTATTAAGGGCTATAAAAATATCCAGAAAAATAAATAAACATGATGCAATGAGATCTGTCCTGACATGAAGAACTTCCTTTCACTGCACTGTTTCCCTTCACAGTGGATTTCACATCACAGGAGACAGTGGTGTTGAGCCATTTCCTCTTTTATTACAAGCTGTGGGATTTCTGAATCAGTATCCTCATTCTCAGTCTTCTCATCTATAAATAAAATTAATTTTCAATCCACTGTTTAGAGGAATCATATTTCTTTCTGTTCCACAAAGAGGACTTTTTTATTCAAGAGACCGTAGAGAAGAGCATGGCAACCATCATACCTGTGGGGTCTCTGTGATTGGCCTTCACTTCATCTTGATGCAGATGACTGCCTACAAGGTGAACTGAAAAGAAGCCAAAAGTTCTTAATTTTGATGACATCTAATTTATTTTCTTTTTCTTTGGTTGCTTGTGCTGTTGGTGTCATGCCTAAGAAACTATTGCCTATTCCAAGGTCACAATTAACATACATCTGTTTTTTCCTAAAAGTTTTGACCTTTTCACTCTGCTAGGTCTCTGATTCATTATAAATTAATTTTTAATATGGTATGAGGTAGAAGTTCAATTTCATTCTCTTGTGAATAGATATCTACTTGTCCCAACACTATTTGTTTGAACAACTGTTTCCACATCTTGGAAACCTTGTAAAAAAAATCAACTAAGCAGGCGGGGGATGTGGCTCAGTGGTCGAGTGCCCCTGAGTTCAATCTCTGGTCCCTAACCACCCCAAAAAATCAACTAACCATAAATTAAGAAATTACTTCTGTGTTTTCATTCTATTGTATTGATTTATATGTATGGACTTTTGCCAGTACCTTGCTGTGTTGATCAGTGTGGCTCTATAATGAATCTTAAAGTCAGGAAGTATGAGTCTTTAAAGTCTTTAAGTTTGGTTCTTTCTCAAGATTGGGCATGTGTGAGGTCTTGAGTTCAATCCCCAGCACCACATAAAATAAAAACAGAATAAAAACAAAAAGAAGGGATTGTTTGGGTCCCTTTTATATTCATATGAATTTTAGGATCAGCTTTAATTTCCAATTTTTTATAAGGACAGCTGGGATTTTTATAGGGATTACACAGAGTCTGCAAATAAATTTGCCATTTTAGCAATATTTCTTCTGACCCATGAACATAGATGTTCTTCCATTTGTTTATGCTTTTTTTTTTTAATCGCTTTCAATAATGTTTTTGGAGCATAAGGTTACACTTTCTTTGTCAAGTTCATTCCTAAGTATTTGATTCCTTTTGATTCTATTGAGTATGGAATTGTTTTTTTAACATCATTTTTGGGCTGCTAGTGTTCAGAAATACAATGTATTTTTGAATATTGATTTAGTATGCTGCAACCTTGCTAAACTTGTTTATTTTTTATTTATTCTTGGGGGGGGTTAGTTTTTGGTTTTTTTGTTTATTTTGATTTTTGTTCTCAATTCTTGGTGTATTTTATTTTTTTATCCTGTCATGTATTTCTATGACAACTTTCATTTCCATCTTCCCCCATAGTCACTAGATGAACTTGTTTATTAGCTCTAAGAGTTTTTGTAGATTCTTTTGAATTTTCTACATACGAGATTATGCCACTTTTAAAAGAGATCATTTTACTTCTTTCTTTCCAACTAGATGCCTCATTTCTTTTTCTGCCTAGAACTTGAACCACTAGTACAATGTTGAGCCAAAGGGATGAAAGCAGACATTCCTGTCTTGTTCCTAATCTTAGGGGGAGAACTTTCAGTCTTTCACCATTAAATATGATGTTATCTGTGGGCTTTTTGTAGATGCCTTTCATTAGGTTGGGCATATTATTATCATGAAAGGGTGTTGAATTTGTCAAATAAAGAATAACTTGGAGGTGGGGGGTTGCTGGGGATTGAACTTAGGGACACATAACCATTGAGTCACATCCCCAGCCCTTCTATTTTTTATCTTGAAACAGGATCTAGCTAAGTTGTTTAGGAAACCTTGTTTATTGTTCCCTGCACTGAATAGGACCACATAGTCCTTCCATTCTCACCCAGAGCATCAGCAGCGACTTCTGTGATCATACACTTCTTGTAAAAAGTAGCAAGTTTGAGGCTGGCTTTGAACTTGCAATCTTCCCACCTCAGCCTCCCAAGTCTCTGGGATTACAGGTGTGCCACACTGCACCCAACAAGAATAATTTTTTTTAATCATTCTTTTTTTTTTTTTTTACCTTTATTTATTTGTTTTTATGTGGTTCTGAGGATCAAACCTAGGGCCTCAACTGTCCTAGGCAAATATCCCTGAGCCACAACCTCATCCCAAGAATAACTTTTTAAATTAATCTGAATTATATTTTATTTTCATTTAGATATCACTTAAAGTATAGTTTATAAAATAGCTATATTTATTTATTTATTTATTTATTTCTCTTTGCATATATCTCTAGGCTTACTAAAAAGTGTTTCTCTGGAACTTGGAGAATTCATCAATTTTAAAACAGTATATGTTAAATCATGTTGGAGTAAGGATTCTCAAAGAGTTAAGTAAGCGGGGAAAGAGTCTGACTTCTGGAAATAGTATAAAATACGGAGGAACAGCAGATATTGCACTCTGGTTCAGAGTAAAATCCATTCTTATGAAACCACTTAACCAATGTTCAGCTTCAATTTAAATCACTGCAATGGTTTAACCCCAATTAGGATTTCAGAATCATCATTTTAAAACATTTTGTCAAGGACTGAGGTTGTGGCTCAGCAGTAGAGTGCTTACCTAGCACGTGAGAGGCCCTGGGTTTCATCCTCAGCACCACATAAAAAAATAAGTAAAATAAAGGTATAAAAAAATTGTCAATTATGCCTAGACTGTTGCAGATTCCAAATGTATTTTTTTCTTCAGAAATAGAACATTTTAAGTCTTAACTTATATCATAGAAATATTCTAGACTAATTGTTCCCAGCACAGTATGTTAGGAACTAATGTGTTCAAACACATAACTTGCTAATTACAGTTATGCTAGTTGACTAGCTAGATTCAAAAAACTTACCCAGTAGCATTTTTATCAGCTGGTCACTCCCATCGTATTGTAAATATGGCAGCAATGTGTGACTATTTCCATTCATCTCATATTTCACTTTGCTTGGGCAATGAGAGATGTTTATTTAAGTACCTGGGAAGGTTAGGTGGGAGGAGGAAAGACAGGTAAACTATCCCCACATAGGACAAAACTGAATCACATTATCTCCCGGTTTGGTTATATGAAAACTTCACCTCTCTGATTTCTGTCATTGGGCATGTTTTGATGTTAACCATTTAGTATCAGGGATTCTAAAGACAGACAATGGCAAATGTAGCTAAGTAGAATCCCAAATCAGAATTTAGCTAATTTCTGATTTCTGAAACTTCATGTGACTCTGGAGTAGAGACTGTATCTTAGTAACCCCTACACTTCCCAGATGGATACAATCACATTAATGAACAAACAGACAAAAGTTCACCTATTTATATATAACATAAAATAAATAATATTACTGACTCAATAATAATTGACATTATGAAGCCAGATGCAGTAATGGGTGCCTATAATCCCAGCTACTAGGGAAGCTAGGTAGGAGGATTTCTTGGGCCCAGGAGTTCAAGGCCAAACTAGGTATCATAGCAAGATCCCATCTCTAAATTAAAAAAAAAAAAAAAAAAAATCAGGCTCAGCCCACCGTTCTTGGGACTGAAGGGTGTAGCTCAGTAGTAGAGTAGCATGAAAGTGAAAATGCTTAGTAAAGATATAAAGAGCCAGGTGTAGTGGCACACATCTGTAATCTTAGACACTCAGGAGGCTGAGAAAGGAGGGTTGCAAGTTTGAGGCCAGCCTCAGCAACCCTATCTCAAAATAAAAGATAGAAAAAAGGCTAGAATGTAGTTCAGTGATAGAGCAACCCTGGGTTCAGTCCCCAGTCCTCCCCTTCTCCAAAAAAAGAAAAGAAAAAGGAATAAAAACAGAAATATCAGTTTTAGTGTAAGAATAAACTAAGATGGCTTATCAGTGACATATTTAACTGGACTTCTCTACCACATGTAGATAAAATGTCACACTAAACAACGTGTGCCCACTCTCCTTCCTTCAATGTTTTGCTTAAATTCTATGGGTTATACAAATTGAGTTAAAACTATTTTATGTTTAAGATAATCAAAAACATAATAAATCAATTTTTGCTTAGAGCCTTTAGATAGAAAAGGCAAATGATTTAAATGTTAACTTGAAGGAGTGTCTGAACTGATAACTATCTGTTGAGCATTAGTAACTCTGTTGTATGGACATATCAGTAGTACTGGACATCTTGCATTAAAAAAAAATGAATCGCTTTCAGATATAAATCCAAAGTTGAGATGTTTAAAAAAGAATTTTAGGTACAGTTACTGCAGACTTTTCCCTTTGTGATGAGTAATATGCTAGATGGAGTTCTAGGAATACCTGAAACCCAATTTTTTTCCCCTAGCAGATAACAACTCATGTTAAGTAGGTTTTTTCTCTAAATATATTCTTCTAGTCTCATCATTCAACATTATCTGCTAAATTTAGCCACAGATGCTTAGGTTACATTTTTTTTCCATAAATGGTGTTCAGCAAAGGTATTCTAAAGTGGGAAGTACACAGTGCACGGTAGAAATAAATCCTGATTTTATTTCTGATTCTCTAACATCAGAGAACTTTTTTTTTTTTAAACTGGGGATTGTATACACGGGTGTTCTCCCACTGAGCTGTGTCCCCAGCCCTTTTTACTTTTTATTTTGAGACAGGGTCTTGCTAAGTTGCTTTAGGGTCTTGCTAAATTGCTAAGGCTGGCATCGAACTTGTGATCCTCCTGTCTCAGCCTCCCGATTTGCTGGGATTACAGGTGTGCACCATAGCACATTGCTGCATTGGGGATCAAGACTTCAACACATGAGCTTTTGGGTAATATTCTAGATCCAAACCAAAACAGGAGCATAGATATTATTTGCCCTACACTTGACTTCCAGAAATCTAACCTTTAGGGCCTCCAGTAAGTTAGCAATATCTGCATTTGCATAATGCTTCGTGGCTTTTAAATAATTTCTGTAAATGTTATTCATTTAATCCATATAAATGTTATGTGATGTTTCCATTTGTGGAGACAGAACTTCTGAGATGTTAATGATTTGCTCAAATTCACACAACTGGTAGAAAAACTAGAATTTAAAGCTCAGAATGAAATCCTATCTTTTATTCCAGGTCCAGCATTTCCCTGTATTGTGATATTATGATGGAGCTAATCTGATGTTTCAAGAAATTTCTACCCTAATTCCTTTTTTTTTTCTTTTTCTTTTTTCTTTTCTTTTTTTTTTTTTTGGTACCAGGGATTGAATCCAGGGGTGCTTAATTACTTAGCCATATCCCCAGCCCTTTTTATTTTTTATTTTGAAACAGGGTCTCACTAAGTTGCTTAGGACCTTGCTAAATTGCTGAGGCTGGCATTGAACTTGTAATACTCCTGCCTCAGCCTCCTGAGGTGCTGGGATTATAGGCGTGTGTCACCAGACTTGGCACAAATTCTTAATATAAGAGTCAAATGGAGGAATCCATTGAAGAGTGTTTGGTTAATTTTTCTGGATTGATTAGCGACCCTGATGACTTATTTTAGTCACTTAAATTTTAAATTATTGGTGTCTGCGTTTGAAGATGGCGGAGAATGGTCCTAAGTCCGTGCTGTTCGTGTGTTTGGGTAACATTTGCCGGTCACCCATCGCAGAAGCAGTTTTCAGAAAACTTGTAACTGATCAAAACGATTTAGACAACTGGACCATTGACAGCGGTGCTGTTTCCGACTGGAACGTGGGCCGGGCCCCGGACCCGAGAGCCGTGAACTGCCTAAGAAATCATGGCATTAGCACAGCCCATAAGGCAAGACAGGTGACCAAAGAAGATTTGGCCACATTCGACTATATATTGTGTATGGATGAAAGCAACCTGAGAGATTTGAATAGAAAAAGTAATCAAGTTAAAAACTGCAAAGCTAAAATTGAACTGCTTGGAAGCTATGATCCACAGAAACAACTCATTATTGAAGTGTCTCAGGTGCTGCAAAGCCTTCCTGGAGAAGGCCCACTAGGACCACCTGCCCGCTACCAGCTGGGGACGCTCCCTATCCACGTTCTGCATCCTCATCCTGTGCTCCGGTGTACTGCCACTCCTTTGCCCCAGGCCCCGCCTGCCCCTTCAGCTGACTGTTGTCTCTGACCTGACCTGACAGATCATTGTAGGTGGAAACCAGCTGTGTCTACAGAAGAATCAATAAAAATGTTGGACTCAAAGACAGTTTGTAGGGTGCAGTGAGAGTTCTTAGACTAGTGGAGCCTTCACTTTGCCCTGATTATGCTAGTGGAGTGAGCAGAGAGAAAAACAGCCCCAACCACTAAGTACACACACCCAAAGGCCCAGGTTACTCTCTGTGCCCAGTAAGGTTGGATGGCCTGGTCTCCCTGCAGTGATTGTGTGTGGCTGGCCAGTGCCTACAGGGCACCTGTGCTCATCTGTGCATCCAGAGTCACAGTGACCCTGTCCATAGCGGCTCTCCATGGCTTCAGCAAGTGTTTTAGCTCACACACACACAGTGCACATGATAGGAGACAGACCGATGAGATTGATCTTTAGCACCTTTAGTATTTGTTGGTTTTTGTCTGATTTATTTCACCAAGTCAGCTTATTTGCTCTCATTTGAGCCACTTTGTATCCAAAAATGTAATTATATCTGGAAAGGACACTTGTATGCTATGTATCCTATGGTTGGTTGAGGGGTATGTTTCTTTAATATGCACAGGTAACTCAAATGTAAATTGGCTTAGGTATGAAAAAATAATTTAAGCAGTCAATTATGTTGGTGTCCTTAAGTATTGATATGTTAATAAATGTTTCATGAGTATTTAAAAGCTATAGGCAAATACAGGTAATTTCACTATAATCTCAAATTCACATGGATATATGTCAGAAAAGATTGTTTTCAAAATAAACTTGGGAGTTATAAAAATGCAAAAAAAAAAATTTTAAATTATTTAACTTCTTTCTTTAACTGCTACTCCATTTATTCATTTATTTGTCTCTCTTTTTTTAAGTTTTTTTTTAATATTTATTTTATTTTTTTTAGGTGTAGATGGACACAACACAATGCCTTTATTTTTATGTGGTTCTGAGGATCGAACCCGGGTCCTGCCCGTGCTAGGTGAGTGCTCTACCGCTGAGCCACAATCCCAGCCCTGTCTCTGTTTTTATCTCTATTAAATAGGTATGTCTTCAATTTAAACATATTATAATATATAACACATCCTTGATTAATACCAGTTGAGAGAACACAGAATAAAGGAGAAGAACAAATGATAGGTCAGATGACTTTGTGAAACATTAGTTTGACATAGGCCTTGTAAAACATATCTGGGTTCAAATTCAGATTTCTAAATGTGGACATCAATTCCCTTATGTGTACAATGGGCTCAGCAATACAAATTTCATACAATTACAGTGACAGTTAACTAAATATATGATGTATGAGTGATGTATGCTATGTACATAGATATATATTATAGGTTATCAGAGTAATTGGTACAAAATAAGTACAGAATAAAGGGCAATTTTACGACTTTGGTTGGGGAGAGTTGTAAATAAGTCAGGTTTGGAAGAGATATTAAATATGGCTTACATCACATTGAAGAGGCTGTGGATCCAGTAAGCAGCTAATACCAGTTTTACAATTTTCTGATCTTAAGTTCTGGTGCAAATGTTGATGATCATGGACTTTAGACAATTATTCATTCAACTGAGGATGCATAAACACAGGTCAGACAACATTTAAATAATTTCCTTAAACAGAAAACAAAATTTAGAGTTTTCTCATGAATGGAGATACTGCATTTTCAGCTACAGCCTATTAAATGTTTTATTCACCAGTTATGTGTAAGGAGCAAATCCCATGCATGACAGATGGCAGCCCAATTCTGGCTTCTCTAAACTGGTTTTCCTCCTACTCACACCAGCCCAAGATGTGTTGGATCCAGCACTGCTGATGAATCCTGAGCATTGAATACTATTTCACATTGTGACTCGGTTTCTTCTCTCCTCATCAGTGATAGCCAAGCACTGAAAAATGATCTGAATTCAGAGTCTGGATCCAAAAAAAATGTATATGTAACTTGGTACACAACTGTAACAGGTTTATGCATGTATAAAAAAGCATAGACAAGTGGATAAATCATTTTGATCAGTCATGAAGTCCTTGGCAGCAATTGAGAATTTAAACAGAGTAGTTGAGCTTTAAGTAGTCAACACCCGTTCAGTACGCAGAAAATCAGGGACTAACTTTGGTACCTCTATTTAACTTCCTCCACGTCCAATAATAGCTATTTTGCTTGCTAAATAACCCTTAAATCCAGGCACTTCTCTCTCTGACTCCACTACAACTCTTTATAAAAGCTAATATCATCTACCCTACATTTAATCTAGACCCTCCTCCATACAGTCTGAGAGATCTTTCAGAATGCAGACATGGTCCTGTCACCACTCCATTCCTGCTCCTTAAAAGCCTTCAATGGTTTCCTTTCATTCTTATGACTAAAGTCAAAACACATAGCATGGACTATGAATCATAGTGTTCATAGTCACCACAGTGTACCTAGTTTTCATGGTTCTTAGTTACCAACAACAGAAATTGACTTTAGCTATTTTAAAAAACAAAGAAATGTATTTAAAAGATACTGCCACAAGAAAGAAATGGTCTCTGATCCATTCAGATAAGAAAGGAAGTTATAAAAGGATATCGCCATCAGGGAGACTATGGCCAAGCTGGGGAAATGGATACCACAGCCTGTGCTGCCAACACCCTGGAAAACACTGATAGAGCCACTGCCACACCTGCCAAGACCAAAAGAGAATTTCTTATTGTTGTGCTTCTGGCTCCTGATCCAAAGGCTGCATGTGTGTGCACCTGATTGGCTGTGGCTAGGTCATGTGGCCATGGCTCACCACCTGGATGCTGAGCTGCTATAATAAGAAGCGAGCTGGCCTCCCACCAAAACTCACAGAATGGGGAGTTCCCCAAACACAAGAAGGTGTTTTAAGTACTGAGCAGACACACACACACACACACACACACACACAGAGAAAGGAAGAAAAAATAATCATCCATTACATGCAATGAATTATGATTTGACCCTGTTTTCCCTTCCAGCATCAGCTCCTTCCTCTCTACACCCCAGCAACACTTTTCTCTGCCTAGAATGCTCCTTTCATCACCAGCAGCCATACCTTTCTATGGTCTAGGTTATTGTCAGGTACTGTCTGGAAAAGATGTCATATCCATGGATGGGCTCAATTAAATAGCCATTTACTAAGGCCTGGACATCGCTAAAGAAAGCCAGCCAACTGTGTTAAAGCATCATGAACTAACTGCAGCAGGAAGCCCTTACCAACCTCTCACCTAAAGGAGTAAGGAGATGGTGGTTCCTGGAACCCAGAAAGAACAACTGTTGTCTTCAGCAAAGAAGTCAAGCTAAGCCTGGCAGGGAGGGGGAGAGTAGCCTCCCATCTCCTGTTGGTGCCTCTTATTGGTCAAACCCAGCCTGAGGCCAGGGGGATAGATCAGGATTGAGAAAGATGGAGGGTGGATCTGGAAGGGCTAATGGAAAAAATCCAATGTGGTTGTGTAAAGGTCGGGCGAGCCTTGGAGGAAGAGACCACCAAGAGACTGTCTCATGCAACAGCAAAGGGTTTATTGGGGGTCCAGCATGCTGTGGCTCAGAGCTCACTTGAATAGAGCAGAGAGCCCCGAGAACAGATTAAGCAGAGCTTATATACTTTCCTTGGAGAGGGCAGGGACTTCACATACAGCATAGCCAATCATTGCACGGTTTCTGGGAGGGGGTTGTTTTCGTAGAGCAACCAGATGATCAGTGGGCATTTCCGGGAGTTGTTTTCAACTTCTACATGAGTTTCAGGTTCCAGGAAAACAGAACTTAATTCTTACATTCTTAACCTTTTCAGTTGGTGTCCTTTGTTTTAGGTTCATTTCCTTAAAAATATTTTATTCTACTTGTAACTTTATGATCATAAGTGTTATAAAAATTATTATTGTCTATCTTCCCTACTAGATTGTAAATTCCCTGAGGTAAGGGATGGCATCTGTCTTTTCTTACTGAGTTAGGATAGGAGGAATAAAGATAGGAAGAAAGGAGACGGGTGGAAGTAAAAAGAGACTACAGCTATAAATCTCTGATCAGACTTACTCCCAAACTTGCTTTTATCCTTTCAGGCCTGTCACTCCAAAATTTCTTTTTTTTTTCCTTCCTCCCTCCTTCCTTCCTTCCCTCCCTCCCTCCTTCCTTTCNNNTTCTTCCCCTTCCTTCCTTCCTTCCTTCCTTTCTACCAGGGATTGAAACCAGAGGCTCTTAACCACTGACCCACATCCACAGCCCTTTTTTGTGTTTCATTTGGACACAGGGTCTTGCTGGGTTGCTTAAGGCCTCACTAAATTGCTAAGGCTGGCTTTCAACTTGCAATTCTCCTGCCTCAGCCGCCTGAGCTGCAGGGATTATAGGCGTGCACCAACACACCCAGTTCCAATTTTCTTTTTTTAGTAGTATCAGAGATTGAACCTAGTACCACTGAACTAGATCCTCATCCCTTTTTAATTTTTTAAAATTTATTCTAATTAGTTATACATGACAGTAGAATGCATTTTGACACATTGTACAGAAATGGACTTCTCATTGTTCTGGCTGTACATGGTGCAGAGTCACACTGGTAGTGTAATCAACATGTATATAGGGTAATAATGTCCATCTCATTCCACCATCCTTCCCATCCCCAAAGCCTCTCCCCTCCTCTCACTTCCCTCTGCATAATCCAAAATTCCTTCATTCTTTCCTACCCCCAGTCCCATTATGAATCAACATCCACTTGTCAGAGAAAACATTTGGCCACTGGTTTTTTGGGTTTGGCTTATTTTGCTTAGCATGATATTCTCCAGCTCCATATATTCACCTGCAAATGCCTAACCATAACCATAACCCTAACCCTTATCCCCATTTTTTTTCAGTAAATTATTTATTCTAATTTGTTTACATGATGGCAGAGTGCAGTTCATTTCATATTACACATATAGAGCACAATTTTTCAAGTCACTGATTGTATACGAAGTATTTTCACACCATTTGTGTCTTCATACATGTACTTAGGATAATGATGTCTCATTCTGTACTTAGAATAATGATGTCTCATTCCACCATCATTCCTACCCCCTTGTCCCATCCTTTCCGCTCTCTCCCCTTTGCCCTATCTAAAGTTCCTCCATTCCTCCCATGCCCCCCCATCACCATTATGAGTCAGCATTCTCATATCAAAGAAAACATTTGGCCTTTGGTTTGGGGGGATTGGCTTGCTTCACTTAGCATTATATTCTCCAATTTCATCCTGCAAATGCCATGATTTTATTCTCTTTTAATGCTAAGTAATGTTCCATTGAACTGTCATCCCTTTTTGAGATAAGGTCTGGCTAAATTGCCCAGGCTGGCCTTGAACTTGAAATCTTCCTGCCTCAGCTCCTGAGTAGCTGGGATTACAGGCCTGAGCCACCACACCCAGCTGAAATCTACAAATTTTAAAGTTACTAGATAAAGCAAAGGGAGAGGTATTTTAAGAAACCTATCATATGGGCACATCCCAACTATTATCTAAATAGAAGAGGCAACGTCAACCTAAAGGTCCTGGAAGATGGTCAGACCACCATGAATGTCTTGTGATCATGATCAAAGAACCGAGTTCACCAGGCTGACATCATTCCCACATACTTTTCTGTGCCAATCTTTCACAAATTTTACTTTAAAAAGAAGAACCAGAGTCTCCAAAAGAACTTTGCCTCTCTTGGGGTAGCATGAATTCAGCTGACAATGTGTACCTTTACTTTTCACTTTTTAATAAAGCTCTTTCACTTTGCTAATACCCGATGTGTCCTTAAGTTCTTTTCTGCAATGTGTCAAGAGCCTGGAAGGCCCACAGTGCCCTTCTTAAACCCCTTATGGTGATATTATCACTGTTTCTTCAGGAACCAGCATAATAACTGACACATAGAAGGGTCTCCATCAATATTTATTGAGCTAATGAAGCTATCAGCAGTATAGAGCTTTAAACAGGCTAATTCTTATATACATATCTGTAGGACTACCTAAGGGAGACTGAGGCAGGAAGAATTGTTGAGTTTGAGGACAGACTGGGCAATTCAGTAAGATCTGTTAAAATAAAGAAATAAGTTATAATAATGGCTGCCATATTTGGTAAGTTAAAAAATAGAATTTAATTCTTGGACTTTTAGTAACTAGAATAAGGGGAAAATATTCTCCTGCTTCCTTGTGAGCCAGATCTTTCTTCTTTATCCATCCTATGAAGGGACTTTCAATTAGAAATTTCTTAGACCCTGACTATATTGAGCTAAAATTCCAACAATTTTACTTTTATTTTGCCCCATTTTTTTCTTGCTCCATCACTGAGTAACATCCTCAGGTTTTGTTTTGTTTTGTACCAGGGATTGAACCCAGGGGTGCTTTGCCACTGAGCCACATCCCCAGCCCTTTTTAATATTTTATTTAGAGACAGGGTCTCACTGATTTGCTGAGATTAGCTTTGAACTCTCGATCCCCCTGCCTCAGCGTCCTGAGTCTCTGGGCTTGCAGGCATGTGCCCACGCTCCTCTCTCAGTTAACTTTTTTAGTTGATCTATTTAGAGCTCATTCCATAGAAAATGTAGAAAGTTAACTTGGGCTTCATGATGACCAGAAAGTCTAAGCCACAGTGCACAATAAACATTTTAATTTAAAGTTTTTTGCTTTTGTGCTATATTAAGATATGCCTTGAAACAGGCACAATGCCATATGGTGAATAACATATGGTACATGACAGTCCCTGTTCATATGGAAAATATGCTAATGATATCCTGTACAGGAAGTAAGAGTGGAACCAGACTTATTTTTTTCTAGATAGGTTTATCTGGTATCAGCATTTAAAAATACTGATTTCCAATGTCACCCTGGGAAAAAAATGGAAGCTGAACATAGATGACTGATGTGTGAAGTCAGTTACAAAATAATTCACAGACTGAAGACAGGTCTAATCCATTCTTTGGGATATCAGAGACAAGGTAGTGACAAGGCTAGTAAGAGACATTTAGAGAAGGCTCTAAGCTCTATCAAGGGAGTCTTTCAAGGATAATCTCTAACCCAGGTCCAAAAAACTTATGAAACCTATGGGAAAGACTCAGCATCCCCAAATGTTACTCTTGCTAGCCTTGTAGATTAGATTTAAATTTACTGGCGAGGACTCTGTCAGTCCAGTAAGTGCCACCATTTTATAATATATTTTGTAATGTCTCCTTTGACTTACACAATAGTGATCTTTAAATATATATATATTTCTTTTAGTTGTACACAGTGCCTTTATTTTTCTTTATTAAGGCCAGCAATGAAAACTTAGCAACATCCTGTCTCAAAAAACTTTTTTAAAAGCAGGGTTGGGGATGTATCTCAGTGGTAAAGCGCTTGCCTAACATGTACAAGGCCTTGGATTCAATCTCCAGTAACAGAGGTGGTCAGGGGGAAAAAATGATAGAAAAGAAAGAAAAAGAAAAAAGTTGTATTCAATTAACAAAACAAATTTTTGCTATGTAGGTTTGTCTTACACATTATGGAATAGCAAGCATCTCTGACCTCTTTTCACTAAATGCCAGAAGTATCCCTCGATCATTTTTAACAAACCAAAATGGATCTTCAAGTTTCCAAAATGTCACAAGGGAATATAATGTCTCCTCTGCTGAGAGCGGCTGGGCGGGAGGATTCAGTAATCAGTTTTCTGACTATGATAGTATCACTGGGATATTGACATTCTAAACCTTCTTTTGTTTGGTACAATTCTTTACAGCAGCCCCAGAAACAAAATCCTTCTAACTTAAAAAAAAAGAAAAAAAAGTTTATGGAAGGATACTGGAGCAGCTCACCCCACTAAAGGAACAGCTGAACAAGCAAGCCTCAGTGTATGACTTAGGATTAAGTTCCAGTAAACATAATAGGAAACCTAAAATAACAGTGGCTTAAACAAGATAGAATTTTAATTCTCTCTCACACACACTGAGCCTGGGGATAAGAAGTTCAGTGTTGGCATAGCAGTGCTCCTCCAGGAAGTCCTCAGAAACTAAGGCTCATTTTGCTCACAGAACCACCATCCTTACAGTGTGACTCTAGTCGTAAGGGTCCAGGACGGCAGCAGGATACAAGAATGGATGAAGGACAAGAAAAAGGGTGCACATTTGCTACCTGTGGAACGTGGGTTCCAGGACCTCAGATACCAAAATCTGTAGATGCTGAAGTCCCTTACATAAAATGGTATAATATTTGTGTGTAACCTACTTGCATTCTCCTGTATATTTTAAATCACTTATAGTGTGGCTGAAGGTGTAGCTCAATTGTAGAGCACTTGCCTAGCACATGTAAGGCCCTGGGTTCAAACTCCAACACTGAAAAAAAAAAAAAAAAACCCCAGATTACTTATAGTACCTAATTCAATGTAAATGCTGTTTAAATAGGTGTTTTATATAACCACACACACACAAATATTGTAATAGTTAGGGAGAAAGACAAGTAAAAAGTCTATGTGTTCAGTACAGAAACAATTTTTCCCTAACATTTTTTAAAAAATTAAATATCTTTATTTTTTTATTATCATTATTTTTTAATGTGATGCTGAGGATCAAACCCAGTGCCTCACATGTGCAAGGCAAGCGCCCAGCCCCCTAACTTTTTTTTTTTTTTGGTGCTGGGGATTAAACCTAAGGCCTTGTGTATGTGAGGTAAGCACCCTACCTACTGAGCTATATCTCCAGTGCCCCCTAACATTTTTGATCCATAGTTGGTTGAATTAGATATGGAGCCCACAGATAGCAAGAGCCAACAGTGCTATCTATTCTAAGGAAATTTCTCAGAAACTGTCACAAGACATTCCATTTATATCTCATTGGCCCAAACTTTACTCACATGACCATGCCTACCTGCAGGAAGGCTGAAGAGTGCAGTGTTTATGCTGTTTGACTGCGGGACCAGTTGAAAATTCTATTATGAAAAAAAGAAAAGAAAATAGATATTGGATGACAAACTAACAATCAATGCCCCTTTAAGGAGGAAGGAATCTGAATAGCTGCAGGTCTTTTTTTTTTTTTAATAAGCTCAGTCATTTGTCTGACGTGCCCTTTCTGAGGTTGGTCTGGCAGTCTCTTTTTATTTATTTATTTTAAATATTTATTTATTTTTTAGTTTTCCGCGGACACAACATCCTTGTTTGTATGTGGTACTGAGGATCAAACCCTGGCCGCACGCATAACAGGAGAGCGAGCTACCGCTTGAGCCACATCCCCAGCCCTAGCTGCAGGTCTTAAAAGACAGTACCTCTGTGCAAATTCAATTTGGGCAGCGCAAGGGGGTTATGACTGCCATGCTGCAGTCCAGCAACATTCGTGGCTGCTCAGCCTTTCTCAGTGTGGTAGGCTGAATAATGGCTCCCCAAACTGTTTCATCCTAATCCCTGGAACCTGTGAATGTACTACCTTAACTGGTAAAATGGACTTTGAAAATGTAATTAAATTAATGCTCTTGAGATGGGGAGATTGTCTGTGATTATCTGGATGGGCCTAAAGTAATTATAAGAGTTTTTTTGAGAGGGAGGCAGAGATCAGAGAGAGAGATGACCATGGAAGCAAGAGGTCGGAGGGATACAAGGGCAGTGTGTTAGTTTTCTATCACTGGGACAAAATACCCTAGAGAATCAACTTAAAGGAGGAAATATTTATTTTGGCTCCTGGTTTCAGAGTTTCAATCCATGATTGCTTGGGTCTGTTGCCTTTGAGCCTGTGGTGAGGCAGGACATCCTCTTGAGGATTGTGTGGAGGCTGGAATTCCAATATCCTCTTCAAGGACATGCCCCTAGTACCTAGCTTCCTTGCACTGGGCCCCATCTCCTGAAGCTTCCACACTTCTCGATATGCTGGGGACCAAATCTTCAACATATCTGGGAACATTCCAGATCCAAACATAACAGGAACTTCTAGAAGCTTAAAAAAAAAAAAAAAACAAGGAAATTGATTCTCCCTTAAAGCCTTCAGAAGGAAGAGACTATAAGAGATTTTAATTTTATACTTCTGGCAGAGCCAGGAGCTATGAGAAAATATTGTATTGTTTTAAGCCCCATTTGTGGTCATTTGTTACTACAAATACTTGGTAACAGGCTATTTTCTGAGCCTAATTCTAAAATCTTCTCACTAGTTTTATGAACTACCCAATAGACTTCCAATAAGTTCCTTTCCCAGTGAAACTAATCAGAGTTGATTTCTATTATCCAACAAAGAACCCAGGCTGGCATGATCATAGGTTGTCCCTCTGGGGTTCACTGATAAGAACACTCAGCACCATCAGCACCTTGGTCTCCATTTGCCTCTCTTAGGAGTCGCACCCCCATGATAGCAAACCTATCTTCAGCTTAGACCACCAGCTGGTTTCTGCGTATGAGGACTCAGGTCCTCTGATTGGCAGCCCTACCAAAACCACACAGACTGGGGAGAGGGCAGTTTGCCCAAAGTAATGAGGTAAGTGTTTTTATCAGGGGAAGGAGAAAAACAATACTAGTCAGTCAAAAAACAACATGTTTTTATGAATTTATATTTCGGAGACACAAAAGACATCTCCATATCTGTGAGTCGGGTTGCCAAAACCTAAAACAAAAAGGGGAACAGACCCAGTACAGTGGTGGCACATCTGTAATCCCAGTGACTCTGGACACCAAGAGACAGTAGGATCCCAAGTTAGAAACCAGTCTGGCAACTTAACGAGACTATGTCTCAAAATAATTTTTTTGAAAATGAGCTGGGGATAAAGTTTGGCAGTAAAGTGCCTCTGGGATTAAATTCCCAGTAACTAACACACACACACACACACACACACACACACACAAACACAGAGAAAGAGAGACCAATAAGGAACTTTCATTTTAATATGGCTGATTAATTAAATGAATTTGTCTTCTCTTTTTTTTTTTTTTCTGAAATTCCACCAAAAAAAAAAAATGACATAAACCATAAGGGCACATGGGAAACAAAAAAATAAATAAATAGAAAAACCAAATTTCAAAAGCCAGGAAACAAATCAAGGAAAGGCAAATAACATTGCTAAGCAAAAAGAACTAAAATCTAAGCAACTGTAGAGCTGGATATCAAGAAAAAGTGGCCAGTTTACCCTGCAGGCATCCAGAAAGGCTGAGGATTTAGAAGCATTATCTATCATGATGAAATGTACCTGAGAACCAACCAAGTCAATGCAGAAGCCATATCCTTGAACCTCCAAAACTATGAGGTAAATAAACCTTTTTCTTTATAAGTTAGTTGCCTCAGGTATTTTGCTATAGTGATGAAAAGCTGACTAATACACTTTTGAAAAATGAATCTCGGCACAATGAGTGGTCTAACCAAAAAGAAGAAAACATGGAAACTGGAAATGTCACACATAAAAGTGGCTTTAGACATTAGTCCTGGAATGACAATCTAGGGAGCAATGAGTCCAGAAAGGAGCAAGAGGACAGAGACCACAAATAGATTATCTGAAATGTTAAATGTAGTACTGGTAACTCATTAAATCTAATGAAACATTCAATTAAATTGATATAAAACTTATTAAGATAGAAAACTAGGCAATTCTAATTTCTAAAGAAAACAAAAGGCTTTACAATGGATCAGTAGTCAAAGTCTACTAGTTGACTTATCAATGACCAAGACTTACATAATAATGTAAATATTAAATATTGAATTAACTAGAAATTGGATTAAAGTTATATTAAGATAATGGGGGACAGAGTATGCATGTATAAGAAATTAACAAATAATGTCTAAACTTTGTAAATGAAGGAATAGCAGTTCATTGATAGGCATTTTCTATAGGAAAAACTGCCAAGGATTTAAAAGCCTGAGGAAAGAAGAGTCCAGAAGTGAGAGGATCTACTGCTTTAAAAAAAAAAAAATATATATATATATATAGTTGT
>NW_025999977.1:17150234-17182926 GCF_001458135.2 Marmota marmota marmota
TATATATATATAATATACACACACACATACACAATTAGCTTTGTAGTGCTATTTAATATTGTATATAACTTTGTACAATTTGGATTTTTAAAAAAAGTAGCAAAGCATGATGGCACATGCCTGTTAATACCAGTGACTCAGGAGGCTGAGACAGGAGGATCACAAGTTTGAGGCCAGCCTTAACAACTTAATAAGACCAGCCTCAAAAACAGAGAGAGAGAGAGAATGAGAATGGAATGTAGCTCAGAGGGAGAGTGCTCCTGAGTTCAATCCCCAGTACCCCCCCAAAAAAAAATTACAACGTCAAAAGAAAAAAAAACTCTGAGAATAAATCTAGACATAAATATAAATATTCTCTCCTGTTTCCTGTGTGTATAAGTGTATATCCCAAAGATGAAATAGGACTTTAAAATATTTGTTTTTTAAATGTTCATTTATTCCCCACATTTACTATACTATATCTGTTTGGCATTTGACAACTAAATCAAAAGCCCCCCTCACTCTGCTCTTCTTGGCCTGGTTCACTCAATCCCCAATAACGTCATGACCTCATTATGTCATCTAGAGACTTCCTTGCTTTGATTCCCCATTTGAGTAATATCCACATTTCACTCAATAAATTACCAGATGCACAATATTTTATAAGCAACAAAACAATATTGTATATATCACTAACAAATATGTGTGTATTACAATAAATCTTATAAATTCAAATCTTATTAATCTGGAGTAAACACATTTATAATGTATGTAATAAAATGTATTTTTTGCATGCCTATAATCCCAGCCACTCGGGAGTTTGAGGCAAAAGGATCTCAAGTTCAAAGCCAGCCTCAGCAACTCAGCAAGGCTCTAAGCAACTCAACAAGACTGTCTCAAAATTAAAAATAAAAAGGACTGGGGATATGACTCAGTGGTAAAGTACCCTGGGTTCAATCTAAGGTACCCAAAAAAAGAAAAATTATTTTTTGGTAAACAGAACAGTCTGTTAGTAACTTTGTGACAGTAAACATTAACTTAGAAATAAATTAATGAGTATAGGCTCAATATTCACTTATTATATGAATAAAAATTCATCACCAGGCACTCTGAAGGATCAGGTTTCAAAATTGGCTCATGAAATCAATCTATCTAGCCAGTTTAATTTATGGTTCAAGTCAAAATTCATGTCCCTTTCCTGCCAACTCAAATACACGGGGTAAGGGGAAACAGACTACCTCTCTAATTTAAATGATAGCTATAATTTTCTTTTAATTTTACAAGTGAAATTAATTTTTCAATTCAAGGAAGGCAATTATTTATTATATACTGCTCCTTTGCATTCTTCAGACAGGAATCAATAGCTAACATATTAGAAAGCTATTAAAGGACAAATGACAGCTGGCGACTCATGCCTTCAGGCACAATACAAGATGTTTACAATTGGGCTGGGGTTGTGGCTCAGTGACAGAGCGCTTGCCTCATACATGTGAGGCACTGGGTTTGATTCTCACCACATAAAAATAAATAAACAAAATAAAGACATTGCATCTATCTATAACTAGAAAATATTTTCAAAAATGTTTACAATTTTCTGTACAAAGATAAGCAGAAACTTTTTTATGGGGAAAATAAGAATTAACTTAAAATCACATCTATCCTAGAAAATTCAGACTGTGTCATCATTGAAAATATACATCACTGTAAACACAGGAAGGACATAATTTAAAGAGTACAATGAGGTTCCATTTAACACTCACTTAACCATATAAATTCCAAGAGCACTTTCTTAGCAAAATTTTTTTTAAAGGAATAGAAATAATGCAGGCAGTTGTGCTTATTTATTTAGATAAGTTTTAATTTTTTGTGCTGCTGGGGATTGAACCCAGGACCTTGCACATGCTAGGTAAATGCTCTACCAGTGAGCTACACCTCCTTCCTCTATACTTCTTTTAAATTCAATGAGCAACCAGTGGGAGGCAGGTGGGGAGGGAAAGGGGAAATACTGAGGATGATATTGGCCAAATTATATTGTTATATTGTGTGCACGTACAAACATATAACAACAAATCCCACCATTATGTACAACTATAATGCACCAATTTAAAAATTTTGGAAAGAGTAATTTTTTAAAAATTCAATGAGCATGTGCCCTTGCCAATGGATAGGAAAAATCTAAATTGGTCTGTTGATATTGACAGATGTGTGGAAAGAACATATGATTTTATTTGAACTGTGTCCTTGACAATAGGCAAAGATGTCAGAAGCATTACTTATGTCACTAGGCCATGAATGGTAAAGCTTCTTTGCTGCCTATCAGATCAACAGATAAACTTAGAGTGTCTAGCCTGGGTGGCAGCCTGATTAGCTCCACCAGTGGCTTGCCAAGTTCTAATCATTAATCTTTTTCAAGGCAGGGCTTTACATTCAAGCTGGTAGAAGAGGGCCAGTTCTTTTTTCCTGCTCCCTGAAGAACTTTCCTAGATGGATATCTCTGTTGACGTCAATTACATTAATCCAGACAAAGCATGCATTTGGAATGAGAGGAATCTGAATTTAGATAATTTTCCTAACTTCTCTGAGCTTCGATTTTTATGTCTATAGAATAAGAGAAATAATATCTACATTATGTCTATGAGGCACTAGTATGTCTCCACTATAAGGAGTGTATTTATCACAACACATATTATAGAATAAATGCTTAATTTTGGTTTGTGCCCATACTCACTGCCTGAGTATGGGCACTTAGGAGATCTGTTCTCTCTGCCAAATTAGATCTCTTGTTGGAGCCAGACAGAATTGGGTTCAAACTTAACTGCCCCCACATCCTAACTACATGACCTTAGGAAAGTCAATTAATTTCTCTCAGCCTCTATTTTTCCATTTGTTTTGTTTTGTTTCGCTTTTCACTGCTAAGGATTGGAACCAGGGGAGTTCTACTACTGAGCTATGCCCCCAATCCTTTTTATTTTATCTGGAAACAGGGTCTCAATAGCACCCACCAGCTAGTTTTTCATTGGAAAAATAGAAACATAACACTTTTCCTGTCTACCTCACCATGATTTTGATGGGATGAAATTGCCAATCTATGTCAAAATGCTTTGTCAGAATGCTATAGAAAGGTAAGTTGTTTGTATTATTACAGTATTATTATTGAGATAATGGAATTTGTATAAACAAGACTTAATTTTGTTATTTTTGACACATGGTTTAGGAAAGAAATTTTCTCTTAAAAAAAAAACTAGTTATTACATGGCAAGTTCTTTCTTATTCTGAAGAAATGATAATTAAAATATAACTTCTAGGGCTGAGGTTGTAGCTCAGTGGTAGAGTGCTTGCCTAGCATGTGTAAAGCACTGGGTTCAATCCTTAGCACCACATATAAATAAAAAAAAAAAATAAATAAAAGTGTTGTGTCCATTTACAAATAGACACAACACTTTTATATATATGTGTGTGTGTGTGTGTGTGTGTCTTCTAGTCTGCATGTTATGACTGGTAATTGCTTGGATAAATCTCCCTAATTTATTTAGCTCAGTTTTCTTAACTCTTCATCAGTCTATATATCTCACTTGATTATTAGGAGGACAAATACAAAAATACAATGAGAGGTCAAATCCTTTGAAAACTCCTCAGATTAGTTATTTTGCCTTTCTTTAGATGTGTGGTTGTAGGTAATCATCTTTTGTCAGTGTCTAAAACAATTATTTACAAACATTTGGCAACAACTCTGCAGATGTAGGTACTGAAAGTCTCTTTTAAAATTGCAAGATATGTGAATGTGGTTAATGCCACTCAACTGGACACTTAAAAAATGGTTGGGGGAGCTGATGTAACAGTACACACCTATAATCCCAGTTACTCTAAAGGCTGAGGCAGGAGGATTGCAAATTCTGTGGCTAGCTTGGGCAATTTAGTGAGACATTATCTCAAAATTTAAAAATAATAATAAGGGCTGGGGATACAGGTCAGTGGTAGAGCACTTGACTAGCACACATGAGGCCCTAGGATCCATTCCTAGTACCAAAGAAAAAAAAAGTTGAAAGTGTAAATTTTGTGTTATGTAGGTTTTTACCATAATAAAAAAAGTTTAAGCATGATATAGAATTAGAAAAAATCATAACACTTCCTTGATCATTATTTCTGACATCTTAAGTGATAGAGAGAAACTCAAAATTAAAGTGGTTTTTATTTTTTGTTATTTTCATTTTTGTTTGTTTATAGTGTTTGAGATCAAACCCAGGGTTTCATGCATGCTGGGTAAGTACTCTTACCACTAAGCTACATCCCCAGCTCATCAGTTAAAATGTTTCGAAAGACAAAAAATCAACTTGATCTCATGCAACCATGGAACCAGTCTTGAACTCACATTCCACATCATAATGGCAGTTGTGTCTTCCTAAGCACTAAAAAGCTTTCTTCCAGAACTATGACTCAACTCTTTAAGTTAGTTTCTTATCACAGTGTGTTAGCCAAGGCATTTCCACTAAGGAGAATGGTCATGACATATTTAATATGCTGTGTTAAAATCTTTTTTTTAATCCATTTTACTTTTAAAAATTTGCTCTGAACTTCAAAAATAATTTTTAAAAGGACAAGTACTGCCAAAGACTACTTTTAATTATAGTAATAAGCAAGGAGCTAATAAGGAGTGTTCAGTTAAAATGGAAGAAAATGATTCTACTTGGCCTTACCTCCACATTCATTCCTAACTTAGCCCAACCATATTCTAATGCAATACATTCAATTTATTCATGGCAAGGTGATAATTAGTATGTAGTTCTAGCAAAATGGGTCTGATTATTTTTTTGATTTGTACCTTCTTTGGTTGGGAATATTGTACTCAATAACTGTATGGTCAATTAAATGACTTGATCAGCCCACACAGCAGAACTAAGTATTTTTAATAGCAAGTTGCCTTTATATGGGCATATTTTTACATTCTAAAATAATGACTCCATTATCCTGGTTACAGTTCAACTTTTTTAAATCTATAAGAAATATGCTGTGGCATGAGTGTGTGGTGATGATTCACAGATTTGAAATAACACCTACTCTCCTTCGATTCTGGCACAAAATGTGTCAGTGAAGCCTGCAATTAGGAAAATTATCCTGAGGCCAAAGGATGGTGACGTCAATCTACACATCCAGATCAGAAATGTGCTCACAAAAATGAATTTAGAAAATAGTTCTACTTTAGTACTGCTTGATGCCTTTGCAATGTCATCTAAATTTTTGTCATTAATAATAACACTAATAATATCGAGTGAAAACTATATAGTTTCTTTTAGTCTTGACAATAGGCCTATTATGGTTCATATTTTATAGATGGAGAGAGGTTAAATAAATTACCCAAGATCCTACAGCTAGCTAATGGTGAAGCTTAGATTGGAACATGGTCTTCTCAGACTCAATGTTCACTCTCTTGACCAGGACTAGTTACATAATTTAAAGGGCAAGATTAAGATGTAGGGCCCTTTGTTCAAAGTTACTAAAAATTTTGGGACCCAGGATATAGCTCAGTGGTACAGTACTTATCTAGTATGCAAGAGATTCAGAGTTTAATCCCCAAAACTGCAAAAAAGAAAAAATTTAATAATTCAAAGATAGCAACAGTAGAGTTGAGAGCCACGGGTGGCTGGGCCATGGCTGCGACCGACCTAAGGGCGGAGTTGGACTCGCTTCTCCTGCAGCTGCTCAGAGACCTGGAGGAGCTG
Organism: Marmota marmota marmota; assembly: GCF_001458135.2. Taxonomy (NCBI): domain Eukaryota; kingdom Metazoa; phylum Chordata; class Mammalia; order Rodentia; family Sciuridae; genus Marmota; species Marmota marmota. The sequence goes on from NW_025999977.1 coordinate 17,155,931, forward strand.
GAAGTGAAGTGGGGGGGCGCTGAACGCTCGAGTGGAGGAGGGCTGGCTCTCGCTCGCAAAGGCTCGCTACGCAATGGATGCCAAGTCTGTAGGGCCCTTGCAGTATGCCTCTCGCATGGAACCCCAGGTCTGTGTGTGTGCCAGGTGAGGAACCTTCGACAGGGGAGGGAGGAGAGCAGGCCCAGGCCAGGGCTCTCAAAGGTCTATCTTCCCTTGTCCTTCAGTGAGACCCAGAACGGATTCCAGACCCTCAGGGTGGTGAGAGCAGATGCCCAGACTCCAGAGGAGGTGGGGCCCAGAGAGTCAGCTTTGCGCAGGCGCAAGGGCCCTACCAAAACACCAGAGCCAGAGCCCTCTGCAGCCCCACAGGACCCCCTGAACTGGTTTGGAATCCTGGTTCCTCACAGTCTGCGGCAGACCCAAGCCAGCTTCCGGGATGGCCTACAGCTAGCTGCAGATATAGCCAGCCTCCAGACCCGTATCAACTGGGGTCGAAGCCAACTCCGGGGGATCCAGGAGAAACTCAAGCAGCTGGAGCCTGGGGCTGCCTGACCGTGTCCACAGAGGCAGGCACTCAGCCCAGCAGTTCATGGATGTGGCTGTCTTTTCTCAGGCATTCTTCCTTCATAAATAGTCCCCACTCCAACCTCCAATCCAGCTAATGCCCTCTCCTTAAAATGTCATTGGTCTTCATGTTTTTGACTTTGTTAGGTGTGAAGTTCAAAGTTTTTAATCCTATGTTCACATTGTGAGATATAAACATTTCTTCCCAAACTGAGTAATATGAAAGTCACCTTCTTTGGAACCACTTTTAGGCCCATGTTATCATAGAAAACCCCCACCCCCACCCCAGAGAGCAAGTATAAGGTTGTTCATGTTAGTGAACAATTGAACGACCTCATAGATGAGCCAACTGTCTCATTTCTGGATGATGAAATACTGCACAAACAGTAGCAGGAAAGGATAAGAGGTAATGCTTCAGGGTCTCCAGATCCTCAGAATTGACTTGGATAGAGGAGAAGATTGTACATGACCAACAGATCAGGACAATATGAGTTGAGTTAATAAAAGTACAAACATCTACCTGAGTGTGATGTGTGCCCCCCTGTTGTCCCATCTACTCAGGAGGCTGAGGCAGGAGGATCACTTGAGGCCTTGAGTTTGAGACTAGCCTGGCAACATAGTGAGATTCTATCTCAAAGACAAACACCTGAGTAGACAGGTAGCCCTTAGCAGGATCTAAACCAGGAAGTAAAAAAGATTTGACCTGGATATGTTTAGGAAGAGACTGTCTATGTTTCAAAAACCTGCCTTTATCTTACCAGGAGTGAGGCAAAGACATTCTTCATTTTTTGAAGGGCCAGTTGTGTATTTCCTGTTCTGGGAACTCTGTTTCACTTTTCTACTGGTGGTTTATCGTTTTTGCAATATCTAGTTCTTTTTCTGTTTGTTTTTGTTTTTTGCCAGGGGTGGTGGGAGTATGTAATCCTTTGTTCATAATATGAGATGTAAATATTTCTTCCCAGTTTGTCTTTAACTTTGCTTGTAGTGTTGTTTTTTTTAAAAAACACTTTTTAATTGTAAAATAAAACTACATCAACTGTTCAGAAAAAAAAAAAAAAAAAGATAGCAACAGTAAGGCATTAAACCAGGGATGGAAGGCCTTCCTAAGCACCATGCTATTGCACAGGTGGTAGAAGCATGAAGTTGGCCTTGCTCTTAAACAGATTGCTTCCCTTCATCCTGTCCTCATCCCATGCTTCAATCCAATTCAGCAAATATTTTGTCCAAGCCACAACTCCACCGTAAGAGATCCTGTGTAGATCCATGAGAGACAGAGGTCCTGCCTAGAGATACACATCTCTTTCAGCCAATCTTTCGACTTGCCATGTTAAACATTATACCTTAATGTTATATTCAATAGTAAAATGTATCCCACAATTTTATGTGAGTTTTGAAAATCAAGACTTCCCTTTTAATTAGTCCTTTCCTTCTTAAAAACAAAACCAAGTAAACCAAACAATAACAAAACATAAAGTTCAGCCTTTTTTCACTATAGCTTTGAGTATATAACATAGCATGTTATACCCTGTTCCTTCTTGCTGTGACTATTTGCAGCTGCTTTACCATAATTATGGCAAGGGCTCAGATTCTTGTAATTGTGGGGTCCTGATCAATGAACCCTTTGCTTCTCTGGATCTTCTTTTGAAGATCTTTCCAAACCTTTCACTTGGCACTTTCATTTGTGGAAAGTCCAAACCTTAGTGGATGGCATGTTCTAGGACAAACATTTTACTATCCAACACATATCCTGAGAACAAAGGGAGTTTGTTTGTGGTGTGTGTAGAGTAATTGTGACAAACAGTTTACATTTCTAGAGAAAGGAATAGGCTCTGTGTGTACATCTGTGGTTGGGGGAATTTGGAGGTAGAAGTCTAGAAAACAGATCTCTGTCCTAGGTGGGACTTTCCAGCTAAATCGATGCCCAGGCTGGACTCTCCTTTCCCTTTCTCTTTTCCCTAGTTGGAGCTTCCTATTTCTCATTGCACATGGATTTTTTACTGTGATTCCCTTTCCCGAAAAAAATTTTTGGTAGTCCCTATTTTTGGTTCCCTCCTACTATGGGATAAGGAAGAAGAATTACAGCCAGCCCCAAACTGAGACTCTTCACACTTCAGGATTTAAATGTAGATTGATAGAATTGATCTCTCCCTACCTCTTATGGATAAAGTTGGATGAAATTATAGACAAACTATGAATCTGCCATGGAAAGGATATCTAGATGAATCTAAGTACCTAGAATGGGAGTTCTTAATTGTATCAGACCCATTATCCCCTTCACCATCCTGAAATGAAATTTATATGTAATATAGTCTACTTACACATAGGAAAATTTTTAATTAACATAATGCCTAAGCAAAATATGAAGGAGATAGAAAATTAGGTGAAATTGGCTAAATTATGTTGTTATATTGTATTTATGTACATGTATGAATATGTAACACCAAATACCATCAGTACGTACCATTAAAATGTACCAATAAAAATTGTGAGGAAAAAAAAGAAAATTAGAGTGAGGGTCTGTGTTGAAATAATTATAAATAGATTTTTCACCCACATCAATGCCCTGCAGGGCATTTGAAAGTCAGGCAAGACAGTTTTTGTTGTTGTTGTTGTTCTATTGAACTGTTCACATCTGTCAATCCTGGCTCCAGCCAACAAGTGCCAGTCAGCATGCCCTCAATCATGTGATAACCAAAAATGTACCCACGATTACCAAACAACATCTAGAAAGTGGAAACTGTTGCAAATACTGGTCTGAAAAAGAGTGACTGCCCTATTGGATTCCCTTTGGTTCTCCCTTGTTCAAGATTTCCAGGTTGTTGGGCATGGTGGCACATACCTGTAATCCCAGCAACTCAAGAGGCTGCAGCAGGAGGATGGCAATTTCAAAGCCAGCATCAACAACTTAGCAAGGTTGTAAGTGACTTAGTGAGACCCTGTCTCCAAATAAAATATAAAAAGGACTGGGAATGTGACTCAGTGGTTAAGTACTCCTGGGTTTAATTCCCCATTACCCCCCACCAAAAAAACGACTTTCAGGTAATAGAACAAGATATATTTGCTATCCTCCCAGGGTAACAGCTTCAGGTCTTGGCAAGCCTGAACTCAACAAACATGTATTTTCTATTTGTGTACATCTGTTTTTAGGCCACTAGTTTTAAAAAAGCACACACATATACATGCACCCCATATTCACTGAGGTCCCTGACCACATGAAATGACGAGGCTTTGTTCAGGGAGTGGCCATGCTATGCATGGACTGATGGTTATGTAGAGTGAGGTAGACAAAGCATTTATTTTGTGCTATATTTAAATTTTAGGGAGGTGGAAATGATGGGTGTGCCAGTGTGGGTAGGTTCCTAAGAAGGACTGGCCTTCCACATTGTCTCTTGATTTTCTCTTGCCTCCAACTTAGACGAGCTAACTTAGACATTGTATTGTAAATATTTTTCCCCTGGACAAAGACAGGTAGTCATATCTGCCTCTGTTTCTGCCTGCAAAAGCCAAACAGAGATGCAAAGGGAAAAGAGTCCCCTTACCATCATACCTCTTGACACACACTCCTAGTAAGGATCTATCAAATATCATTTACCAGACACTAAAAAAGATACTGAGCATGGCCAAATAGAAAAGGAAGAATAAAAGGTTGTATGTTCATGGAAACTTTGGTGAGTCACTGGCCAGCATTGATCAGAGGTCAGTCTGTTTCACTGCCAGATGTGTTGACATTTAAATGGAAGGATTCTGAAAAATCCAAGGGAAAACTTACACAGCAAAATCCCTCTATTATGTTATGATTTGCAATCTAACATTTGACCCTCTGAAATTATTCTCATCCAACACTATTTATTAGCTTAACACCAAGCACAGTTTCTTATGTTGGCCATTAAGAATAAATTGGGAGCTAGAGATATAGTTCAAGCAGTAGAGTGCTTGTTTAACATGAATTGGGGCCTGGATTCAATCCCTAGCACTGCAAAATAATAATAATAATAATAATAATAATAATAATAATAATGAAAACAATGACGATGACAATGATGTGGGTTTGGATTAATGGATGGAAGAGAAAAATGCATTCTATGTGAGGAAAGAAAGCATTCATACATTCTTGTATGCATTCATTTGAGTCTATAACCAGTTTAAATTCATTTATATTATTTTGCATGTGCCTTCAGCTACCTTGTCCCTCTGACAATTTGAGATATTCCTTGATTAAACAATGCCCCTTGTTAAAGACAACATTCTTTTTTTTTTTTTTTTTGTGCTGGGCATCGAACCCAGGGCCTTGTGAGGCAAGCACTCTATCAACTGAGCTATATTTCTAGTCTCCAAAGACAACATTCTTTTTTAAATTTTTTATTTTATTTGTTTTATTTGTTATATATGACAGCAGGATACATTACAATTCATATTACACATATAGAGAACAATTTTTCATATCTCTGGTTGTATACAAAGTAGAGTCACACCATTCATGTCTTCATACATGTACTTAGGGTAATGATGTCTATCTCGTTCCACCACCTTTTTTACCCCCATACCCCCTTCTCTTCCCCTCCCACCCCTTTGCCGTATCTAGAGTTCACAAAGACAACATTCTTAAAGGCCCTAAACAACTTAGCAAAGCAAGACCCTGTCTCAAAATAAAACAAAAAAGACTATGGATGTAGTTCAGTGGTAAAATGCTCCTGGATTCAATCCCCAGTTTAAGAAAGAGAGAGAAGAAGGCAACATTCCTTATAGCCCAGGCCTATACCTAAATGTGACCAGAAGACCAAACATTACCTATAGCCCAGGCCTATACCTAAATGTGACCGTGAAGAGCCAAATTGTACTGCAAGATTCCACTATAAATTTATGAGCATAAACCTCAGGTAGGCCCTTACTATTGCTGGCAAATTCCATTCATCCCTTTCCACTGGATCAGTTTATGATGGATCTACTTTTACTGTCTCCATTATCTCTCTTCTCATTCTCTCCTAAACCTAATAAAGTCAGGTGTTGTACATACCTAATCCACTTCCATTAAAGTACTCTTATCAAGGCCACCTTGCCTTCCCTGTTACTATATCCAAGTCTCAGTCTTCATCTTACTTGATCAGTTAGCAGAATATGATCACTCTTTCCTGAATCACTTAACCTCTTTTCCATTTAGCTGTTAGAAGTCCACTTGCCTGATCTAACCCCTCTTAGGTTTCTTTTCCTAGGTCCTCAGTTCTCTTTGTTGGGTCCTCATTATTTCTCTGACCTCCCAAAGTTGGAATGTCCCAAGATTCAGTCCTTGGACCTCTTCTCTTTTCTATTTTCACTCACTCATTTGGTGATCTGACCGAGTCTCATGGCCTTAACTGATATTTAGTATGTGCTAATTGTGTCCAGCCTGTATTTCTTCCCTGAACTCGAGTCGCAACTCCCTCCTTCATATTTCCACTTGGATGACTAATAGACATCTCAAAGCTTCCAAGCCCCAACCTGAACTCCTGAACTCCTCTTACCACTGCCCTACCACCAAACCCTGGACCTTTTCTACTCTTCTCCATTTACAAAGATAAAAACCTTGAAGTCACTCTCCATGTGTGTCTTCCTCTCATCCACATCTGCTATGTCAGCAAATCTGTCAGCTCAGCCTTTAATGTATGCCCAGAATCTGACCACCTCTCATCATTTCCACAACTACCACTGCTGTGTCTCACCTACTTTGTTGCTGGAGCTTTCTTCAAAGATGGTTTCCCAGCTTCCATCTTTGTTCAGATTCTACTTAACGCAATGATACTGGTAAGAAAACTCAGAAAGGGTTACTCTTCTGCTCAAAAGCCCGCCCCCCTCCCCAATGGCATCTTTAGTAATAAGTCAACTCTGGATTCTCTGCTCACCGCCCACTCCCTCCCAACCACATTCCCTGTTTCCCCTTACAGCTTCCATTCCAACACCACTCTCCCACACTTGGCTGTTCCTTGACCATTCCAGGCTCCTCAGGACCTTTGTGCTAGCTGTTTCTAGGATATTCTTTCCCCAGCCAGGACTCACTCAATTCTTCCCCCAAGTATTACCTTCTGTTACTCATTTAAAATGCAACTCCTGAGCACTTCCTTCCCCCTTTCTTGCTTTATTTTTTCTTGTAAAATGTATTGCCATTTATTAAAACATATATTTATTCTACTTACCTCTCTTCTCTCATTCCCCCAGAATATGAGCTCAACAAGAGTAGGAGTGTTTGCTTTTTTTTTTTTTTTCCTTTTTGTTTTTGATTCTAGAGATAGAATACAGGGGTGTTTTATCACAGAACTACATTCCCAGTCCATTTATTTATTTATTTATTTGTTTATTTGTTTATTCATTCATGCATTCATTCATTCATTCTGAGACAGACATTGCTTAGGTTCTTACTAAATTTGTTGAGGCTAGCCTTGAACTTGCAATCATCCTGCCCCAGCCTCCCATGTCACTGGGATTACACATGTGTGGAACAGCCCCGGCTACTGTCAGCTGTTTTTGTTGTTTCACCCCAGCACCTGGAAGAGTATCTACATATATAAAGCATTCCAGAAACATTATTTGAATAAAAGAATGCCTATTTCAGGTGAAACATCGGTTTCAGTGTCAGTGAAATAGAGGTGAACCAAGTTACTTAACATTCTGTACTTTAGGTTCCTCATCTATAAAATGAGAGTAATAATATATATCACAGAACTATTCTGAGGATTAAATGACTGAATATTTATGTAGTGCTTAGGATAACACCTGGTGCTTAGGAAGTGCTATATTAAGTTTTTTTAAAAACCCTATAGATGTATTTATATTTAAATTATATAGATGTATGGTCTTTTTTTTTTTTTAATCCCTGCCCTCAAGAAGCTCACATAGAATAGAAAGCAAGACATTATCTGCAAAAAAAAAAAAAGTACTGAGTGTACAGGGTAGCAAAGATGGGAAGGGTCAACTTCCCTTTAGGGTAAATAAGACTCCTCAGAGTAGCTGATGCTTAATGTGAATCTTGAAGACTGTCAAAGTGGTTAGTAGGCCAAGAAGAAGGGCATTCCAGGCTGAGGACAGGAATAAATGTTTGAATCAGGAGGCTCAGAGGTAAGAATAAATCTGTCCTCCCACCTTCCAGGAAGTGATGATCTGGAGTTGTGCCAAGAAATCTAGCTTGTTTTTCCTATTTTATTCTTTAATTTCTTTATTGTGTAAGGAAAGGTGTTGGTAACACTGAATATTAAATTATAATCATTTCACTGTGTAGGAGAGAAAGTTTTGGGGATTTTTACACCCTGGGGAAAGTTTATCCCAATTCGCTTGAAGCATATGGTGAAAAAAACACATAGCTCAAAGTCACCTTAATATTCTTGAAAGACTTTTCAAGTTTCTTAAACTTTTTGATATTTCTAATCTTCTGGTATGATCATTGATAACCATTTAGCTTAAACATATATTTGTTTAAAAAGCTTTCTGAGCCGAGTGCAGTGGCACATACCTGTAATCCCAGAAATTTGGAGGCTGAGGCAGGAGGATCACAAGTTCAAGGTCAGCTTCAGCAATTTATTAGAGACCTAAGTGACTTAGCAAGACTTTGTCTCAAAGTGAAAAATAAGAAGGAAAGGGTATATAGCTCTGTGTTTGAGTCCCTCTGGGTTCAATCCCAGTACCAAAGTAAATAATAAAGCTTTCTGAGCTAGGCATAGTGACGCATGTCTGTAGTCCCCCCTATTCAGGAGGCTGATATGGGAGACATAGGTAGATGTCCAGATACCACTTCATTCATTTTCAATGAGAAATTAAATTCTCACATAGACCAGAATGCTCTCATTTGCATAGTGAGTGCATTTTCTCCTTGAAGTCAAGGCAAAGGGAGACCAATTCATAATTAGAAAGGCATTTCACTAATTTGCTATGAGAAATCTCTGCCGTGGGGACAGAAACTTCAAAGTTTGAATGCACTGGGCATTTTCTCTGTATAGATAACCCAAATATGCTGTCAAATCAGAATCAGAATGTTGCTCTGTAATAAAAGAAAATGTAAGTAATCAAATATATAGAAATGGACTAAAAGACTCTACGGCAAGCAGAATAAGGCCCTCAATGATGTCCATGTCCCCATCCCCAGATCCTGTAAATTTGTTGCTTTATGGGACAAAAGGGATTTCTCAAATGTGATTTTATTAGGAATCTTGAGATGGGAAGATTATCCTAGGTCATCAAGTTAGGCCCAAAGAATTACAAGCATCTTTATTTTTGTTTTTTATTTTTTGTTTTTTTGGGGGGAGGGGAACCAGGGATTGAACCCAGGGGTGCTTAGCCACTGAGCCACATCACCAGCCTTTTCTTATATTTTATTAGAGACAGGGTCTCCCTGAATTGCTTAGGGCCTTGCTAAGTTGCTGAGGCTGGGTTTAAACTCATGATCTTCCTGCTTCAGCCTCTGAAGTCCTTATAAGAGACAGGCAAGAAAGTCAAACAAAGGCAGTAGAGGGAGATTTGAAGACAGAAGAGATCAGAGTGATGCCCTGAGGCATTGTGAGCCCAGATAGGCGGTGCAGCCTCTAGAAGCTAAAAAAGGCAAGGAATCTAACCTCCTCTGAAACTTCCAGAAGAAAACAGCATTGCCAACACCTTGATTTTAGCCTGGTGGGATCCATTTAGGTCTCCTGACCCCCAGAACAATAAGAAAATAAACTTGTGTTATTTTAAAATCACTAAATTTATGGTAATCCATTACAGAAACAAGAGTTAATTAACAGAGCCTGAAACATCTGTTAGGAGTATATTAAACTGTAAGTAATGGAAATTCCTAAATATCAGTAGCTTAAAGATGGTATGATCTTGTTTGAACAAATTATAATCTCTTATAAAAATAATTTCCAGATTAAACAGTCCAGGATTGAGCTGGAGATATAGCTCAGTGATAGAGCACTTGCCTAACAAGTACAAAGTCCTTGGTTCAATCCTCAGTAGCACCAAAAAATAAAATAAAATAAAATTAGAAAATTCAGGACTGATGTGGTAGTTCCAATCCTTCCCAGGTGCCCAGGCCCCTCCACCTTGTTGCTTTCTCATACTCAACACATGATTTTAACCTCACAGTTCAAGATAGCTGCCTAATCTTCAGGCAGAATGTACATTTCTAGGGCCGGGCATAGTGATACATGCCTGTAATCCCAGTGGCTTTGGAGGCTGAGGCAGGAGGATCGCAAATTCAAGGCTAACCTTAGCAACAATGACGTCCTAAGCAAACTGTTGAGACCCTGTCTCAAAATCAAAACTAAAAGGGGTTGGGAATATAGCTCAGTGGTTAAGCTGAGCTGCTCTGCTTTCAATCCCTGGTACAAAAACAAAAACATAAAAAGTACATTTCTAACCATCAGGAAGAAGAAAGAGGTGAAGGAAAACATGCCCTTTCCTTATAAGGACACTTATTACAAGCTGAACACACCTTGTCTTCTCATATCCATAGACCAGAATTTGGCACACAGTTTAAATAGGTACTGCCAGTTTTTCCCATATGTTTCTTTTCTTTTCTTTTTTTAAAAATTTTTTTGTAGTTGTAGATGGACAGAATGCCTTTATTTTATTTGGTTATGCAGTGCTGAGGATCAAACCCAGTGCCTCACACATGCTAGGCAAGTGCTCTGCCACTGAGCTACACAGCCCCAGTCTCCATGTTTCTTTATCCAGGAATTGAAGACTGACCAGTTCTTTTTTTTTTTTTTTTTTGATAGATATATTAATATATTTTCAATCAAGTTATTGATAATTTATCCAGGCATGGTGGTACATGCCTATAATCCCAGCAATTTGGGAGGCTGAGGCAGGAAGATTTGCAAGTTCCAAGGTCAACCTCAGCAATTTAATGACACCCTATCTCAAAATAAAAAAAAAATAAAAGAGCTGGGATGTAGCTCAGTGGTAAAGTATCCCTGGGGTCAACCTTCAATAACCCCCCCCCCAAAGTTATTTATAATTTAACTGACCTAAGAGTCAGGAAAAAAATTTCCAGGAAATTTTGTTTTTCTGCTCTGATCCTACAGTTTATCCTCAGAAGGCAATCTATTTCCTTATTCCTAAGTCCTTAGGAAGTATTTCTTCATGATATAAAATAGATGATAACCAATTATGAAGGGGAAACATCTGTCACTGAGCTGAGACTATTGCCAACAGAAAAATTTCATTCTCTTGAATAGTGACAGATTATGACAGCCATTCCAATCTTAGAATTGTCTGAATCCCAAATGGGATCACATATGATATGGAGGGCTGGGGGTGTAAGTGGTAGGGTACTTGCCTATCATGTGCAAGCATGTTTAATACCTAACACTGAAAAAAAAGTGATCATGTAGATGGCTGAGTATGAATCCAGTACCACCACCTGAAAGGTAACTGTGAGCTGGGTGCAGGGGCCATGCCGATGATCCCAGTGACTGGGGAGGAAGAAGCAGGAGGATGGCAAGTTCAAGGTCAGCATCAGCAACAAAGGAAGGGTCTGTCTCAAAAAATAAAAAAGGGCTAGATATGTAGCTCAGTGGTAAAGCACCCTGGGTTCAATCCCCAGTTCCAATAAAAGTTAAAATAAATAAATCTTTTCAGGGGTTCCCCACTACCTTCAGCATGGTTTATACCAGTGTTTTTTTTTTTTTTTTTTTTTTTACCAGAGATGAACTATTTATTTAGCTAGAGATGAACAGGAATGGGAGAAGAAAAAGAAGAGAGAGAGAGGAGCCACTAGAAAAGAGACCCTGGATGGAAATTGATCCAGAGGTACCAGCCTTTTTCCACATTCCAGAAAAAAATCAAGGACTCTCTCCCTTAGATTTATGGACCTATATCATGTTTCCAAGGTCATGCATACACCTACAAGCTTCTTTAAGGATCAACTAACCATTATATGACCTTCTGCTGGTGGCGATAGGCCAGGAAAGGCATAATTACCCGATTACATAGGTGCATGCCCTCAATTTGAAACCGTACAGGCATATGACTTCCCCCAAACAGACAAGAACAACTATGCAAAACATCAGGCCCAAAGATCAGGCCCAAAGAAGTATGGCTACCTGCTACTCCAGATTTTCCTGCCACTGCAAGCTCCACCCCCTTTCCTAACAAAAGGAAAAGGCTTCATCATTTTAGTGCATTTTGACCCCTAGCCCAGCTGCCTACCCGACTCTGGGGTGAATCTCACTTTCTCCTTTTTCCCTTCAGCTTTGTTGTAAATCTGCCCTAAACACTGTCTCTGCTTTACTGTATATTCTGTGTCTGCACTGAGGTGATTGTCTTATCTTGGACGATTGCACCCAAGGACCAAGAAACAACTCCTAAAGATTCCACAGTCAGGGCTGGGGATGTGGCTCAAGCGGTAGCCTAAAACTAAAAAAATAAATTAATTAAAAAAAATAAATAAATAAAGAGTCTGGCTTTGAAGAGAATTTTATGGTTGTAGGGAAAAACAAAAACAAAAACAAAAAAAACACATTTTCCTATATTCTCACTCAACACAGTAGACTTCTGTGACCTCCATCACCAAGAAGTACGTGGGCATTTCTCCCCACCCACAACCAATCAATTCTGCAGTAGATTCCTGTTGAGTGTCTATTTCAATTAAATTCAATCCTTTTTTTTATTTTTTAAATTTTAGATAGACACAATATCTTTATTTATTTTTACATGGTGCTGAGGATCAAAACCAGTGCCTCACACTTGTGAGGCAAACACTATACCACTGACCCAAAGCCCCAGCCCCAATTCAGTTCAATTCTAACACTACCTGGTGACAAATCCCAATTGAGGGACATTCCTCTGAATACCCTATGAATACTTTTCAAAAGACTGTCAAGGTCATCAAAAACAAAGAACGTTGAGAAATGGTCATAGTCACGGGAAGTCAAAGGTTCATGGCTGAGACCCCTGTAACAAAAGATTAACAAAAGAAAAGCAAAACGAATGTATTAAGTGAAAGTTTTAGAAGACATGGGAGGCTCCAGAAATGAAGATCCAAAGACCAAGGAAAAAGGTCTGTTTTTATGTAGAGTCATGCGGAAGTCTGATTGGAAGACAAAGGATGTGAGCTAAAGGCAACAAACTGGGTGGAACTTAGCAAGGCCTGTTTGTTCAGTTTCTTCTTGGCATGCCCTTGAGACATTTCTTCACTTCAGCCAGGCACAGGGAAGGACACCTGTCACATGAGAGCTTTCAGGGAAGAAGTAAGCAAAAAGTTCAGAGTGAACTTATTATTTTTTGTTTGTTTTTATTTTTATTTATTCATTTATTTTTATGTTCTGCTTCAGGGGAGAAAAATGGTGAAGTCAGTTCTAGTTTCCATGGCCTACTTCAAGGGAGAAAGGTCAGAGTGATCGTCCTGCTTCACTGTTTTCTCAATTTCCAACATGCCATATTTTGAGCATCATGTCTTAAGTCCCATCAACTTGAATGTTAATAACAGGGAAACTAGGTGAAGTACACATGGGAACTCTCTGTACCATGTTCAATGTTTCTGTAAAACTGTTCTGTGTGTGTGTGTGTGTGTGTGTTCTAGTACTGGAGATCAAACCCAGGGCCTTATACATGCTAGCAAGCACTCTACCACTGAGTCATATTCCCAGCCCCAAACCATTCTCAAAAATGGGGTATATAGGGTACATATATCTGTAATCCCAGGGACTTTGGAGGCTAAGGCAAGAGGATCCCTGGGCAATTTGATAAGAACCAGTTTCAAAATTTAAAAAAAAAATTAAAAATGGGGACTGGGATGTGCCCTGGTGGTAGAGAATTCCTGGGTTGTATCCTCAGTACCTAAAAAAGAAAAAAAAATGGGCAAAACATTTGAACACATATTGCACCAAAAAAAAAAAAATGATGTATAAATACAATGTATAAACGTATTAAACCCATGAAAGTATATGCAACATCTTTTGACACAAAATCTTTAGTCATAAGACAAATGCAAATCAAATCACAATACAATACAACTACAGACAATCAGAATGGTTAAAATGCAAAATAAAGTATGGACATAGAGTGACTAAAGTTCTCAAACACTGATTATGGAAATGCAAAATGATACAGTTGCTCTAAAAATAGTGTGGCAACTTTTATAAAGTTAAACATACACTTTCCCCATAATCTAGCAATTCTGCTACTAGGTACTTAAAAATAATAAAATAGGGGCTGGGAGTGTGGCTCAGCGGTAAAGCACTCACCTCACATGTGGGAGGCCCTGGGTCCTATCCTCAGCACCACATAAAAATAAAATAAAGGTATTGTGTCCATCTACAACTAAAAAAATTTAAAATGTATATATATATATATATATATATATATATATACACATATGTTCATAAAATGTAAAATAAAATCATCAACAACAAAATACAATCACTTAGAAATCAATGAAACTTAGGTTATACATGCTGTAATATTGAGGAGTACAGAGTTCTGCTGAAAGCTTGGTCCTTGTCCCCAGTGCCAATCCAGTAATGAAGACATGGTTTTTGAGAAAAAGGAAAAAAAGTTTTATTGCTTTGCTAGCAGAAGAGGAACACAGGGGACTCCTGTCCCAGAGGCTGTGATTCTACCCAATCACAGGTTTCTCTGTTAGAGTTGTAATTCACTTGTTAATTTTGGAGATAGTCATTTCTGAGATCTTCTGGTGCCATCCCTAAGTCTCAATTACTTCTTTCTTATAGTGGGTGAGTGCTCAAGGATAGATAACTTGCCTAAAATGGGGAAGAAAGGTAATCTTGTTTCCCCTGAGATTAGGGAAGGGGAGAGATTATGGAGAAGTAGGGAGAGAGGAAGAGAAAGAAACATCTCTGTTTTAAAAGTAAGTTTTAAGGGCTGAGGTTGTGGCTCAGTGGTATGGTACTCACCTGGCATGCATGAGGCACTGGGTTTGATCCTCAGCATCACATAAAAATAAAGATATTGTGTCCATCTAAAAAAGTTTCAGTGGCAGGACATCAAGGGCTATATTCAAAGTATAAAGTGGACCACTATTACAAGAGGATGAAAAATGTATTTTTCTTCTACATTTTTTTGGTTCAAGCTGCATCAATGTACCAAAAGACAGAGTAATAAGAGAAAAGTATACAAATTTATTTATTTATTTTTAAAATATTATTTTTTTTAGTTTTAGGTTGACACAATATCTTTATTTTACATTTATGTGGTGCTGAAGATCGAACCCAGTGCCTCATACCTGGTAGATGAGCACTCTACCACTGAGCCACAATCCCAGTCCCACATACAAATTTATTTAAAGTTTTACATGACACAGGAGATTTTGTAAGGAAAAGAGAGCTGGAGAACAGATACACCTGAGTGTTTTTATACTGTCTTAAGTCTGATGAAGAGCAGAAAAGTTGCCGGGTGTGGTGGTGCAAGCCTATAATCCCAGCAACTCTGGAGGCTGAGGCAGGAGAATCACATATTCAAAGCCAGCCTCAGCAATTCAGTGAGAACCTGTCACAAAATAAAAAATAAGGGTTGAGGTTTTATGTCAGTGGTAGAGTGGTTGCCTCACACACGTAAGGCACTGAGTTTGATCCTCAGCACCATGTAAAAATAAATAAATAAAATAAAGGTAAAATTAAAAAAAAGACTGAGTATGTGTCTCAGTGGTTAAGTACCCCTGGATTTTTTTATTTTTTTTTTTTAGAGAGAGAGAATTTTAATATTTATTTTTCAGTTTTCGGTGGACACAACATCTTTGTTTGTATGTGGTGCTGAGGATCGAACCTGGGCTGCACGCATGCCAGGCGAGCGCACTACCGCTTGAGCCACATCCCCAGCCCCCAGTACCCCTGGATTTAGTCCTCAGTACCAAAAAAAAAAAAAAAAAAAGNACAGGGTTTGACTGCTAGCACTGCCAAAAAAAAAAAAAAAAAAGCAAAAAGTTGTGAGAAAATGCAACAAGATGAAAGGCATATAAACTAAGAGTAGTAAACTGGGGAAAATTTAGCAAGGCTGCTCTTTGAGGGTCTCCCTCCATCTTCAAAGGTAAGGATGCCCCTTTCCTCTAGGTACAGGGAGAGCATCTTTCACTGGAGGGCCTTATGACTTGCCTCAGGGGAGAGTCC
This sequence comes from Marmota marmota marmota, assembly GCF_001458135.2. Lineage (NCBI taxonomy): Eukaryota > Metazoa > Chordata > Mammalia > Rodentia > Sciuridae > Marmota > Marmota marmota. The sequence goes on from NW_025999977.1 coordinate 17,171,563, forward strand.
TACCTGCACCTTCCATTTCTCCAATTCCTTCAGTTTGAAATATGAAGCTGATAAGGCACCATATTTTGGGTTAACATGTCCTGAACACTGTCAAGGGTAAGATGTCATGATGTCTGCAAACATATTCTGGAATGATTCAGCAAAAGAAAAAGGGGAGGAAGGAGGAGTAAATGTGACAAGATGTTCAAAAGTGGTGAGTCAGGATGAACAGTATAAGTTCTGTTATTCTTGAAACTGCCCTGTAAGTTTCAACATTGTCAGACCAAAAAAAAATTATGGGAGAAAGCAAGCTCAGTAATACCATGGTTAAGATGATAGGAATTTCTCTAGAGGTCATTTTTTTTATTATTTACTTTGCTGAGTGGTGTAAGGCTGGCAAAAGTATTTATGTTGCCTGAGCCCTGAAAATGTGACTGTCTTCATGGAACAGTCTGTTCTCACTGTTTATTAAAAGTCATTCAGGTGGTTCAACTAAATTTAGGATTATGTGTTTGACACCAGTACAACCCAGTTGTAAAAGAAAAGGCTCCCTCAAACAACTTTTTTTATACTCTGGGACTCCAATGCTCATCTTATTTGTCCAGTTGTTTTGGAATCATGTAGACATTTTTATTCAGGACCAATTTTAAAAGAATGCAGAGTAGGCAGTTAATTATGTTTATTCCAACAGTGCTACTATTGCTCAGACATTTCTGGGAATAGCACTTTGGGGCTTCAGAGCCTGTTTACAAACCCCCTAGTAAAATCAGTGTGGCTGTGTTAAAATACATCCATATTTTATTTTGGGCAAAATGAAATCAGAACATATTACCACCCAATTTATTTACCATTCTTTAACTCAAATGGCTATTGACCTTCTTGAAAAATCAAATCTACTTTCACAAATTAAAATTTGCCAACATAAAATGTTATTTTAAAAAAATCCATGTTTCTAAAACTAAAAAAAAAAAAAACTATTTCAAAATAATATTCCAAAACTATTTTAGGTCAGGAGTTGGCAAACTTCTTGTAAAGGTTCAGATGGTAAATATTTTCAGGATTTGTGGGTCATATTTATTCTGTCACAACTAATCAGCTCTGCTGTTGTAGCATGAAAACAGCCAGAGAAAATAATCAAATGAATGCTCTTAGCTATATTGCAAATAATTTTATTTATAAAAGCAGTCTGTGGAACACACTTGCTGACCCCTGATTTAGGTAATGACAGAATAATTTAAATAAACAACTATTGGGTTACATAATTCTTGGCTTTTTTTTTTTTTTAAGCAAGAAATTTATTTTTTCTTTTCAGTGCTGGAGACTGAACACAGCACCCTGCACATGCTAGGCAAGCATTGAGTTGCATCAGCAGCTCTTTTTATTTTTTGTTTTGAAACAGGGTCTTACTAAAGTTGCCTGGGCTAGCCTCAAATTTAAGATACTCCTGCTTCAGCCTCTTAAGACACTGAGATTGCACATGTGTACCACCACCACCAGCAAAAATAATGCTTTTTGGGCTGGGGTTGTGGCTCAGGGGTAGAGCACTTGCCTAGCATGTGTGAGGCACTAGGTTCAATTCTCAGCACTATGTTTAAATAAATGAATAAAATAATGGTCCATTAAAAAATTTAAAAATAATAATGCTTTTAAAGCAGATTTAAGCTGCACATGGTGCTGGTGGTGCATGCCTATAGTGTTTCAGAAAGCTGAGGCAGTAAGATGAAGACTTTGAGCCCAGTCTGGGCAATTGAGTGAGACCCTATCTCAAAATAAAAATACAGGGCTGAGCCAGGAGCCATGGCACATGCTCATGCTTGTAATCCCAGCAATTTGGTAGCCTGAGGTAGGAGGATAACAAGTTCACACCCAGCCTCAGCAATTTAGCTGGACCCTGTCTCTAATAAAATATTTTTTTAAAGGCTGGGGGTGTTGCTCAGTGGTTAAGTCCCCCTGGGTTCAATCCCTGGTACTAAATAAATAAAGCGCGGTGAATATAGCGTTATTGTAAAGTACCCTTGGGTTCAAACTTCATCAATAGGGGGAGGGGCATTGTTTTTGTACTTGCCTAGTACACACACACAAGGTCCTGGGTTCCATTCCCAGCTCTGCCCAAAAAAGTGGAGTGGGGTGGTATTGAGAACAGCAGGTTTTTTTGTTTTTTTTTAAAAGAAAGTGTTGTACTGATACTTCTCCCAGAAGGGAAGCAATTACAACACAATTATTGTCTTATCATTCAGTCAGCAGCCAACTGTATTCTGATTTTTAAGATGCATCATTAAAATTAAAAGCACAGGGTTTGGGGGTATGGCTCAGTGGGAGAGTGCTTGTGAAGCATGTCTGAAGCCCTGAGTTCTGTGCTCAGCACCACAAAAACATTAAAAATTTATATAGCAGAGAGCATTCTCCCACTGCTCCTAAAGTACTGTCCTAGACTATATTCTTTAGAAAGTAATCTGAGGTCAGCTCAATTGGTAGTGTTATAGATAGTCTTTGCAATCAAGAAGGGGAACACCCACAAACATGAAACACAGCATGCACAATAAATTCAATGTCAAATGATAATGGGACCAAAATTTGTAAGTAAAAAATTCAATTTATCCAAAACTTCAAAGAGAACACAAGATAAAAACAATCTGTATAGTATCTCTATTATTGTTTATTAATTTCATTGTCAAATGAAATAAAACATATTTCCTTGGTATTACCAGATTTTGTTTGTTTGCTTGCTTGCTTATTTTATGGTGCGGTGGACCAAACCCAGGGCCTTACATCCCAAGCTCCTGGCATTAACGATTTTTTTTCTCCCCTTCCCTCATTAACAGATGTTTTCAAAGAAAAAGATTATAGATTTTGGTTTTTCAAAAGCTTGATATTGATAAAAGAAAAATTCTGAGATGTCTTAAATTTAATTGTAAAGTCTGGAGGATGGAGTGAGGAGAGATAAGGGAAGTTAATTGGTTAACAGATAGGGGCCAAAACCAATAAAAGACAGTACCATATTCTTCAATGTATGTTGAAACCTTAACTCACAACTCCAGGCTGGAGATCACCAGGTTCCACTGCATAGGATTCCGAATAAACTTTCCAGACTATTAACTCCAACCAATCCAAAAACAATAAGGACTTTTCTTTTTGGACTGTCCTCCTGTCCCCAAACTTTCCCCACCTCATTTACTCTTATCTATAGCCAACATAGGGTCAATGAAATGATTTATGTTTTCCTTCCTCAAATTTTCATTATAAAATTTCTTGGGTGTCAGGTCCAACAGACACATTTCCAACTGCTATGTATCTCTGCTGGTGGTGGTTGAGGAACTTGTCCCAGAATGTGGACGTCTTCCTGGCTCTCATCTATAAAGGCTCCATAAACCTCCTGAGAATAATCAATGTAGAGTTTTGGTTTAATAATATAAAGAATAACAACCAAACAAATGACACTTTTTAGAAACTGTAACTTTTCTCTGTACATTTTGTAATATACATTTGAATTAGTGATTACAATTTTCACATCCTGAAAAGAGATTAAAAAGGGACCTGGACTAACATTTTGTACTTATGGGTTGGTTTGGGGTTTTTTGTTTTTTGTTTTTCCTTTCTTCTTTTGATGTTTTCCTCCCCACTGTACCAGTGGCTCTCCAGTGTGGTCCCTAAACCAGGAGCACCTGGAAACCTGATGGAAATACAAATTCCTGGGCTCCACCCCAGACCTCCCGACTCAGAAACTCTGTGGAGGTCGGGGAGGTGGACAACCTTCCAAGTGACACAGATGCTCACACAGATTTGCAAAGTTCTGGTATAGGCAAAGACCTATTGCAGTAGAGAAAGAATCATACTTGGAAATGTTGAGTCCCGAAGGCCTATCACCTTCCCATGTTCCACCAGCTCAGATCTAAATGCCAAGGAGAGTGAAGGTGGGTTTACAAATGGAATCACATACTCACTCATAACTGCTGTTCCTCCTGTCACCCCCAGATATCACATCCATGCATAGACTTAGCATAGCATTTAAGGTACCTATTCTCCCTCCCTCAGCAAAAACTCAAGCACTGATTATGCTGGTTGGGAACAGGGATGGTTACTGTTTTCATAAGAAGGAATACAGATGCCTAAACTCTATCTATGTATCCATTCATGCAATATCTTAGAAATATGCTCTAAGAGATTGCTGTGCTCTTAATACTTCCCCACCAAAGTCATATGTTGAAGTAGTGCGAGTCTGTAATTCCAACTATTTGGGAGAAACAGAGGCAGGAGGATTAAAAGTTGGAGGCCAACCTGAGGCAGTGAGATCTTGCCACACACACACACGAAAAAAGGATGGGGATGTATCTCAGTGATATAGCTCTAGCTATATACAGGACCCTGGGTTCAATCCCCAGTGCCACACACACACACACACACACACACAAAAAAAAGAACAAAAAATTGCCTGTAATCTCAGTTTCTCAGGAGATTGAAGCAGGAGGATTGCAAGTTTGAGCCTACTCTGGGCAATTGAACAAGAATATCTCCAAAAACAAAAAGGAAAATGAAAAGAGCTCAGTGGTAGAGTGTCCCTGGGTTCAATCCCCAGTATCAAAAAAAAAAAAAAAAAAGAATCATATGTCAAAATGCAATAACTAAACAACTAATATGATGGTATTGAGAGGAAGTGATTAAGTGACAAGGGATTCAGGATCTTGAAGAAAAGCTTGAAGAAGTGGGTTCATTTTCTTCTGCTCTTCTCTACATGAGCACACAGTGCTTATTCCTTTTGTTTTTTTTCTTTTTGCCCTTGTTACCTTGTAAGGATGTAGTAAGGCCCTCACCAGAAACTCAGTGCCAATGTCTTGATCTTGGACTCCTCAGTCTCAGGAACTACGAGAAATAAATTTCTATTATTTTTAAATTATCCAGTCTGTAGTGTTTTGTTGTAACAGCACAAATGGACTAGGATGGAGATTAGAAACTTTGTGTATAAAGAAGATTCACTTAGAATATGTCCTTGGATAACGATGAGTAATAAAATCTCACTGAAATGACTACACCCACAGAGGTGATAAAAAAAAATCTAAATAGGAACAAACATTACTTCTAGTTTCTTCCTGTTTGGCTCTAACTCCTGCTGGGTCAGAGAAATTAAAGCCTTATAAATTAACAAGACTCTTTATAATAAAGAAAATAAAAATAAAAAAATAAGGACTCCACCAATGCATTTTTTAAAAGTAGTATGTTCACTTTATTGTAATAGGCATTCATTAGTGAAGAGTAGTGACATTTCCTTTTTTTCTTTTTTTCATTTTACTGACATCAGGTCAGCTATGCTGTTCAGAGAATGAAACAGCATTATGAGCTAAGATGGGGAGCAGAAGCCTCCAAACAGATGTGGAAACTGAGTTGGTCTTTGAAGTATGGACATTTAGGGAGGAATGAAAATTCCAGGGGGTCAAACATCATGAGGAATGGTCCAGGAAATGCTAGGCATATTTAAAGAATAATTAATCACACCAATTTACATACAATAGAACATTCACATAGAAAAGATTGGAAAATTAAAATAGGTCCAACTGTTTTTTTTCTCAGTACTAGGGATTGAATCCAGGGGTGCTTTACCATTGAACTACATCCCTAGCCCCTTTTATTTTTTTTTTATTTTGAGGCAGGGTCTCCCTAAGTTGTGGAGGGTCATATTAAGTTTCTAAGGCTGAACTTGAACTTGTGATCCTCCTGCCTCAGCCTCCTGAGTCACTGGAATCATAGGTGCCACAGAGCCCAGATAGAGGCGGCCCATCTTACTGCAGTCATAAACCCCAGGCGAAGGAGTTTGACATTCTGAGAGCTATGAAGAATCATTCAAAACCCTAGTGTCATGATGAAAGCAGTGTTTTAGGAAGACTGATTTGACTAAATGTGTAGAGTAAATTATAGTCAGGCTTCTCAATCTGTCATATGCATATGAATTCACCTGGGGATCTTGTTAAAATGAAGATTCTGATTCTGTGGGTCTCCCAGCGGCTTAAGAGGCTAAGGCAGAAGATTGTGAGTTCAAGTCAGCCTCAGCAATGGCGAGGCACCAAGCAACTCAGTAAGACCCTGTCTCTAAATAAAATACAAAATAGGGCTGGGGATGTGGGTCAGTGGTTGAGTGCCCCTGATTTCAATCCCCTGTACCATTTCCACCCCTCAAAAATGAGAGATATTCTGCATTTCTAACAAGATCCAAATGATGTCCATACTGCTCCTCCCCAGGCCACACTTTGAATAGTCAGAGATTAGAGTATCATCTAACTTCAAGATATCCACTAAGGTATAAAGCTGAAATAGGAAGAGGAAGAGCATCATAGAAAAAAATTTTTTTCTCCAAATCTCGTATTCTAGTTTGTTTATTCGATAACAAGGAACAGACATTTCTCATTCAATTAGTTTAATAAATTAAATAAATAAATAGCTGAATAAAATTTTAAAAGGATATAAAAATTAGCTGAATAAAATTTAAAAAGCTTATAAAAACAGACACAGGCAAATCTTACAGAAACAAATGCAAAATGTATGTTAGAGTAACGTATGTTGGAAATTCACCAGCACTGCCATATTCATCTTTCTCTTGCTATATGCTTTTGTGTCTTTCTGCTTCCTTCTCTTGCTGACTCATCAGTTCACTCATAAGGACTCTGAGTTCTGACTCTGAATGACTTTCAATTCAATCACCCACCACTACCTTATTATCACCTGAGTCTCAGTTCAGATTCTTTGCAGAGAATCAGATTGGACCAGTTTGGGGGTTGGTCACCAAAGTCAAAAGTCCATCTCTGCTTTAGTCATGTTTTACTTGGACAGAGAATCTTATATATAGTTTTTCAGGGATTGTGAGTGAAATGAAGGGAGAGAGAGTTGGATGTGGAAGTCAAACTGGCCAACAGATCTGCTGCTAGGATGACTGGTGGGAGAGACCCTCAGGTTCTGCTGAGGCTGCCATTGTTTGTAGAATATATGTCAAGTACTTGCCATGCCCTCAAGACAGGTGATTTTCTGAGCACATGAAAACATAGAAATCAATTCTTTTGGCCTTAAGCTATCCACCACAACTGGACAGTGTGAGTTGGCAACAAATTCACTGAGGTTGAAAAAGCGGGTGGTGAGGTCTGAAACCAGCATGGCTGTGTTCTATCTCCCCTTTCACATGTCATGAGACTGCAGAAAGGACTTCTTCACTGCCCGCCCAAAGGAGGGGCTTTTCAAGAGAATCATTAGATTCAAGAGCTAGATTTGTGGTCCCTGGAATTTGGGAGAACACAGAGAGGGCATCTCACTTTGAAAAGTCTAAACATGAAAGTTTGAGGCTACATTAGTCAGAGATGGCAGAACAGAGTAAAGAATGGAAAGAAGAAAGAAGAAGGAGAGAGATGATGTTAAGAATAAGCTACATTTGTACTGATGTGGAGGTAGGGGGTTTGCCAGAGTTCTAGATCAGAGGGCACAACTCTGGGGAGTCCCAACAAACTAGGTCTCACCACTTTCCCTGAAAGAAAACCCAATGACAGAAGTCCTGATACAGTAAGAAAGAAATTTAATATTCAGTATATTCCTACTAATAAGACAAAGGAAGTAGTTAGTGTCTTCAAGGATATTGATATGAGTTTCTGGCTTAAATAGAGGAAAGAACAAAAGCAGAGAGCTAGAGTATACATAGTTAAGTAGTCTTGGTCAAATTGTGGTCTGAGCTCTCTGCTTCATGGTTGCCATGTCCTGAGTTGCTTTCCTCAGCCACATCCTTCTGCCATGATGTTTGCTTCATTTCAGCCCCAGAGCTGTGTAGTCAGCCCACCTTAGACTGAACCTCTGAAACCGCTATAGCTACAGATTCTTTATCAGACTATTGAAGCAAGGAGGTCTGTGATTTTCCCAGAGTGATATGAAGATGGGCCAAGATCACATGAGTCTCTCCTGTCTGTTCACCCATCCATGCTGTCTGGTTCTCTGGATCTAGTCTCCCATCTCCCTGTTATGGGTTGAACTGTGTCTCCCAGAAATTCATGTGTTGAAGTCCTTACTTCCAGTACCTCAGAATCCAAGTTAGTTTGGATTGTTGAAGGAGTGTTGAAGCCTTCATTAAGAAGTAAGTATAAGGTGAGTCCCTCTGTCTTTGTGTTAAGAATTCTTAGGAAATGGGAAATTTGGGTAAAGAAGGAGACTGTCATGCGAGATTAGGTGATAGGTATAAAAGCCAAGGGATGCCAGAGATTGCCAGGAAAACCAGAAGCTAGGAGAGAGGACAATGGGGCAGATCTTCTCTCACAAGTCTCAGAAGGAGCCACCCCTGTGATCACTGGATCTTGGACTTCTTACCTCCAGAAGTGTGAGATAGTAAGTTTCAGTTGCTTGAGCCATCTGTCTGCTGGTACTTTGTTATGACAGCCCATCAGTGTTAGGACTCAGTAACTTTTCTCTCCAGTGCTTCTTATAGTTTTTAGATTAGTTTTCAGAATCCATTAAACTGTTTCCTTTTGCCAATGCTCTAAGGTTACATTGATGGGGATTTACTCTCAGATTGTTTTATTGTCATCTCCACAGAAACTGCCCACTTACCTTTTTAGCACATTCAGCTTTTCAGCTGAATGTGCTAAAAATGTGCACATTGCTACTTCTCAGAGAGGAAATATAATCCAATGCTATAATTCATTATATTAAGTTCTCTTGAGGGTTAATTTAATTTGTTATCAAAGAAGTTTTCCTTATATATCCTTCTGCCATTATTAATAATTTATACCAGTATTTTTAAAAAATATTTATTTTTTTAGTTGTAGTTGGACACAATACCTTTATTCCATTCATTTATTTTTATGTGGTGCTGAGGATCCAACCCAGGGCCCTGAGGTATGCTAGGTGAGCGCTCTACCGCTGAGCCACAATCCCAGCCCTTTACACCAGTATTAGAAGAACATTTGTGTCTTCTATGGCTTGATCTCCATTGATTTGGTGTCCTTGAAAATTTTGGAAATATCTTAATTTTTAATTTTTACTTGCAAATCAGTCAACTAATTCACCTGTGGTATCAAAGTGAGAAGTCCACAATAGTTTTATCAGTTTTTATTTTACCTTATTCCCTGTTATAGCATACAGTAATATAAAAATTTATAACTGTCTATATATAGATACAGATAAATATAATGCCTAGCCTAGGTATAGACATGTAGTAGAATATAAATATACATTCCCAATTAAAAAAATTGTGGTCTGATTGGTCATTACCTCAGGATGGTCAGGCAGGGCCTTGTTGGGGATAAAAAACTGGTTCCTGCCTGGGGGGTAATTTCTACTCTTGTCACAAAATGTTTATCCATCAGTCCTAAAGTTCCTGAAACCCAAAGTGACTACCAGAGAGAATGACTCAGTGAAATGACAAGTTAGAAAGGCAAGATAGCATTAATTCCTTCAAGTTTTGGGTGCTACACCAGTGGGCTGAACTGGGATGTTGTAAAAACTAGCAGTTGCTGATCTCTTGATTTGGTGTTCTTGCAAATTTCTTAATTAGGCTTATCATGGTGTCTCAGCCTTGAAGTTATCCCCACATCTTAAGATAGTAAAGGAGAGAGATGCATAAAGAATGCAGAAGGCTGGGCGTGGTAACATATGCCTATAATCCCGGCTACTCAGGAGCCTGAGGCAGAAGGATCACAAATTTGAAGTCAGCCTCAGCAACTTAGCAAGACCCTGTCTCAAAATAAAAACACAAAGGAATGGGGATGTACTCAGAGGTAAAGTGCCCCTAGTTTCAACCCCCATTACCAAATAAACATGTAACCTGAGGTTAACCAATCATTTTTCTACTTTTCTTTCTATTCTCATTTTACAAGGAAAGTAACTTTGAAATGTCCACACTGCTTTATTGTTCTTTGTTTCTGCTTTCTTCAGCTTTTCTCTGCTTATAAAACCAACTGCCTTTGTTTGGCTCCTTAGAACACCCCTTCTGTTTTTTGGAGTGATGCGTTGCCAGATTCTAGAATCAAAACTGGAGCCAATTTATTCTTAAAATTGTGTCCTTTGATACAGTTAATGACTTGTTAGTTTTGTTGTTATTGTTGTTGTTGTTGTCATTGTTATTGGATTTTTTTTTCAGTACTAGGCATTGATCCCAGGGGAGTTCTACCATTGAGCTCATCTCTAGCTCTTCTTATTTTATTTCATTTTATCTTACCTTATTTTATTTTTTATGGTACTCAAGGTTGAACTCAGGTCTACTTTACCACTGAGCTGCACCCACAGCCCTTTTTATGTTTTTTCATAGAAAGGGTCTCTCTACATTGCTTAGGGCCTTGCTAAGTTGCTGAAGTGGTCTGGAACTTGTAACAGTCCTGCTTCAGACTCTTGAATCACTGTAATTACAGGTGTGTGCCACTGCACCTAGTTTATGATTTGTTAGTTTTTCAACTTCTGTGTCTTTCTCAAAACGAAACTGTGCTTCATTTGGGATTTAGGACCCAAAAGAAAGCTCTCTAGAAGCTCCAATGGAGAAGCCCTTTAGAAAAGGATTTATGAATCTAGAAAGAATAAAAGCACAAGAGAAAAAGAGATGACAAATTTTTCCACTTCTCTAAAAGCCACACAAGATTTTCTGTCAAAAATTTGGGGCAGGCTGGAAGATGGAGAAGACAGCTGAATAGTATTAAGTACTTTGAGGTCATCAGAAAAAAAAATGTGACTTCAGCAGACTCAATTTAGCTTAGCTTAAGAAGGGAAGATAACCATGATCCCACCTCTATCCTCATCTTCACCATAGAGGTGAAGAGAGAGGACGACCACAAAACCTAAAGGTCTGCCGTCCCCAGCCTGCCCTTGCCTGCCCAGCTTCCTCTGAGCTTCCAAAAGACTCCTTTGTAACCACAGATTCTTATCCTGGTGTTCCCAGCGTGTTACTTTCCATTTTTCATGCTAGCTGTGAAGTTAGTTCACTCAAAACTTTTTTTCTTCTCCATGTAGAGTCTTCTCTGTGTCTGCACTGTGCAGTATACTCCTTATGGAACTGATACTCAAGTGTTTCTGTGGCAGTGTGGGGCAGTAAGTAATAAAAACTATTAAAATTATTAGAGCCAGGCACAGTGGAACACACCTGTAATCCCAGTGACATGAGAGGTTGGGTCAGGAGGATCACAAGTTGGAGACCAGCGTCAGTAATTTAGCAGGACCCTCAGCAACTTAGTGAGACCCTGTCTCAAAATATAAAAAAATAAAAGCGCTAGGGATGTGGCTTTGTGGTTAAGTGTGCCCCTGGGGTCAATCCCTGGTATTACTCTACTACTACTACTACAAATAATAATAATAAATAAAATGTATTATGTGGTAATAAATGTTATATTAACAAAAGAATGGCAGGAGAAAAGAATTGAGACATGGGGGGGGGGGGGGGTT
>NW_025999977.1:17183245-17195835 GCF_001458135.2 Marmota marmota marmota
AATAAAAAAATGAATAAGTATGGAGAAAAGTAGTTCAGTAGTCAAAAAAATGAATGGGTTTTACCTGGATTCAATCCCCAACATAACGCATTAAAAAAAAAAAAAAAAAAAAAAGATGCTAAGAGACAAAATGCAATACTAGCTGAGAGGTTCTAGAAATAACCTAGGTCACAGATGATAAAGGCAGGCAGATGAGGATGGGTGACATAAACAGATTCTAATAAATAACAACCTCCATGCCATAATAAGAGACACAGCACTATGCCTTTAGTTGGCAGTGGGAAAAACAGAAAGAAAAATGAAACATGCATTTGAATATAAATTCAACAAGACTATCATGGGAAATTTGCCTTTTCTTTTTTTTGGTACTGGGAATTGAGTCCAAGAATGTTCCATTACTGATTATTGAGCTACATTTCCAGACCATTTTTGGTTTTTATTTTGAGACAGTGTCTTGTCAATAAGTTGCTGAGGACCTTGCTAAATTGCTAAGGCTGGTCTCGAACTTGTGATCCTTCTGCCTCAGCCTCATAAGTTGCTGAATTTGACTATTATTCCATAAATATTTTAAATTAGATAAATTTATAAGTGCTTTTGAATTTCAGAAACCTCCCAGTATAGACATTCTGTAAATTAGAAGAGCTTTGAAACTCAGATCAAATTCTGTGAAAGCATTATATGAATTTTGCTCAGCTACTCAAGGAAAAAAATGCCCTAGAATAGAAAAACAGGGATTAGATTTCTTTTTTCAAAAAAAGAGCACACCAAAGATACGAAATGAAAAGAGCTGAAAATATACTGAGATGTCATGTTTGTCAGAGTATCATTTGATAGTTCCAGTAAAGATCGTGTAACCAAACTCATTGCTAAATGACACAGACCATTCTCCAATGAGGAAAGGACAATCAGTAGAAATTATCAGGTTTCTTTTTTTAATATTTTTTAGTTATAGACAGATGCAATATCTTTATTTTGTTTATTCATTTTTATGTGGTGCTGAGGTTTGAACCCAGTGCCTCACATGTGTGAGGCAAGCGCTCTGCCACTGAGTCACAACCCCAGCCCTTATCAGGGTTTTTAAAAAGCAAAATATAGGGGGTGAGGTTGTGGTCCAGTGGTAGAGCCTAGCATGTGTGAGGCACTGGGTTCGATTCTCAGCAGCACATATAAGTAAATAAATAAAATAAAGGTCCAACAACAACTAAAAATAATTTTTTTAAAAAGCAAAATACAACGTCTGTAACTTTAAAAGAAGTTAAGAACAGCATATCAGAATGATCTTTCCCTTTTATTATAAAAGAAAGAGAAAAAGTTAAAGAGAGAAAGGAGGACTATAAAAGATGCTATATATTCATGAAGGAAAATATAATACAAATCTAAGAATAGAGGAAGTAGCAGACACTTTTGAAATGTCATCAAACAGTGCCAATGAATATTTCTGCCAGAGAACAGCATGAGAGAAAATGTTTTATTCAACAATATCCAAGGAAATAAAATTACATTTAAATGGCAGCACCAAAAAAAAATAATTTAATGAAAAACAGAAAGGCAGCTTCTGGGAATAGAAGTGTTATAGTATGTATGTTCTCATAAGTGATTACTAAGATTTTTTTTTTTTTTGGTTTTATTTTCAAAGCTATTTTTATTAAGGTGTAACTTATATCATTCAGTTCACCCCTTTTAGTGTGTAGTTCTATGAATTTTAAGATTTCATAGTTTTATTACAGCACCGTAAGTAATCAAGATAACAGAGCAGCTATCACCCATAAGCCCCCTGACCCCTGCCTATTCCTTATCAGTTTCTCTTGCCCCTCCCACTATAAAGGCCCGATCTGTTTTCTGGGCTTGCAGTTTTTTCCTTTTACAGAATATGATACAAATGGAATTATACAGTAGGAACCTTTCCTTCACTTAGCATGTACGTTCAAAGTTCATCCATGTTGCTGTATCAGTTGCTCATTCTTTTTTTTAAATAAATATATATTTTTTTTATTGTCAAAGGACCTTTATTTTATTTATCTATATGTGGTGCTGAGAATCGAACCCAGTGCCTCACACATGCCAGGCAAGCGCTCTACCACTGAGCCACAACCCCAACCCTGATCGTTCTTTATTTATTGCTGAATAGTAGTCTGTTGTATGGATCACCTTTTCTTTAAATGAAAAAACAAGTAACTTCAATATAACATTTTATTAAAAGTATTTCTTTAAATGAAAAAACAAGTAACTTCAATATAACATTTTATTAAAATTAAATTGCACTGAGTTTTGAATTCCTGTGTTCCTTTTTTTAACACCAGTGTTCCATAGCGTTTCTTTTTTGTCTTGTTATTTTACTTTCTTAGTCTTTCTTCCTCCCTACTGAAACGAAAGCAGGGAACCAGGAGACGGTGAGAGATGAAAGATGGAGACCAGACAGAGATACACACGAGAGTTTATTTGTCAGAGCTGACACATAAAGGCCATCTCTCCATAGACAGAAAGAGGCAAAACAGGCTTGGGGTTTGGGACTTTTATGGGGCAGGCTCAGGGATTGGAGACAGTCTGGTCCTAATGTGGGCAGTTAGGGGTGTGGTTGGTATGAGGGAGTGCTGAGCCTTTCTCAGAAACGCCCTTGGGAGGGAAAGTGAAATTTTTCTTAAAATGGCAGCCATCACTTAAGATAGCCATCCGGATGCTAAGCAAGGACCTTACAACTACAAACTGAAATTTAGAAAGCCAATGGAAGTCAGGGAAGTCTTCAGGTGATTACTTAGATATTTAAGAGCTTGATTTTCTCTCTCTCTTTAATGGTAGTAGGGTTTTAAAACAGGGCCTAGTGCTGGGGCCGGTGATACATGCCTGTAATCCAGCAAATGGGAAGACTGAGGCAGGAGAACCACCAAGTTCAAAGCCAGCCTCAGCAATTTAGGGAGAAAATACGCAACTTAGTGAGACCCTGTCTCAAAATAAAAAAGACTAGAGAAATAGCTCAGTGGTAAATCATCCGTGGGTTTAATGCCCCCAGTACCACAAAACCCCAAATAAAAACAGGGCCTAGTACTTGCTGAGCAAGCACTTCTCTATTCAGCTACATCTCCAACACTTTTTATTTTTTATTTGAGACAGGGTCTTACTTAGTTGCCCAGGCTGGCCTCAATTTTGCCATCTTCCTGCCTCAGCCACCCAAACAGCTGGGATTACAGGCATGTGCCCCTTCTCCCTGCTAGAGATTGATTCTCAATGGTAAAATGACACAATACAAGCTACAAAGACTTAACAATGAGGTTTTTTTATTTGGCTTTGTCGCCAAAAAACTATGATGATTAGCAATGCTATATGTCTTTTAGTCTTTCTTTTTTCCTCCTAAGTAATATTAGAGGAAGGCTGTGCACTCCAGAGAGAGAGAGAAAGAGATTTTGATAGATTACATACTTTTCTTTGTCAGTTAGGCCAAATACTGACACCACCCTCTTCTCTTCCCCATCAGGTTTGTCTCCCAGCCTTAGGTATATCTGTTGTACATGTGCAGGAGCAGGGGATATTGGGAACTTTCTGTACTTTCCACTCAGTTTTGCTGTGAACCTAACATGGCTCTGAAAAGTAAAGTTTATTAAAAACAACAGCTGAACATGTTGCCACACATCTGTAGTCCCAGTGGCTCTGGAGGCTGAGACAAAAGGATCAAAAGTTCAAGACCAGCCTCAGCAATTTAGCGAGGCCCTAAGCAACTTCATGAGACCCTGTCTCAAAATAAAAAATAAAAAGAACTGGGGGTGTAACTCAGTGACAAATTGCTCCTGGTGACGGTACATAGCTATAATCCCAGCTACTCCATGTGAGCAAAAATAACCATAACGGGAGCAGACTTCAATGATCAGCATTTGTCTTTATTAAGCAGTAGCAGAATGGCACATTTCCAGGGGAGAAAATGGCGACTGGTTACAAGAGAGGTCTATTTTTTATAGGTCTTAATGAGAGTTAATCATAGTAGACTGTTTAGTGTGACTTAATCATTAGAGACTGAGGACGGGCTGATGGGCAGTCAGGAAACTAGTTGTGCAGGTTAAAAATCTAACTCGGGCCTGTCACATGCCTGTATCCCAGCAGCTGGGGAGGCTGAGACAGAAGAATAGCGAGTTCAAAGCCAGCCTCAGCAATGGAGAGGAGCTAAGCAACTCATTAAGACCCTGTCTCTAAATAAAATACAAAGTAGGGCTGGGAATGTGGCTCAGTGGCTGAGCACCCCTGAGTTCAATCCCTGGTTACCCTCCCCCAGAAAAAAAAAAAATCTAACTCAGGAAAACAGTTGTAAAAGCTTGAAACTCATTGTTACTGGGATGAAAGTCCCAAGCCCAGAGCCAGTTGTTTGCCTTCTGCACCCAGGAAACATTGTCACTGGGAAAGGATGAAAGCCCAGAGCCTAGGACCCATTGTTTGCCTTCCCCTCCTCCCCGCCCAGATTACATTGTCCTCCTTTTCTCCCTGAACTGTCATTCCCCTTTTCTTGAGGGATGTTATTTTCCATATCCTTCACTCCAGAGGCTGAGTCTGAAGGATCACAAGTTCAAAGCCAGCCTGAGCAGGTTAGCCAGATACTGTCTCAAAAAATAAGTAAATAGGGCTGGGGATGTGGCTCAAGCGGTAGAGCGTTCGCCTGGCATGCGTGCGGCCCGGGTTCGATCCTCAGCACCACATACAAATAAAGATGTTGTGTCCGCCGAAAAAAACTAAAAAAAAAATAAATAAATATTAAAAATTCTCTTTCTAAAAAAAAAAAATAATAATAAGTAAATAAAATAAAATAAAAAGAGCTGGGGATGTAGCTCAGTAGGAGAACTCCCCTGAGTTTGATCCCCAGTACCACAAAAACAAATAAAACTATGCTTACAGGGAGGTTTCCCTGGCCTAACAAAAAGTTATTTTTCAAAATATATATTCTTGAGCTGGGGTTGTGGCTCAGTGGTAGAGCGCTTGCCTAGCATGTGTGAGGCACTGGGTTCGATTCTCAGCACCACCATAAAATATAAATACAATAAAATATAAATATAAATAAGATATCAATAACTAATTTTATATACATATACATACATACATATATATATATATATATATATATATATATATATTCATTCTTAGGCCTTCCCCAAAAACTATGGAATTATTTCTGCAGAAATAGGACCTAGGAATCAGTATATCTAATAAGCATCAAGGGAGTTATTTTAATCTGACCAATTTGACAAACATTGACTTATATTCTATAGTTAGAAGCAGTCATGGCAGCTTGTGGTCAAGGACTCAAATTGTCAGCTCACAGAATATTTTACTAGCAGCATTCCTAGAGAGAACTTATTCTAAATGTAGCACCGAAGGGGCAAGAACTTGGAATTCAAAATTTTTCACATCTCCTTTCACGTTGGAAGTCCACATACCATGCTTCCATCAAAGAAATGTGAATGGAAGGGGTGCACGAGAAGAGATCCATCTTCTGGGAAGAAATTTTAAGAGCCAAGATACAACTTGTCACATTCCCTGTCCCTGCTACGGTGATCATGGAAAAACCCACTGAGATTCCATCAGTCTAGCTCCTTAAGGGAATGTGTGATGAGAACCATCTTCAATGGATGTGTAGGATGAGTGAAAAATCAACTCTAGTTGTTTCAAGCCACTAATATTTTGATTTTGAGGTTCTCTGTTATTACAGCATAATCCAACCTACCCTGACTGATACAGTCTTCAAATTCTACACATTTCTAGGCTTCACCAAAAGACAACAGTATCTCAATTGCCACTCTCAGGAGTTAATATGCATAGGTAAATCTTCCCCTTAGAAAAAGAAAGTTCAAGTAGCCAAATTTAACATCTCCCAATTAAGTATATGCTGACAGATTCTAGACCTTATGCCAGAGCAACCATTTCAAGTTGAAACTCAGAGTTTCTCTTCCTCCCACTCCACAGAGTCTGTGATCTGGAACTTGACAGCACCAATTAGTAGTGGGCTCTGGGAACATAATTTTTCCTGAAATAACTACATGAGAGGATGGGGAATGGCTTTCTCTAAATTTGATGGGTGTGGAACTAGTGCTGTAGTAATTTTGTGTGTCATACTTACTTGTGTGTGTGTGTGTGTGTGTGTGTGTGTGTGGTGCTGAGTGTTGAACCCAGGGCCTTACATATGATAGGCAAGTACTCTATGTTAGGTCCCTAGACATTAGTAACTTCCAAGGAAAAGAAACTTAAGATACCTTGTTCCTATAATCCCTCCTTCAAGGCCCCGAAATACAAAAATCTGTTGTGGCTCAACCACCTGCACCCAAGGTTATTTCCAGCTTGCTCTTGTTTCTTGTTAAAAAAAAATATAAAAACCTCTATTCAAGTGACTGGCTGCTATGCCTTGCAGAAGAGCAGCCTGGCAATAAACCTTTGCTTGAACTCAGAGATGTGTCTCTCTTGGATATTTGTGCCAACTACTCTAACACTCTACTGCTGACTTGTGTCCCCAAGCCGCAACCCACACCTTTTTTTTTTTTTGGTATCAGGTATCTAACCCAGGAGTATGCTACCATTGAGCTACATCCCCAGATCTTTTTTAATTTTTTTAATTTTTTAGTTGTAGTTAGACACAATATCTTTGTTTTATTTATTTATATGTGGTGCTGAGGATTGAACCCAGGGCCTCACATGTGCTAGGCGAGTGCTCTACCGCTGAGCCACAACCCCAGCCCCCCCCTTTTTTTTTAAAGACAGAGTAAATTGCTGAGGTTGGCTTCACACTTGGGATCCTTCTGCTTCAGTTTCCCAAGTTGCTGAGATCTACAGGTATGCGCCACTGTGCCTGGTGTCATATTTACTCTTTGGACTCTCAAAAAGCTCAAAGAGAGAATTGGCATTAATCGACTAAATTTCTGTCCAAGCTGCAGCTGCTAAAACAAATTCCAACCCTATTTAAGCCTTAAGAACCCTTCTAACTGCCCGGCATGGTGGCACCCTCCTGTGATCCCAGTGACTCAGGAGGCTGAGGCAGGAGGATTGCAAGTTTGAGGCCAGCTTCAGCAATTTAATGAGATCCTTCACAACTTAGCAAGACCCTGTCTCAAAATAAAAAAGACTGGGAATGTTGCTCAGTGGTAAAGCCCTCCTGGTACCAACCCCTCACAAAACAAACAAACAAACAAAAACCCTCTTAAGTTTGAGTGAAATATAGAGATGATGTACTCTGAACATTAATTTCTGAAAAGTTTAAATCTCAAGGGCAAGTGAATTTGACTTCAGACATGACCTTAATTTGTATGAGGTTTTAATCTTTAGACTTTAAATTTTCCTGGAAGTTTCATCACAAAGGAGATAATCTTCATGTTGACTGCATTTTATTGTTGAAGTATCATAATGGTGCTGGGTAGTCTCATTGCAAGCCTATAATACGTGAAATTGGACAATGCTACTGAATACAATTGTTATAGAAAATAAACTAGGGGATGAATTTTTGGTTTTGGAATTTAATTAATTAACTATTTGTGGCAGTTATACAATAAGACCTATTTTATGTCTTCTCCTAGCAGCTTCTCTTCCATGCAGAGTTTGATCCTGGAGAGGAGTTTGATTTGGTTTTAAGATTGCATAGTGCCTTAACCATGGTATCATCCAAAGAGTTAGAACAATCTAGTACCATCCAATCTTCCCATAGTTCCCTTGTGTCCACCTAAAAAATAGAATCCACAAAGCTTTATCCCAACTTTCTACCAATTTTGAACTGCTGTTCCTAGACAAGCCCTCTAAGATTTCTCATCCACCAGGTGAGACTCTTTCTTTGGAAGCACGTTTTAGAGAGGGGGTGGGGGGCAGCTCTGAACAGGAGCTGAGCACGCCCCCTTAGCCTTGAATAATAGGGGTGTGTGGAACTGGCGTGCAGAGCAAGTGGGCCTTATCTTCTCTGGGCAAGGAAGTGCCGGTCTGGGATTGGGCGTCACCTAATGGGACTGGGCTGCACCCCGCTGTTTGTTGTAACACAATCCCTTGCCTTATTTGGGTGGAATAGTCTATGGAATGTCTTCCCTAAATAAATACCGGGGTTCAGGGTGCGCTCTCTGGCCTCCTGCCTCCCTTGCTCCTCTTGTCCTCCAGCTTGGGAACTGAACCCTGAGGTCCCAGAGCCATCTCTTATGCAGAAAAAGGTAGCTTGTGTTTGTATGGTCTTTTCGTTGTCAGCCCAATTCACTCAGAGTGACTCTGCCACGTGGGATGTGGGCGACATTTTAGTAATTTTTTTTTTTCCTCCAGTGGTGGTTTTGGTTTGTTTGGTGCTGGGTATTGAACCCAGGGCCTAGGTGCTTGTAAGCATGCCTTCTATCATGGACTGACACTCCCAGCCCTGTTTTGTTTTGGCTTCCTCTCCACCTTCTACAAGTCAATCTTTTATCTTGTGTTCTAGGATAGGTCTATTTGAGGCTCATGCCTTGCTATCTAAACTTGTGACGTTGCATGGGGATTTTACGTTTTGCCATCCAGTTGCTCTATTTTTCTGGGAAAATCTGGGGATATTCAAAAACTATGGCACTGTAACTTCCTAGAATTCTTCCCCCCACCTTTCTTTCTTTTTCTTTTTTTTTTTTAAGAGAGGAGAGAGAGAGAGAGAGAGAGAGAGAGAGAGAAATTTTTAATATTTATTTCTTAGTTTTCAGCAGACATAACATCTTTGTTTGTATGTGGTGCTGAGGATCGAACCCAGGCCGCAGGCATGCCAGGCGAGCCTCTACCGCTTGAGCCACATCCCCAAGGCCCCCCCCCCCCTTTCTTTATGGGTGCTTGGGGTTGAACCCGGGGCCTGGGGTATGCTGTACCACTGAGCTATAACTTTAGCGCTATTTTTTTAAATTTAATCCACTTATGTAACAGAGACGATTATGTGCTCACCAAATCCCTTTTCATATTTCTTCTACACTTGCTTGCCCCTCCCCCAATCAAGCTTGTCTGCAAGGCCAGTTCTCCCGAGCGAAACATGAGTGGAAGTAACAGGTGTCACTTGGGAGCCGTGGTAGTAAGATCTCTATGTCTCTAGTCTCTCTCTTCCCCTTCAGTTATAAACAGGGAGTCTAAAGATTGAAGAAACCTTGATCAAGGAGCCCGTCATGGAGGACAGCAGTCTACAATAGTGTTTACATTAACAGGAAATAAAACTTTTACATGTTAAGTCACTTATACTTTGGGATTGCTGCCTCAGCATAAACCTAAACTACCCAAACATCTCCCCATCTACTTCCTCTATCAATTATGATCTTTTCATCTCTTTTTCTATAAAAATGTTCAAGTATCTCCTATTCAGAGGGGGGAGTCGTCTTCTGATTCTACTGTTACTCAAATTATCATATCTCTTTTCCTCATTTGCTGATATATTTCTGGAAGGAAAAGTCTGTGTGTGGTACCTCCACTTCTATACAATCCAGGCACTCCTTAATTTCTGGAGATCTAGTTACTGATTTTTTTTTTCATCCTTCAGAAACTACTTTATTTGTTGGATGCAGTGTTGACACATGACTGTAATCACACCTACTTAGGATTAGGAGGCTGAGGCAGGAGGATCACAAATTTGAAGCCAGTTTGGATAACTTAGGGACACCTTGTCTCAAAATCAAAAAAAGTTGAAGGACTGGGATGTAGCTCAGGGGTAGAGAGTTTGTCAAGCATGGGTGAGGTCCCAAGTTCAATTCCTAATACTGAAAATAAACAACAACGCAACAACAACAACAAAAAAAAACACTTTATTTTCTTTCTCTTTCTTTCTTTCTTTCTATCTTTTTTTTTTTTTTTGTAAGGGGATTGAACTCAGGGCTACTTAACCACTGAGATACATCCCCAACCCTTTTTAAAAATTTTTAATTTTGAGACAGGTTTTGCTAAGTTTCTTAGGGCCTTGCTAAGTTGCTGAGGCTGGTCTCCAACTTGAAATCCTCCTGACTCAACCTTCTGAGTCACTGAAATTACAGGTGTGCACCACCAAATCCAGCAACCCTATTTTATTTAAGGAAAGAATCTTTTCTTTAAAAATACCAATGACCTACCACTTGCCAAATCACATCAATTATGTGCAATCTCTCTTCTACCAGTTTCCAAACTCTGATCAAGTAGATTGACTTGTTTTTATGAACATAGACTCCTTTGAAAATCAGTAAAAACTATAGATCATACTCCCAGAAAAGTATGTATACATATTTTAAATAAATTTCATAGAGTTTTTGATCATCAAGCTCCACCAAAGTCCATCCAAAAATTTCTTGAAAATTTCTCTTTCTTTTTTTTATGGGTGGGGTGGGGGCAGGGGTGGGGCAGGGATACCAGGGATTGAATTCAGGGGCACTCGACCACTGAGCCACATCCCCAGCCCTATTTTGTATTTTATTAAGAGACAGGGTCTCAATGAGTTGCTTAGCACCTTGCTAAATTGCTGAGGCTGGCTTTGAATTTGTGAAACTCCTACCTCAGCCTCCCCACTGGGATTATAGGCCTGTGCCTCTACATATCTGTTTGTTGAATAAAAAATTCTGTCTGGTCTGAACCTGAGATAGAAACAGAAGGTAAAGAAGGTCATTTATTCCTATAAAATAATTGAGTATTCTTTCACCTCTCAGTGTGTTTTCCTAAACTGCCCTGAGGTTTTATCTGACCTTTTTTTTTTTTTTCCCTAATTTCTGTAATGGTTTCTTCCCATCTATTTCCCAATCATCTGTCTCCTCATTTAGTCCTGGAGCAGTTGCTGAGTAATAAACAGCCTTGTATTCCTCTTAGCCTAAACAAAATGATAGTATAACTGAGAAAGGGATATACTCATATTAAAACCTGAGTAATAAAAGAAAAAATAATATGAACAAGTAGAAAAACAGTGAATTTTATGTGGTGGGGGTGGGGAGGTACTGGGAAGTGAATCCAGGGTGCTTTACCACTGAACTACAATCCCCAGCCCTTCTTATTTTTAATTTTGAGACAAGGTATCACTAAATCACTCAGGCTGGCCTTGAATTTGTGATCCTTCTGCCTTAGCCTCCTGAGTAGCTGGGATTACAGCATTCAAGACCACACCTGTTAAAATGACCTCTTACAGAGATTAATCTGATAACAGTATTTAATAGAGGAGGGACTGGTCAAAAGGAGAAGAGTCAAGAGGCTATGTAATAATCCATGCTCTGAATTTGTGAACTACAGAACCAAACTGTTGGAGGAGAACAATAACAAAGGGGTGCAGTTGATGTAAGACATTACATCAGATGCATTGTTTGGATCTCCCTTCCACTAAAAGAAAGCACATAGCTAATGCCTTTCTGCTGCAACACCTTTGGGATTCACCACAGCAACATTCAAACTGAGTTCATGATCTTCCTAGGCAGTCCCCACCAATAACTGAGCATGCCAGTATTACCAAGACCATTCTCCCAGTGTAGGACTTCTGTAAGAGGCAATTTTTGTTCCTGAGTCCCTCATGGGTTGGCTGAAACTCTGCTAGATCTATATCAGAGTCTGAGGCTCCTCCTGCACAATCCTGTTTTTTCCCCTTTTCTTTTTCGGGTATCAGATCAGCATCCAGGTCTGAAGGCTTTCCATACTCTTTCCTCCCCCTTCATCCCTCATAGGTGGTATATTCCCACCACACCACATCCCCATAGTTCTTATACTTCCAAGTGTGTCTGAGTGTCTGCTTCCTGAAGGGTCTAAATCAGTCAGATGCATCAGTGAATCTTGTTTTCCTAGAATCAGTGGTCCCTAGAATAGCCCTTTGCACATTGTGAGACTATAATAAATACTAAGAGACTAATATAAAACATTTGGGAAGTATATAAAAAGTTTTATATTATAAAATTATACAAGTAAAAATTAAACTATGGGCTTGAATTAATTGTGTTGAGAAAGGGCATATTTTAAGTTAAATCATTTCATGCATTAGAAAATTTTAAAATGTGGGCTGGGGTTGTAGCTCAGTGGAAGAACTCTTGCCTAGCATGTGTGAAGCACTGGGTTCATTTCTCAGCACCACATACAAGTAAATAAAATAAAGGTCCATCAACAACTAAAAAAAAAAAAATGTACCAGATGCAGTAGCACGTGTGCGCTTGTAAATCCCAGCAACTCCCGAGGCTGAGACAGGAGGGCTGCATATTCAAAGCTAGATTCCGTAGTTATTTGGACATTTCTTTATTTAGAGAGTCCAATTATGTGTATATGTGTGTGTGTGCACTGAGGATTTAACCCAGGAACACTTTACCACTGGGCTACATCCCTGGTCCTTTTTATTTTTTTATTATGAGACAGAGTCTCACTAAATTACTAATTACTGAGGATCTTACTGAGGCTGCCCTTGAACTTCAGATTCTTTTGCCTCAGCCTCTTGAGTTGCTGGGATTACAGGAGTGTCCCACCACAATGGCAGAAACACACACACACACACACACACACACACACATATATATATATAAATAAAACAATAAAATAAATATATATAAATAAAACAATTAAATAAAGGTCCATTGACAACTAATATATATATATATATGTGTGTGTGTGTGTGTGTGTATACATATATATATACACACACACACATATATGTATGTATGTACATATATGTATAA
>NW_025999977.1:17196870-17204151 GCF_001458135.2 Marmota marmota marmota
TATGTACATACATACATATATGTGTGTGTGTGTATATATATATGTATACACACACACACACACACATATATATATATATATATTAGTTGTCAATGGACCTTTATTTAATTGTTTTATTTATATGTGGTACTGAGAATCAAACCCAGTGCCTCACACATGCTAGGCAAGTGCTTAGCCATTGAGCCACAACCCCAGCCCCATTTTTTTTTTTTAAGGAGAACATTTTGATTTCACAACAGAAAGTTATAATGGGATCAATGGGAGAGACACAGCAGCTCTCAGAGATAAGTGCTGCAAATGGGAGTCAGAATATAAATAAAAATATGTCCTTCAGACAGCAAAAATTCTTGAAACCTCTTTTAAATAGACGTTATGCCATGTTTTCATGAGACATTTCTGAGAAATTGGATAGACATTCCTTTCATGGCAGTGTTGAAAACATGCATGAAGAACGGTCACATAATACACCAAGGTGATATTCAGAGTATAACGGAAACAGTACATGACAGACCATCTAACACTATCAGCTGAACATAACCATTCTTCCTGTTTTGTTTAATAGGGGAAGTTATTGTATAATGTTAGACATATATTCTGTATGCTTGTCAGGCTGGGGAGATTTGTTGATTGGGTTTTGGTCTCAGTTTCAGTTTTCAGTGCTAGAGTAATTTGGGAATGAAATTTTTGTGCTAAGGTTGTACTGAACTAATAAAGAACTATTCAGTTGAAGTCCTGATCATTTTATTTCCACTTTTAACTGCTACTGAATGAATTTTTCTTTTAAGTAAATCTTGGTAGAAATCTTGGTTGAAACATTTCAATGATCTAAATTCAATGTATTGTCTTTCATTAATAAAACATTTACAAACTAATTTCATAGCCCTCCCCTAGCGTGGCTTCTTTTCTGCCAACTTCTCATCCTGATCGGTTGGTTGATTGATTGCATGTTGATTGCAGTGCTGAGGATCAAATCCAGGGCCTCACACATGCTAGATAAACATTATACCACTGAATTATATCCCCAACCCCTGTTTCTCATTTTATATGCCTTTCCCCGGAGATTTACTCTTTGTTCTACAAATTCCTTTTTTTTTTTTTTTTTTAAGAGAGAGTGAGAAAGAGGGAGAGAGAGAGAGAATTTTAATATTTATTTTTTAGTATTTGGCGGACACAACATCTTTGTCTGTATGTGGTGCTGAGGATAGAACCCAGGCCGCACACATGCCAGGCGAGCGCGCTACCACTTGAGCCACATCCCCAGCCCACAAATTCTTAACTTTCTACTTTTTTCTCATATCTTCCACATCTGTTCTACAACTCTCAACTCTCAACCAAAGATGCTGCCTTCTATTTTGTTGAAAAAAGAAGACATCAGAAGATGAACATCTTTTGATTGCAAAATCTACGATTCTCCTTGCACCTGGACATTTTCTCTTTCTTCTCCCCAGTTTCAATGGCAGGAGTGTCCTTCTTCCTATCATTTTACTCATACTCAAAATCCAGTCCCCCTCTCTCCACATCATATTTTCCTTTCTAATGACTTATTCTGGTCCAAAACAAACAAGTGCTAGCATGTCTTATCTGTAAAATGCCCTTTTATTTACGTATATTCTTACTTTGCCCTATATTGTATAGTATCTAAGATATATTATATCCTATATTTACTTACATCTCCTTCTTTTGCTTTCCCATCCAGAAAAAGTTCTTAAAATATCCTGTCTTTATAAGCCTTTCTAACCAAAAGACTCTAGATTTATTTTATTTTATTTTTATTTTTTGGTACTGGAGATTGAACCCAGGGGCACTCTACCACTGGGGCAACATCCTTAGCTCTTTTTATTTTTATTTTGAGTCAGGGTCTCACTAAGTTGCTGATGCTGGCCCATGAGCTTGCAGTCCTCCTGCCTCAGCCTCCTGAGTCTCTGGGATTACAGATATGTGCCACCATGACTTGCAACAAATAAGTCACTCTTGAATCCTCTTCAGTACAACTTCCTTGACCCACCATGCCTCTGAAAATGTGCCTGTCTAGGTCACCAATGACCTTTATATTGCTAAATCCACTGGACAGTTTCGATTCTTATATTATTGATTTACCAGCAGTGCCTCTCTCCTCTGAAACATTATTTTCACTTAGCTTTTTACAATGCCATTCTGTGCAGAAAAGAGTTAAGATAGCAGACCTGAGATTGCTATGTTTAGAAGAAACTTGATGTTTGGTCCCTGGAAGGAATCTTGGAACTTTGGATTTCAGAAGTGTTACCATTCTTCCATAACTGATAACATGGTTTACTGAAAAAACCAGCCTCTACCTCAGAGCAAAGCCTGTCCAAGGAAGGGACATCACCTTTGTCCTTGGAAAGACCCACAGAGCACTCCTAGGCACATTCCCATACTGCTAAGAGGTTTATCTACAAATAACAGGAGAGATCTGCTGCACCAGGTGTCCCTGACTCAGTTAGGCTAGGTGGGGATCCATAGCAGCCCCCTAGAAGCCACCAATCAGCATGAGACAGGGAAATACCTGGGATGCCAGATGACCCTCCCAGTAGTTTATGGTGGTTGATAACGTGTTGGGAAACCATGTAGTTCTGCACGAACACCCCTTTAGGCTTAAACCAATCAGTTCAAACGAATCCCCCTCTTGTAGTAACCAATCACCCTACCCAACTTGTTCCCGCCAGTGAATGTGCTAATCATGTTTTAGAGTTGTTATTTGATTTTCCCCCGGTGTGTGATGATTTGCTAAGAGATGCTATGATGTATATGGGGGTCCCTGCCTTCTCCAAAGAATGTATAAAACTGCTGCAAACCCTGGGCTCGGGTCTCTCAGCATCACCAGTTGCTGTGTGTGCGCGCGAGGAGGACTGAGCTAGCTTGCAATAAACACCTCTTTGCTGTTTACATCGATCTTGGTCTCTGGTGGTCTTTTGGGGGTCCCGAATTCGAGCATAACATTACTGTGCCTAGACTATTTGTACAAATGAAGGGTTGGGGATGTGCGGCCCCTAAGTTCAATTCCTGGTACCCTCCACCTCCCAAAAAAAAAATACAAAAAGGGCTGGGGATGAAGCTCAGTGGTTAAGTGACCCTCGGTTCAATCCCTCATACCAAAAAAACAAAACAACAACAACAACAAAAAGAACCTTCAAACTTGTAATCCCAGTGACCTGGGAAGCTGAGGCAGTAGAATCACATGTTTGAGGCTAGAAACTTAGTGAGACCTATCTTTAGAAACTTAGTGAGACCAGTCTCAAAATAAAAAATAAAAAGTCACTAGGGATATAGTTCTGTGGTAAAGTACACCTGAGTTTAATCTCTAGTACCAAAAAATTAATTAATTAATTATATATGTTTAATGGACATTTAAACAATAAAGATATATAGATGCTAAATAAGCATTCAAAAATGATTATCATGCCAGGTGTGGTGGTGCATGCCTATAATCCCAGCGACTCAGAAGGCTGAGGCAGTAAGATCACAAGTTCAAAGACAGCCTCAGCAATTTAATGAAGCCTTCAGCAACTTAGTGGGACCCTGTGAGAAACTAATGTGACTCATTTAAAAAAAAAATAATAATAACAGCAGCTTCTACCTCAAGGCCTGTCCTAAGGAAGGGGGCATGACCCTTGTCCTTGGAAAAACCCACAGAGCAATCCTAAACACATACCCATCCTGCTGAGTTGTTTGTCTGTAAATAACAGGAGAGATCTGCTGCACCAGGTGTCCTTGACTCAGTCAGGCTAGGTGAGGACCCATAGCAACCTCCAATCAGCATGAGACAGGGAAAATACCTGGAATGCCAGATGACCCCCCACTAGTTTATGGTGGTTGATAACATGTTGGGCAACCATGTAGTTTAGCACGTACACCCCTCGTGGCCTAAACCATTCAGTTCAAACAAATCCCCCTTTTGTACTAACCAATCACCCCTACCCCACTTGTTCCCGCCATTGAATGTGCTAATCAACGTTAAGAGTTGTTTGATTTTCCTTAGGTATGGAATGATTTGCTGTGTGATGTTGTGACGCATAGAGTATCCCCCCAAAACCTATAAAATCTCACTGAACAAAGGACCAGGACTCACTCCCTGGGACCGCTGCATCAGGAAAGGTTATGAATCCAGGCTCGAGCTTGCAATAAAGACTTGTGTGATTGCATCGGATTCGGCTCCTGGAGGTCTACTGGGGTCCCACAAATCTGGCATAATACCTGTCTCAAATTAAAAAATAAAAAGGGCTGGGGATGTGACCAGAGAACCCCTGGGTTCAATCCCCTATACAAAAAAAAAATACTTATCATTATTAGTCATTGGGAAAATGTAAATTAAAATCTTAATGAGATAAGAGATACTATTATACTCCCACTAGAATGGCTAAAGTTTAAAGACTGATGAGGCCAAATATGGGCAAGTGTGTGAAGCAACTAAAATTCTCAGACGATATTGGCAAAAATGTAAAATAACTACTTTGGAAAACAGTTTATAGTTTCTTAAAGTTGCAGATACACATACTGTATGATTCAGCCATTCTACTCCCAGGATTTTTTTTTTTTTTTTGCATGAACCAAGATGTTTATTGTAATAATATTTTCTTCAAACAAAAACAACATTTATTGTATCTTTTTTGAATACCTTTTTTTTTTTAATATTTATTTTTTTTTTAGTTATCGGCAGACACAACATCTTTGTTGGTATGTGGTGCTGAGGATCGAACCCGGGCCGCACGCATGCCAGACGAGCGCGCCACCGCTTGAGCCACATCCCCAGGCCCCAAAAACAACATTTAAACAAAAAAGTGGAAACACCTTTATTTACTTCCTTTAGGAAGGGAATGGATAAATAACTGGTTTATTCAAAGAATGGAATACTACTATATAGGCGTTAAAAATTAATGAACTAGGACTGCAATTATGGCTTGGTGTTAGAGCACTTGCTTAGTACATGTGAGGCACTGGGCTTGGTTCTCAGCAGTATATATAAAATGAAATAAAATAAAGGTACTGTGTCCATCTACAACTAAAATTTTTTTTAAATTAATGAATTATATTAGCATCTTTTTATCTTTTTAATGTATTTGTTTTAATTAGTTATTCATGACAGTATAATGCATTTATGCACTTTGATATAATATAATTTCTCATTTTTCTGAGTGTACATGTTGTCTACTCCCAGGATTTTTACCCAATAGAAAAATAAATATGTATCAGCTGGGCGTGGCAGTGCATGCCTATAATCCCCTTGGCACAGGCACAGGAGGCTGGGATGGCAGGATTGCAGGTTCAAAGCCAGTCTCAGCCTCGACGAGGCACTAAGCAACTCAGTGAGAGCCTGTCTCTAAATAAAAATACAAAATAGGGCAGGGGATGTGGATCAGTGGTTGAGTGCCCCTGAGTTCAATCCCTGGTACCCCCCACCAAAAAAAAAGAAAGAAAAATAAACACGTATCTATAAAAAGACTTGTGTATGAATATTCATATCAGCTTTATTTGTGATAGCCAGAAACTGGAAATAACCAACATATGCCACCTCTACTATTTGATATAGTGTCCCCTTTAGTAGCCACTGCTCATGAAAAATGCAGCCATGATGCCAGACTGCTGATACTGTCACTACCACAGATCCAATATCATTCATCACCCTTTCATTTTGGCACCACTTGCTCAGGACTCAAAGTACATGGTGGCCTAATCTGGGTCACAAGGCTGTCAGGGGAGTGGGAAGAAGATGAATCACACCCCTTGGGCTTCTGAAGTTAAAGGTAGGAGTCTTTCTACTTTACCAAGACCTAGATAATGGGAGATTTTCGAAATCTGTCAAGTGGGTTCAGAGGCTGGGCAGCCAAAAATAATTATAGAGGACTGGAGATATAGCTCAGTAGTAGTGTTTACCTAGCATGTTCAAGGATTGATCACCAGTACCACTAAATAAATAAATAAAGCTGTAGAGGTCGTGCACACCTGTAATTTCAGTAGTTTGGGAGGCTGAGGCAGAAGGATTGAGAGTTCAAAGTCAGCCTAAGCAACTTAGTGAGTCCCTAATGAATTTAGCAAGACCTTGTTTCTAAATAAAGTGTTTTTTAAAAGGGCTGGGGATGTGGTTCAGTGGTTAAGCACCCCTTGGTTCAATACCTGGTACCTTCCCCAATTCCAGGGGTGGGGCGGAACCCAATTATAGATGTCCACTATTCTAAGTATTTTGAATAGACCAAGGCACATATATTCTTTGTATAACTAGTTATTGACATAAGAACTGACTGCAGGGCTGGGGGTATAGCTCAGTGGTATAGCACTTTCCTAATATATGAGGCCCTGAATTCAGTCCTTGGCACTGGAAAAACAAAACAAAATTGAGTTACTGGGCAGGCATGGTGAGTGTGCCTATAGTCCCAGCACTCAGGCGGCTGAGGTGGGCGGATCACTTGCGCCCAGTAGTTTCATACCAGTCTGGGAAACAAGCCAGACTCTGTTTCAGAATAAATAAATACATACGTAAATAAATCTGACTGACTTGGACATTCAAAGGCAAAACAATAAATCTTCGTCTAGATGTCATATTTCACATAAAATTAACTCAAAATGGATCACAAATGTAAATATAAAACATAAAACTATAAAATTTTTAGAAAAAAAAAATTTTTGGAATCTCAGACTAGGCAAAGAGTCCTAGAGGACAACAATTTCCCCCCCCCCCGCCCCCCGCCCCGTGGCACCAAAGATGGAACCCAGGGCCTACTATATGCTAAGCAAAAAGCACTCTCCCACTGACCTAAACCCCAATATTTGACCCCAGATTTTGATACATAAAAGGAAAAATTGATAACTTTGACCTCATCAAAATTCAAAACTTTTGGGGCTGTGGTTGTGGCTCAGTGGTAGAATGCTTGCCTAGGATGTGTGAGGCGACGGGTTTGATTCTCAGCACTGCTTATAAATAAATGAATAAAATAAAGGTCTAACGACATCTAAAAAAATTTTTAAAAATTCAAAACTTTTATTCTGCAAAAGAATCTATTAAGAAGATGAAAAGACAAGCTATAGCCAAACATGGTGGCTCATGACTTAAATCACAGCTACTCAGAAAGCTGAGGCAGGAGGCTTGCAAATTCTAGGCCAGCCTGGGCAACTTGGTGGGACTTAGTCTCAAAAAAAAAAAAAAAAGAAAGAAAGAAAGAAAGAAAAATGAGGGGCTGGAGATGTGACTCAAGCAGTAGCATGCTCGCCTGGCATGCGTGCAGCCCGGGTTCGATCCTCAGCACCACATACAAACAAAGATGTTGTGTC
>NW_025999977.1:17204572-17210840 GCF_001458135.2 Marmota marmota marmota
CTACCTATTTTTTTTTTTTTTTTTTTTTAGTTCTGGGGAATGAATCCAAGGGCTCTTTACCACAGAGCTATATCCTCAGTCTTTTTATTTTTTATTTTGAGACAGGGTCTCAAATTGGCCAGGCTGGCATCGAAACTATGATCCTTCTGCCTCAGCCTCCTGGGTTGCTGGGATTACAGTATGTTATATATCATGCCTGGCTTATGCCAAATGATTTCTAATATTTTAAAGATAGACATTCTTTCCTTAAGGGTCTTTCAGTTCCATCCATGGCAGTTGGAGCTAATGCAAAACCCTATTCTGTTGGAATGTCTGGTTAAACATAAAAACAACAAATGAGCCTGGCATGGTGGCACACACCTATAATCCCAGCGGGTCAGGAGGCTGAAGCAGAAAGACGGCAAGTTTAATGCCAGCCTCAGCAACTTAGAAAGACCCTGTCTCAAAAAATAAAAGGGCTGGGGGTGTAAGTCAATGGTTAAGCTCCTGTGGGTTCAATTCCTGATACCAAAATAAATAAATTAATTAAAATAAAATGTGAAAAGTTCAATGGTCAAGTTAAACAGAAGATCCGAAATGGATGAAGAAAGAATTCAAGAATGAGCTCTGCTTCCTGATTGCCAAGTTCTGACCTGCTTTCCTCTACCATTCCCTTCTGTCATGATGTTCTGCTTCATCTCAGTCCCCAAGCAACAAAGTCAGCCATCTATGGACTGAGACCTCTGAAATCATGAGCCCCAAATAAACTTTTCCTCTTCTTAAAGAAAGAAAGAAAGAAAGAAAGAATTCAAGAATGAAAAATAGATATGATATATAATAAAATTATCCAGAATGAGATTGGAAAATGTAACATAGAGATTAGAACCAGAAGGTACAACATACACCTAATAAGATCTACAAGGAAAGAACGAGTATAAGAAATATGGAAAGATAGCTAAAAATTTTGCACAACTGAAATGAAATTTGTGGGTGTCTTTGTGTGGATATGGTATTGGGGTCTAAACCCAGGCCCTTGTACATGTTAGATAAGCACTGTACCAACAAACCCATACCGCACTGCCACTCCCCACATGTGCCTTTTTAAATTTTTGAGACAGCTTCTTGCTAAACTGCCTTAAACCTGGAGTCCTCCTGACTCAGCCTCCTGAGT
The DNA here is from genome assembly GCF_001458135.2 of Marmota marmota marmota. Taxonomy (NCBI): domain Eukaryota; kingdom Metazoa; phylum Chordata; class Mammalia; order Rodentia; family Sciuridae; genus Marmota; species Marmota marmota. Next base: position 17,205,723 of record NW_025999977.1, read on the forward strand.
AGCTGGAATAAGAGGCATGTGCCATTGCAATCAGCTGAATCTTTAGGTTAAAAAACCACAAAACCCTTGCAAAATTTTAAAAATCCTATATCTAGCTATAATTTAGTGAAATATCAAAACGTTTAACAAAGCTAGATGTGGTGAAGCATGCCTGTAATCAAAGTGACTCAGAAAGCTGGGGCAGGAGGATCATAAATGGAGGCCAGCCCGGGCAATTTAGCAAGACCTTCTCAAAATAAAAAATAGAAATAGCTGGGGATGTGGCTCAGTGGTAGAGTGTCCCTGGGTTCAATCCCCAGTACCAGGAAAAACAAAACAAAAAAACAACAACAAAACAAACACCACTGTAACTCAGCAGAAGTCTGGATAGTTGATTACAATAGAATGACTCATTAATATTTCTAAAGATTATGCTTCCGGCAACAGAGATTCATCCATTTGCCATTATAGCCTCAGTTCAGGTATATCATATACAGAGAAAAGTAAGGCAGGAAAAGACAAGACACTAACAGGCTCTCATTTTTGTTCATTGCTAATAAGTGGGCCAGTAAGTACATCAAAGGCATACATGTCCAATTGATTATTATTCCTACTAATTCCTTCAGCTTGAGGAGGAGTCTCTCTCTTCAGAATATTTTCTTTGAAGGACCTCTGCATTTTTCTGGTCTTCCAAGAAGGGCATTTTTAGTCTGCTGCCTCTAGTGGTGAGATAAGAAGTCAATGTCTACCCCAGAGTCTGGCTGAAAAGATAATGGGCTGTTATCCTCTGGCTGAGTATCCTGACCCCCAAGAGATAAAAATGCTTGGAGCTGGACTGAGAGGTGAAAACCCATACTGGGTTAATCTCCAGTGATAAGCAGACCAAGTCATAAAAAACCCTTACTGGGTTAGTCTCCAGTGATAAGCAGACCAAGTCATAAAAAGAAACCTATGACCTTCCAACTTTCTCACCTGAAAGCATTTCTTCTTCTTCTAAAATTATTATTATTTTGAGTACTGGTGGTTGAACTCAGGGGCATTCAACCACTGAGCCACATCCCCAGACCTATTTTGTATTATATTTGTATTATATTTAGAGACAGGGTCTCACTGAGCAAAAGCACCTTGCTTTTGCTGAGGCTGGCTTTGAACACACAATCCTCCTGCCTCAGCCTCCAAAGCTGCTGGGATTACAGGCATGCAACACCGTGCCTGGCTAAAATTATTTTATTTATTTGTTTATATGTGTTGCTAAGGATCGAATCCAGTGCCTCACACATGCTAGGGACACTCTGCCACTGAGCTACAGCCCCAGCCTACCTGGGGGCATTTCAGTAGTGTTTTATCAGATATATGTATTACAATAATGCTTTCTTTAATGTACACTTTAAATATTTTTTATTTATTTTATTTTTTATTATTTTTTATTGGTTACACATGACAGTAAAATGATCTTGACATTTCATACACTTTATATATTTTTAAAAATATATTTTTTAGTTGGGCTGGGGATGTGGCTCAAGCGGTAGCGCGCTCGCCTGGCATGGGTGCGGCCTGGGTTTGATCCTCAGCACCACATACAAACAAAGGTGTTGTGTCTGCCGAAGACTAAAAAAAATAAATGTTAAAAATTCTCTCTCTCTCTCTCTCTCTCTTAAAAAAATACATATTTTTTAGTTGTCAATGGACCATTAGTTTATTTATTCATTTATACATGGTGCTGAGAATCAAACCCAGTGCCTCACACATGCTAGGCAAGTACTCTACCAATGAGCCACAACCCCAGCCCATATATTTTTAAAATTTTAATTGTTTTTAACCTTTCCAGTTCAGATGTTTGCTTTAGGGAGCTTGACATCACCTGGAATTCCTTTGAAATCTTAATCCAAACATTCCTGTTCTTTTTGATCCCTTGCTCAAGTGACTTCTCTTACTGTCCTTGTACCTTCTCAGGACCTAAACCCTTCATTTCTCAGCTTTCTCTTTTTCAGCCTTCTGCTCTCTTTACTTAGACTTCAACCAATTTACATTTTAACCACTCCCTTCCAAATAACTCAATTATATTTATTTAGAGAACTCAATGAGATAATATAGCTAAAGCACTGGCAAGTGTTCATTAAATGGTAGCTAACATAAACATAAATAAAATTCTCTTCCTCCTTTGTCATTCTATTATACCAGCCATATATGTCTATTATACCAGACATATATGTCATACACTTCTGGGCAGTTGAATATTATTGGAAAATATCACTAAACTGTGCAAACAGATGACAGTAAACTCATGCTTCTATCCTTAACAGCCAAGTAATCTTTATCTTTCTCTAATCAGTATTTTGAATTTTGAGAGCACTCTAAGCTTTCTCCAATCTTTTTAAATCTTCCCATCTCTTCCTAATTCTTATTCTCTTTTCACAGGGGGAAAAAATGAAGAAAGAAAGAAAGAAAGAAAGCATCAGGGAACTTCTCCAACTTCAGCACCAAATCTGCAAAAGTTTCCTGTATTTGCTCCTATTCTTCCCTGTTTTCCTCCTGTGACAATGGAAGCACAGTCTGGTTTACTGCTAAAAGCCATGACTCCTGTTTTCTCCCACTCTGTCATCCTCATCCACATACCTTCAACGGCTCTCCCCTTTGGCTTCTTCTTACCTATATTTTAAAATATCTAAATAGACTGCATCTTAGAAAATCCTTCTTTTTATTCTAGTACTTTGTTATCTCTCCCTTATTATTCCCACCCCATTTAAAAAAAAAAAGTTTGTCTATATTTGCTGCCTCTAATCTATTCACTTCCCATTGTCCTTTGCCATTGTAATCAGATTTCCATTCCTACATTTCATGGAAACTTGCTATCTGCTTTATCAATAAACCCTTTATTCAGTAAAGCCTTCTCAGGTTTCATTTCAATTGACCTGCCAGCCACCACTGGTAGACTGGATCACTTCCTCCTTTTGAAACTCAATGGTTTTATTAATGGCCATTCACCTAGAATGCCTCATAATATTCTGCTTCCAGTGATTATTTTTCCTTATGGTCTTTTCCACTTTTCTCGTTCCATCTTTATGGTTGTGGGGATTGAGCCTACAGGTGCTCTTACACAGAATTACAACCCCAGCCTTTTTATTTTATTTTTTAAAATATTGAGAGACAGGTTCTCACTAAATTGCCCAGACTGGCCTTGAACCTGCAATCTTTCTGCTTCGGCCTCCAGAGTCACTGGAATTACAGTCCTGCGCTACAACACCTGACTTTTCTTTGTCCAAGAGGTCCATCAAGGGTCCATTATTTTCATACTTTCCTCATTTCCCTCCTACCCACCTATATGTTGATTCATATCCCAGTTTAGATCATCCTCCTGATGTGCTTTTCAACTTGACACTTATCCACCCTTAGGCTTTCTGCCTCTAAAGCTGTTTCTGCTGTGTTCTCTCAGTGAAGGACTTCAGATCTACCCAACTTCCCAAGCCAGATAGCATCAGACATCACATCATTTCTTGTTTTCTTTCACTCTTCACATTCAATCAACTAACAAGCCTAGGCCATTCTGCTTGAAATAGGTCTCAAATAACTTCAGCTGACATCCAAGCCATCATTCATTGTGTCATCTTCTTAAGGGGTCCTCCAGTTTTCAATCTTGTTTTTTCCAATCCATTCTCCAAGCAAACGAGAGTGATTCTTCAAAAATGTAATTATTAATTATGAATGTAATGCACTCCACTATTGTCATGTATGTAAGAAATAATTAAAAAAAATGTAATTATTACTATTTTTTTTGTACTGGGTATTGTACCCAGGGATGCTTTACCACCGAACTACATCCCCAGTCCTTTTATTTTTTTATTTTGAGACAGGGTCTCCCTCAGTTGCTTAAGTCCTGGCTAAACTGCTGAGGCTGGTCTTGAATTTGGGATACTCCTACCTCAGCCTCCCCAGCTGCTGGGATTTCTGGTGTGTGCCAACGCACCAACCAAAAATGCAAATTTTAGCACTAACCAAAAATGCAAATTTTATCACGCCACCTGTATTCTTAACATCTTTCACAAGTTTCTTGTCTTCAGGATAAAGCTCTAAATTCTCCAGCATTTCCTTCTCTGTCTGGTTTTTTCACTCCCCTTTTCATACAATCGTCAGCTGGTTTGAATTTCTTTGAATTCCTAGAATACACGCTTGTAGCCTTAGAGCTGTTCTCTCAGCCTAAATATACATTCTCTTCCCTTGTTTTTCTAACCAACTTGCAGTCAACCCTCACAGTTTAACTAAAATATCACTTCCAGGAAACCTGTTACTGATCCAGAGGCATTCTATACCCATCTAACTACTAAGAGCATTGTCTTGTAATCCTCTATAGTGTATGTCTGCTCTAAGTTCCTAAAGGGCAGAAACCAGGTGCCCTTAAACTTTCCATCTTAAAAACCTAAGAAAGCGTTTGGCACACAAAATAGTTCAATTTATATTTGTTGAATAACTTCTTTGGAATGAGGTTGCCAGGTGAATACAAGAAAGGTGGAAACTTAAAAGGGACAGAGTGAAAAATCTGTAAGGAAAAGTGGAATAATACGGGGCCCATAGGTTTTTCCATAAACTCTTTCCTCTAGAAGCTACCCTGCCTGCTTCAACGTGGGGGATCAAGGCCAATTACTTCGCCTGAGGCCACGGCAACTACAGGCGCCCGAGGCCTGCGGTGGGGAGCGTGCCGTCCCAGACAAGGGAGGACAATAGCTTGGAATTCGGCCTCGTGTTTCCGGTGGGGCAGCCTCCCGCTAGGCGGGTGGAGCCCGCGGGTGGGGGCTCCGAGCCCGGCCCACGGCGAGGAAGCGCGGCTCCCAGCGCTCCCGCTGCCACCTCCACAGACGCTGCCGCCGCCCCGCCCCGCCCCGCCCCGGAAGTGACTTGAGGCCCGTCCGGAACCTCTGGGCCTGGCGGCTGCAGCGTCACCAGCGGAGCCGGTGCGGGGCGGGCAGAGCGGCCGCTGCGGCCGCCAACGAACCGGGGACCGCGCGGGGCCCAGCAGCACACCGGCCAGGGGAGGGGGCCCAGCGGTCGGGCCGAGAGCGACGGCCGCCGGCGGCCGCGGGCGACGACGACGCGGAGGAGGCGGAGCCGGCAGAGGGTGGGGGAGCCGGGGGACGGGGAGTAGGT
>NW_025999977.1:17211415-17221981 GCF_001458135.2 Marmota marmota marmota
GGGGGGGTGTCCCTGGGCTTATGGAGCCGGTCGAGCGGGCGGGAGGCGGGGATCCCCCGGAGCCCGGCGGGCGTCCCGTGCAGGGCCTGCGGGGCTTCGTCCCGCAAAAGGAGATCGTGTACAACAAGCTGCTGCCCTACGCCGAGCGGCTGGACGCCGAGTCCGACTTGCAACTGGCCCAGATAAAAAGCAACCTGGGCCGGGCCGTGCAGCTCCAAGAGCTTTGGCCCGGGGGCCTCTTCTGGACCAGGAAACTCTCCACGTAAGTGGGCACGGGTCTGAGGCAACGGCTGGAGGGGTGTTAACGGGGGATGGGCTCTTTGTCCGGATGGCTTAACCCGCAACTCTGTCTTGGCTGGCGCTGCCCCCTTGCAAGTGTTTGCAGGGTCGTGACAGAAGCCTGTGAAGCACTGAAGCCTCCTCCCTGCCACTTTGCCCGGGGACCTCTCGGGTCCTCTACAGCCCTCTTCGTCCTTACCAGTTACTACTCCCCGGGTTGTTTCTTAAGACTTGCGGGGCCCTGGGGAAGAAGGAGAGAGAAGAGCGGTCCCCAAAGGTCCTCCTTGGAGATTTGCGCGAGGGAGAGACTGGGCAGAGAGGATTTGTCTTTGGGGAACTTTGACTTCCCCACTTCTCCCTGTTTCCTCTGGTTCTTTCTTCCCCTATGATCCCGCCTCTTCACCTCTCCGTTAAGTTTCTACTAACTTTGTGAATGGGAAGGAAGCCACAGGGAGACTTCTGGTTTCTGTTTGTTTTGTAGATTTGATTGAAAAGATTGGCATAAAATCAGCCCTCAGCTCATTCTTGGACTGTAGAGTAGACGTTTATGTTGAGAACGTTGTCTTAGAATCTAAGGAAAGTGTGTTGCTTCTGTTGTGACATTTCCTTTGGCGAGAAGTTTACTATTCGCAGGAAAACAGTGAAGAGCGCCGTCAGGATGTCCTGGGAGTTATTAGTATCAGGTATATGTGAGTTTTTGAGTCGTTTAGGTGAACATAACATTGATTACCCAAGTCGGTTTGAGGAGTACTCTTGTTTTGTATAAACCAACTGTAAACTAGTGTCACAGTAATTGGGGGGGGATGGTTAAAGGTATTGGGGCAGCGGGTAGAGACTATTTGCTAGATAGGCATCTGCACTGTCAGCCTTTTATAAAAGAATTTTGCTGTATCTTGTTGGTTGACTGCAGGTAAAGTCTGTTACATTGTATGTTCATTGCATGTGGTTACAGATGGCTGAACACACAGGACATAAGTCACTTGTTCAGTGTTTACCCAAATCTGCTGAGTGAACTGGGTGATGACTCAGGGTTTTGTAATGTAATAGTATTAAACATATTCTTATCTGCCAATTTTTAGGAGGCCTCTGACAAATTTCTCATCACCTCTGACCGGTTGATGGGAGTAATTACCTTTTTAATTGAAAAAGAGGCAAAACTAAGACTCTTAATTTGCCCTCTTCAAAGAGTGGCCATAAAATTTTGAAGTTAACAGCTCTTCTTTTGTCTGTAGTATAAAGAAGTTTGTGGTGTTAGGATCCAAGGGAGAAAGGGTTGGGGAGAGGAAGGCACCAGAGAGAAAAGAACAACTTTTAGTCAAAACAGAATATTTTATAAATGACTAAAATTCACTTTTTGAAGTAAGCCTCCTAGGTGTTTGTGTTAATTAGACATAGTAAAAATAAAATTTACATTGTTAGTTCCAGAAATTCCCTGTTTAAGTCACTTGGTGTAGACTTGCCATAGAATACCATTTTTAGGGACTAGAACAGCTCTTTTTAGGTGCACAATATATAAATATGCGAGTTTGGGACTGGAGTTGTAGATCAGTGGTGGAGTGCTTGCCTGGCATGTCTGAGGCACTGGGTTCAATCCTCAGTACCGCGTAAAAATAAATAAATAAAGGCATTTTGTCCATCCTACAACTTAAAGAAAATAAAGTAAAAATAAATATGCCAATGTGTGAGGGCACGTTTAGTTTGGGTGCATGAACCTAGAATTAATTTACACAGGCGCAGTAAAATATATTCTAAAGTATTTTATTTTTAATGAATTTGATATATTGGCACCAATAGTTTATTTTTATGTGGTGCTGAGGATCAAATCCAGTGCCTCACATGTTGTAGGCGAGCACTCTGCCCTGGCACTAATAGTTTTGTTACTGTTTGGCTCATTAGATAAAGTAGTTACTTAGGAAGGACTAAAAAATGCAGTGGAGACAATGCTTGATGTTTAGGACAGGGTTGTAATTAAATGGCTTAATACCTCTGAACCCATAATGTCTTATATATATAAAGTGTAAGAAGTGCTGTCAGGTAGAATCTAATTTTGGAATTGTGATTAAATGCTGGAAACTGATTCTTGGGACTGCACTATGAAAATTTGAACTTGAAGGCCATATTATGATGTTGGGTGTGTTTTTCTCCTAAATCATGTTAAGATGACTGTGTATTGTGCATATTTTTTAAAGCATCATGTTGCATAAGTTAAAACCTGAATAATGTCAAAACGTGGTGATAGCTGAGTAGTGATCATAAGTCCTAAGAATGGAAAGCAGTAATGAAATTAAAGCCTAGTTTCTCCCACTGGCTTTGGGACTGTGGAACAATTATTTAATCATGTATTTCAGTGTTCTTGTGAATGAAATAAGGGTGTTGGACTAAATAATTCCTACGAATCATTCCTATTCTGTTGTTTTATGATTTTATTATTATTTTACACTTTTTAGTTTCCTATAAGCCGGTGTGTATTTTTCTACAAAGATTGAGCAGTTTGTAAAGTACTTGAAATAGTTACATAGATAAGTACATTCCTAAAGAAGACCAAAGTATGAAGGTCATTCAGGCACTGGGACTGTATTCCCTACTGGAACTGTACAACCCTAATCATGGGTTTCATAGGTGTGTTTGAAGCCGAATTCTGATTGAAATGCTGCTACACTTTTGGGCTTGGGACATCTACATTTGGCCCCCCTTTTCACTTTTTATTTCTTTTTAGTAAATTAAATCCGTTCTGAGATTTGCATGTCTGTTTAGCATCTTTGACCAAAGGTGGTTTCTGTGTCTTTTTTATTTTTATTTTTTTGTGTCACTATGGATCAAACCTAGGGCCTCACACATATTAGACAAGTGCTCTACCAGTGAGTGAGCTACATTCCTAGCCCTTTATTTTGAGGGGCTGGAATTATAGCTCAGTGGTACAGTGCTTGCCTGGCACATGTGAGGTACTGGGTTTGATCCTCAGCATCACATAGAAATAAAAAATAAAATAAAGGTATTGTGTCCATCTACAATTAAAAATATTTTTTAAATTTTTATTTTTAAATTTCGAGACAGGGTGTCACTTAGTTGCTGAGGCTGGCCTCCAACTTGTGGTCTTCCTTTCTGCCTCAGTGTCCTGAGTTGCTGGGGTTACAGGTTTGTACCACCATGCCTGGTGCCTGTATATTTTAAAAATTGGTCCTGGGATGTAATACAAACTCTCACAGACAATTTAAAGTTTTAGAACTGCCTGTTCCAGGGAGATTTTGTGATAGAACAGGGCAGTTTTAAGAATGGAACAAACAAATTAGAGAGGTTAAGGAAAATAAATAAATTGGAGAAAGTAAGGCCAAAATGGTGGTCTTTGGAAAATGGCAGTGTAGACAGATTATCGACTCAGATAACTTGTGTGGCCCAGGTAGAGAATGAAGGGAGTTGAATAAAGAACTTGAGGGGCTGGGGTTGTGGCTCAGCAGTAGAGCACTCGCCTAGCATGTGCGTGCCCTGGGTTGGATCCTCAGCACCACATAAAAGTAAATACAGGTATTGTGTCCAATTACAACTAAAAAAAAAAAAAAGAACTTGAAACGTGTTTTTGCTCTTGACCTTCTGGGCATTACATAAGAAGCAGTGAAGTCTGGAACACCTCAGTTTATCTAAACCTGGCATTGCCACCAAGATTCTCATCTTGGTCTTATTTGACCTCTTTTTCTGATTGAAATGTTGCTACACTTTTGGGCTTGGGACATCTACATTTGTAGATGTTCTCCTTTTGAAGGCACAGTTGAGATGACTAGTGGGTTTTCAAATTTAATATTTACTAGTGGAGTATTTTATAAAAACAATTTTAAAATGTGAGATGGGATTCCTCAAGCAGATTAAAATGGCTTGTTTTTCTTTTTAACACTTCAATGATAATAGAATCCCTTACAAGCTTACCCCAACGATGATAATTTCTTGCTTTTGTGCTTTAGAATTTTGATTTTAGTTAGGTAATATTGTATGGTACAAAGCAAATTTAAATACCTTGTCTGTCGTGTAGGTAATATTGTATGGTACAAAGCAAATTTAAATACCTTGTCTGTCGTAGTGACAAAAGTTCTGTTTTTTTTTTTTGCTACTGGGGATTGAACCAAGGGGTATTCAACCACTGAGTCACATCTCCAGCCCTTCTTGAAATAGGGTCTCACTAAGTTACTTAGGGCCTTGCTAAATTGCTGATTCTGACCTCAAACTTGGCAATAGGTTCAGCCTCCAGAATCCCTAGGATTATAGGCAAGTACCACCACACCTGGCTTATATTCTGTATTGTTTTATGATTAAATGAGTGTGGAATCATTTCATTTGCTGATTTGTGGCTCCCTTTTAGGTTGAAGAGACAGTTTAATTGTTGTAACATTATGTAGTCTTCCCAGACAGATTATTTTAGTCAAAGCCACATAATGCATTTAAGAAATTTTAAGCTGGGCACAGTGGTGAATGCCTGTAATACCTAAGGGATTGGGAGACTGAGACAGAAGGATCATAGTTTTGAAGCCAGCCTTAACAACTTATCGAGGCTATAATCAACCTAGTAAAATCCTGTCTCAAAATAAAAAATAAAAAGGGCTGGGACTGTGGTCCAGTGGTTAAGCACCCTGGGGTTCAATCCCTGATACCAATAATAAAAAAAAAAGTTTAGTAGAAGTATGAGTTATGAAATATACTGACCTTTTCTTGTGAAAAGTAATAAGTGACTGCAGGAGCAACTGAATTCAGATCATCTAGAAAGCAGGAAATGCTAACTGCTGAATCTCTATTGTCTATTAACGTGAGATACTTACTAATTTTTTTTTTTTTTTTGGTACCAAGGATTGAATTCAGGTTTAGGGCCTCACTAAGTTGCTGAGGCTGGTTTTGAACTTGCCATTCTCCTTGCCTTAGCCTCCTGAATCATGGAATTACAGGCATGTGCCACCATGTCCAGCACTTAATAATTAATGAGTATCTAATGTGTAAATAGTAAAAGTACACCATAAACACAAGTGCTTTCTATTTGCAAAATAATCTCAAATCTTGACAAATTACCATCTTCATCAGTCAACCAGTTAGAAGCTTGGGCACGGTGGTGCACACTTATAATCCTAGGCAGGAGGATCACAAGTTCTAAGCCAACCTCAGCAACTTATCAGGACCCTGAGTAACTTTGCAAGACCCTCTCTCAAAAGAGAAATTGAAAGGCCTGGGGATGTGGCCCAGTGGTAAAAGTGCCCCTGGGTTCAACTCCCCCTCCCCCCCAAAAAAAGAGAACCAGTTAGAGAAAGTAGATGAGATGCGTTTTTGTTACTAAATGATTACAATTCAATAGAAACCAAAATTATTTCTTAGAGTAGTTTTAGGTTCACATCAAAATTGAATGGGAAAGTGGAGTTCTCATATAACTTCTGTCTCCCACACTTGTTCACATTTGAATTTTCATAGCACTGTCAAACATCCATACACTTTTTTTGTGTGTGTGTGTGGTGCTGGGGATTAAACTCAGGGATTTGCACATGCTAGGCAGGCACTCTATTACTGAGCTCCATCCCCAGACCTTTTTCTTTTACTTTGAGACAAGATCTCACTTAGTTGCCCTGGCTGGCCTGTAGCTTACAGTCCACTGATTTAGCCTCCTGGCTGTTTGTGGCAGAACTTCCTTTGCCATTGAATATGTGTTTGATTCTAATTTGAACAGTTTGCTGATTTAAGAATTTTTTTAACGTAAAACATTTATTATAGAAAATACCAAACATACTGAGAATGACTAATATAATAAACCTCATCACTCATCTTACACAGTTATCAACTCATGGTAAATTGTTCCTTTCATGCACCCTTTGTAGTTCTTTTTTTGGGTGGGGGGGGTACCAGGGATTGAACCCAGGGGTACTTAACCACTGAGCCACATCTCTAGCCCCCCTCCCCCCAATTTTTTTTTTAATTTTGAGGCAGAGTCTCACTAAGTTGTTTGGCCTCTGTATGTTACTGAGGCTGGCTTTGAATCCTCCTGTCTCAGCCTCCTGAGCCACTGGGATCACAAGTGTGCACCACTGCACCCAACCTTTCTCCATAGCTGTGAAGCATATTATTTCATTCGTAAAACATTTTCAGTGTCTTTAAGGGGAAAGGAATTAAAATAACAACAAAAATCAATACCTAAAATAAATCTTTAAAAAAACAAACCCTAAAAAACCTGAAAAACTGAAAAAAAAACAAAAAAACAACAGTTCATTGTCAACTTTGAATGGCTTCAGGAAGTTCTGCTTCTTTGAAAATTCAGAGGTAAAAACACAAAATTTTCATCCATTTGCAATGCTTTAAGGTTTGCTACAGTTGAATCACATGGGTAGGGAGTTTAAAAAAAACAGCAGCTCGTTAATGATCGTTTTCATACGGTTTCTTTTACTCTTTAACACTGGAGATTTAGACTTAATCTTGGGATAGCAAGTGCTCTGTTGAGGGGATTGCCATTTGGAAAATGAATATACTGAGACTCATAGGTTATTACATAGTAGAGGAACTTTTTTTTTTTAAGTGCCTTACAGAGGGTAGACGCAGTTTTTTGGCATTTGGTGCATATAAGTAAAAAACTTCTGCCCTCAAGAAGTTCCAGTGTACTCATTGTGTTCATTTATCTTTGTTTAGAATAGACCAGGCAAAGTGGTAGCCCCCCAAGAATTTTAGAGGAAGAAAATAGGATTTCCCCCAACCCCAACCTCCAACCCCCCACTTCGGGGTGGTGGTGGTGGTGATTGAACCCAGGTGTGCTTTCCCCAATTGGCCTTTTTTTTTTTTTTTGGAGGTGGTGGGGGCTTGAATCTGTCATCTTCCTGCTTTAGTCTCCTGAGGCATTCACCGGGCTTACAGGTCTGATAACTGTGCATGACTTAAATTCTAAATGTATTATGTATTTAAAAATTTGCATTCTGACCAGTGGGTTTTTGTTGTTGTTGTTGATTTTGTTTTGTTTTTGCAGTGCTGAGGATTTAACCTAGGGCCTCCTGCATGGGCATGCGGGGCAAGTACTCTACCACTGAGCCACATCCTCAAACCTTGACCAGTGTGTTTTAATGCTTTGCTTTGAGGCACTAGGAAAGGAACTTAGAAAATAATAAATTATCATTTGATGATCTGAGAACTTAAAGTCACTTTAAACACTCCCCCCCAAGTGTTCTTTGCTTCATGCTGTGTTGTAAAATAACATTGTAATTAAAATACATGTTATTAAGTGGAGGCAAATTTTTATTTACTTTTATTGTATTTTTATGGATGCTTATTTATTAGTAATACATCTTCTAAAATAGTTTTGAAACTTTTCTCTTAAGTGAGATTCTTTCCCCTCCTTTAAATATAGAATCCAAATATGTTTTCCTTTAACCTTTGTATAAAACTAGTGTCTAAACAACAAACTGAGAACATGGTAATAAAAGCAACACCACACAAATAAAAGGAGCAGCAGAAATTACAAGAAGATGATCTGATTGTTGAGACCCCTGCTGAAGTGTGAGAGGCAACACATAAGTCTTACCATTTGGAATCTTGAGGTTGACTACTTCCATATTCAGCCTATGTGGAGTATTTATTCCCTTTCAGTGCACTCTTGTTCATGCTTTTGTATTGTTTCTACGCATATTCCTTTCTGTATTGAGTTTTTTTCACCTGTTCAACCATCTACCCCTAGCATTTAATAGTTGGGTATGCATTCGTAGATACTCATTAATATTAGAATTACCTTTTAAGAGAGAGAGAGAGAGAGAATTTTTTAATATTTATTTATTTTTTTAAGTTTCGGTGGACACAACATCTTTATTTTATTTTTATGTGGTGCTGAGGATCGAACCCAGCATCCATCCCGTGTATAACAGGCGAGTGCGCTACCACTTGAGCCACATCCCCAGCCCAACCTTTTTTCTTTATAAACTAAAACATTACAAAAATCTAAGAAATTGTTAATTTTGTATTCAAAATGAAGAAAGTGAATCTCAGAAATTGATTTTAATACTGGGCTCAAAAGAAAGGCAATGTATAAGATATGTAACAAATGGACTGGAGGGAATGAACATTTTGGTCAAGAAAGAGATTAGTGTGTTTTATAATCCCAAAAGAGGTATCCAAAACTGGAATTTAGCAAAATAGATTATGCAAGTGTTTCACTTTAAAATAAATCTGTAATAGTTGTTGTGGTGAAGGATTTAGTGTTAGAAAATTTAGCTGTAGTTATAATTTTTTTGATAGGTAACCATTATGTATTAGTAATGCTAATTTGGCCTTTTTTTTTTTTTTTTCAATATCTGGCTCTTAAATATTTGAGATTAAAGATAAAGATTTTTCCTTTCTAAGAAAAAAAATTAACACTATGAACACAGCGTGGAATGGGTATAAAAATAGGACTGTATTGCAGACAAGTTGAAGATTGCTTAAGAATTATTAAAAATATTTTATAATCTTCTGTTTTCTAATGGCAGGCAGTCTAAATGGAATATAGAATAGAACATACGTGGGTGTTTCTTTTTCTGGTGATTTTCTTTTTTAAGCAAATTATAAAGTAGAAGGTTTTAGAGCAAGAAATCTTATTAGTGCAGTCTTTTTCTTGTGAGTGTGTATATTTGGACTTATAGTTTTTTTCTTTGTTACTGTATTAATATGACGAATGGATTGGGAAATTTTGGCAGATTCCTGAATAGTTCACTTGGGATAGTTGGTGTTCTGAGGGAGGTAGATTACTTCTAGAGACTCTAATTAATAAAACATCAAATATCTGTAAACATTGAACAAATGGAGTTGCCTCTTTTGTATAAGGCAGGGGAAAAGTTACCATGTAACTGATCCAGAAATGATTTTAGACAGGTGATTTTTTAAAAAAATCATAATTTAAGGGCAGAATTATCTTAAGATCTTTTCACTTTTTGGAGGGGGGGGGGTTGTAATCTTTCATCTGCACATAATTCTTGAAATAATGAGTCATGACCAAGTGAGTTGGCATATAAGTTTGATTTTTTATTTTAACCACTTCTTGTTTTGGGTGAAGTAGACTAGGATTATTAGAGTTCATTCAGCAATAATAAAGATGACTGTTCATCTCCTTTGTTTTAGTTTTATATGAGCATGTGTGTGTACCAGATTATATTTGTTACTGTGGATTGTGACCAAAAAAAATTTTTAAAGCCACAGATGTAATGGGTGTCGTGCTATAATTAAAAGTAATCACCTGGTATTTGTTGAGATAAAAGAGATGAAAATGCAGTTACAACAGTTTAAAAATATCAGTAACCTGAGGGTTAGAGTATTAGTGAAATGTTGAATGAGTGACATAGATAGCACCTACCATATAGAGAGGTCTTATTGTGGCAGCACTATGCTAAGTGCTTTGCATTCATTATTTCATTTAATTCTCACAAACAAGCCTATGAACTATAGATATATTATTCAAACTTCTTTACCTTTGAAGAAATGAGGCTTAATGAAGGTGTCTGGAGTCTACTTGGGCTACTCTCAGTATCATACATGGAGTGTAATCCCAGCTTAAACAACTTTTATTTCTCCCTGGAGGTCTGAAATCTTTGAGATTGTAGTGTCAGCATGGATGAGTTCTGACCTAGTGGGGAAGGGAGCTTTTTCTGACTCTTTTATTGAACATTAATCCCAAGACTGATTACCTCACCAGAGTCTAGTCTCAGAATACTTTGATGTTGGGAATTAGTATTTCAACATATGAAATATGTTGAAATATACATATTGAGGGGAGGTAGTGCATAAGCATTCAATCATTAGTAGAGGCTTTTTAAAAATGTGTAGTTTACTTGATGACTACAGAGATCTTGCTCTTAACCACTGTGTTGGTTTTCAGAAAAAAGTTTTCTGGCTATGTAGCCTGGGAATTCCACCCAGGGGAAGGATCACAGTTAGCCTTCAGGTAGGATTTAGTTAGGTAAGGAGGAACTCAAAGAAAGCCATTTAATTTGGGGGCACAGAGATGAATGGGCAAATTGATATGACTGTACTCAAAGCATTATTGAAATAATCAGTTACCTGTCTCTCTTTCTAAGGTATATGCTCTAGAGTCATTTGTTATTTGTTTTTATGTTCCTTTTGCCTGATGCCATGTCTAGCTCATAAATGACACAAGAAAAGCATTTCAAGAAGTTATTTCCTTTATCCATTCCTCAAGAGAGAAACAACTGGGAAAAGAATAATGACATTATTATTATGTATTAATTGTAAGTGACTTTATTAATCTAGAAATAGGGTCAATTTAAAATAGTCACAGAGTATAACTCTGCACTCTTTTTT
>NW_025999977.1:17222316-17258283 GCF_001458135.2 Marmota marmota marmota
GGCATTTGGGAAATTCTTTTTTTTTTTTTTTTTTTTTTGGTAATTGTGTATGGACAGCATACCTTTATTTATTATTATGCGGTGCTAAGGATTGAACCCAGTGCCTCATGCATGCTAGGCAGGCGCTCTGCCACTGAGCTACAGCTCCAGTCCGGAAATCTCTATTTTTGAAATCAGTTGGTTTAATGTGTTCAAATATTTACTGTTGGTTTGAGTTCTTTTTTTGAAAATTAGTCCTATTGAGCTGTTTGTAATTATAGAAGCCAGTATATTCCTCAAAACACACTGGTAGCACTTTTGGTCATTTGGAAAAAGTGTCTCAAATGTTCACTTGGTTTCATTTCTGGTTAGAGCTGTGGGTTCAGTAGGCGTAGAAGCATGGTCCCTTATACCAAGTAGCTCTCAGTCACCAAAGGAAACAACAATGTGTGCATACAAAACTATAATATGAAGTAGAACATGAAAAATAGTTATTTGGTATAACTTATTGTGGGGCTAAGAGGACAGAGATAGTGCTTTTGTTTGGGAATGGAGGAAGACTATGAAAGAGGGATTTGTTGAAGGATAGATAGGCTTCTAAGGATGTGAACAGATAATTCACATGAAAATAATTATATAATGAGCAAACTTCTTAAAATTATTTAGGCTTATAATTAATTAAAGAAATAGGAATTGAGTTGGATGTGGTAGTACACAGTTGTAATCCCAGCAACTCAAAGAGGCTGAGGCTAGAGGATTGCAAGTTTGATGCTAGTCTGGTCAGGTTGGTAAGACCCTGTCTCAAAGTCAAAAATAAAACAAGGGTCGGGGCTGCTGGGGTTGTGACTCAGTGGTAGAGTGCTTGCCTAGCACATGTGAGTCCCTGGGTTTGATCCTCAGCACCAAATATAAATAAATAAAATAAAGGTCCATTGACAACTAAAAAAATACTAAAAGAAAAAAAATATTAAAAAAAAAATAAAACCGGCTGGAGATGTATTTAGCTCGGTGGTAAAGTGTCCTTGGATTCAATCCCTAATACCAAAAAAAAAAAAGGAAATATTAATTGAAATGGATTATTAATATTACATTTTTAATGATTTTCATGGACTTTAAAAAGCATATGTTGTGTTCTAATCCATCTAGGGAACTTATGAAAAACTGGTAGTCAGAGCCCCACTCCAGTAATAGTTAAGTCATTATTTTTCATACATTCATCAGTTGTCACTGTTTTCGTAGCCATATGAAGGAACCTGGGTTTTACAGACACACAGAAAATTAAATGACTTTCCCAGTGGATTGACATAGAGCAGTTTGAATTCTCAGCAAATAAAAATGTAGAACCATGCTGTTCCAGATTGCTTGGATACTGTGTTGAAATCAATAAATATCCAGGGGCTGGAGGTGGGACTGGGGCTCAGTAGCAGAGCACTTGCCTAGCATGTGTGAGGTACTGGGTTCAATCCTTAGCACTGCATACAAAAATAAATAAAATAAAGGCATGCTGTCCATCTACAACTACAAAAAAAAAAAAAAAAAGAATCCTTTCCAGAGTTGATTATAATGTTGGGAGTTGCACAGCAAGTTTGAATGAAAACATAGGATACTCTTGTTTTTTTCTTTTCTTTTTTTCCCTTTTTAGTACTAGGGATTGAACCCAGGGGTGGTTTCCCATGGAACTAACTAAAAGAGGAGAGATGGGCTTACTGAGTAAACCCTTACTGTGAGATAATTATGTGTATTATATGTAATAGTGAGGGTCTTGTTCCTGGAATAAAATTAAAAGTAATTTGTTTTTTATTCTCTAGTTTTTCCCTACTACTTTTGGCTCTCTCTCTTTAATATATATATTTTTTTGGTTTGGTGGACCGTTGGAAAGAGAAGGAAAAGACTGGAACTGATACAGGTACAGGAAAGTGTATATTTATTTGCTTTGGGTATGAAGAGTGGTGAGTTGAAGTGAGTATATGAAATTATTTGGGGTTTTGTTCTTTTTTTTTTTTGGTGGTACTGGGGACTGAACCCAGGGCCTTGAGCATGCGAGGCAAGCACTCTACTAACTGAGCTATGTCCCTAGCCCCTTGCTTATAAATTTCATGGGTCATGGGCTCAGTGGTAGAGTACTTGCTAGTGTGAGTCACTGGGTTTTATCCTTAGCTCCACATATAAATAAATAAATAAACAGATAGATAAATAGATAAATAAAAGAAATAAAGGTGTTGTATCCATCTACAGCTAAAAATTCATGGGTCATGGTATCTCTTCTTGTTGTATAATACTTGTCATTTAGCACTAGCCATGAGCTATTAAAGGACAATTTATTTTGTTTCATTTTATTTGTGGTACTCAGGGCCTCACACATGCTAGGCAAGTACTATACCACTGAGTTTTTTAAATTTTATTTATTTATTTATTTAGTTGTAGATGGACACAATACCTTTATTTTATTTATTTATTTCTGTGTGGTGCTTAGGATCGAACCCAGTGCCTCATACGTGCTAGATGAACACTTTACCACTGAGCCACAATCCTAGCCCACCACTGAGCTTTTTAAATTTTATTTTGAGACAGGATCTCATTGAGTTGTCTAGGCTGATCTCAAACCTCCAGTCCTCCTGCTTTGGCGTCCTGAGTAGCTGAGATTATTAGGTGTGACCCACAGCCTGGCTATAAGAGACATTTTAAAATGTCCTTAATATTACTATTTATTCAAATGTTTTTATTTTAGTAAGACTTTATTGTTTTAACATAATTCCTGCATTGATAAGTTGCTAGTTAATCTTTTTAATATTTCTTTAGTTGTCAATGGGCCTTTTTAAATTTCTATGTGGTACTGAGAATTGAACCCAGTGCCTCACATGTGCTAGGCAAGCGCTCTACCACTGAGCTACAACTCCAGCTCTTCTTCTTAACTTAAAAGAAGACCCATTTATTCATTTTACTTTTATGCCAGTACTTTTTTGAGCTTTTGAAAAAAAAGTCTTTGGGTTGTATTTTGAGTAATGCTTGAGAAAAGAACTGCTTGCTGGTTGGTGAGGAATTAGGGGAAATAAAAGGTTTTTGAGGAATTCCCCAATGTTTAGCTTTTTTCAGCAGCTCTAGTCCTTCAAGGAATACACCCCCCACCCTTAATTTCTTTTATAGTATCAAAATTTGGGTTATGTTAATTTTGTGTCTCTAGTGTGACAAAGGTGTCTGTCTCTTGCAATAGAGCAATATTGTAGCTAAGTTATAAAGCAGGTTGATCCAATTTTTTCATAAAAGTATTTATAGGGGAGAGTGTATAACTATAGGGGCATCTGGAATCTTGGCAAGATTTGAAGTAGTTACTAAATTAGGGAATATTTCTTTGAACTCTCCTGTTTCATCTTTGTGCCAGTTTTTTCCTTTTAATTTAAGACAACCTTTTTTTTTTTTTTTTGTAGATGGACACAATACCTTTATTTTATTGATTTATTTCTGTGTGGTACTGAGGATCGAATCCAGTTCCTCACAAGTGCTTGGCCACTGAGCTACAACCATAGCCCTGTCTGTGCCAGTTTTTAAGAATAGCTTTTGAATGATTCTTTCAGCTCTAATTTTAGAATAAAATCAAAGGTCGGGGGAGGCTTCAGGAAGTTACTACTGTGTTTATATAGCAGCCTCAAGTATCATTGGTAACCCTGGGATTGAGATTTTTAATATAATGTCTTTGCTAATCCATATGCTTTACTAGTATAGGGTGGTTAAGAAACTTTTATAGTAATAATAGGCAAAGTCGAAATGATCTGCAGTCTTATTGTTCTTCCCCATATAATGTTCAGTCTCTTAGGAACTAAGGTGAGATGATGGGATTATTCCTGAAACCACAGAAAAGAGCTGAAAAAAATTTAGAATTGTTTGAGAAAATAAGAAAGACTTCTCTGAGTGGACCAGAAATTTTGAGTTGTTTCTGGAAGATAGAAATGCATTAAGGTGCCCTAACTTTCAAAATTAGGCATAGTTTTAATTTGATTTTTAGCTGTTGGGGGAGTACTAAAGATCATGTGAGGAATAGTAATGTTCTCATTTATTTTTTTTTTTTTAAAGAGAGAGAGAGAATTTTAATATTTATTTTTTAGTTTTCGGCAGACACAGCATCTTTGTTTGTATGTAGTGCTGAGGATTGAACCCCGGCCATACGCCTGCCTGGCGGGCGAGCGCGCTACCACATGAGCCACATCCCCAGACCTGTTCTCATTTCTTTTGACTTGTGTGTATTTGTAAACAACCCTCCTCAAAGGGGTATGAATTTAAATATACAGTGATTCGTTCTAAATAAATTTGAGTTTAATAACTTTTGACTCCTTAAATATTCTATGAGCACTCATTGAATTTTGAAACACCTTTTTTCTTAAATTTGCTTATGTTTGGTACTTTTGCTTACATTGTTTCTCTAAAAGTTAAACAATTTGAAAATGTATGTTTTTGAGGTTAAATGCTCAATTGTTTTTGGTAGTAATTATAATTGAATTAATGCTTGGAAACATAACTGTATGTTCTGTAATTTGCTATATTGTTTCAAGATTCTAAGCAGACCATATCCATGCTTGCTTATTTTAATTTAATTAATTTTTTACAGTACTGGTGTTTAAACCCAGGGTTTTTGAATGCTAGGCAAGTGCTCTACCAGTGAACTACATCCCCAGTCCTTATTATTTTATTTTGAGACAGAGTTTCATTAAGCTGTCTATACTAGCTTTGAACTTGTGATCATTCTGTCCCAGCCTCACAAGTAGTTGGGATTACAGGAGAATGCTACCACACTGGGCAGCATAACTTTTTATTTTTTTTGTTACTGGGGATTAAAGTTGGGTGTGCTTTACCACTGTGCTATATCACCCAGCCCTTTTTTATTTTGAGAGGGTCTCACAAAGTTGTTGAGGCTGTACTTGAATTTGGAATCATCCTGTCTCAGTGCCTGAGTTGCTGGGGTTACAAGCACCCACCACCACACCCAGTTTATCATATCCATTCCTAAAACAAAGTGAATAGTACAGTAAACTGGATTTGTACTTTTGTATTTTTTACCTTTAATTATGTTGTTGTATGCTGTTTTTAAGTAGTTTCAGGGACTTACAACTGAAGACCAGTTATGAAGACCAGTTATCATAACAATAAGACAGTATAGTTTTAATTGGCCATCAAGTAATGATGAGAACAGGTTTATTATAAACCCTTTGCTGTTAAAATACTTATTTGGTAATCTCTTGAAGTACAGAATAATTCTTTGCTGCATAATGATTAGAATGAAAAAATGCTTAAATCAGAGATACTTGAAATTAAGATGTCACTACACCTTTTATGTGTTTGTGGTTAAAAAAAAACCACATAACATAAATATACCCTCTTAACAATTTTTAAGTGTATGGTACAGTATTGTTAGCTCTATGTTTGTTGTAAACAAGTCTCTAAAATTTTTTAATCTTGCATGACTAAAACTCTATACCAGTTGAATAACAACTATTCCCCTCTTGGCAAATTCCGTTCTAGTTTCTGTTTCTGAGTTTGATTGCTTTAGGTACCTCATATAAATGTAGTTTTTGTCTTTTTTAAGTGGTTGACTTAACTTCATTCAGGGTTCATCCATGTTATATTATACGACAGAATTTCCTTCTTAACCTGAACAATCCATTGTATATCACATTTTCTTTAATCATTCACCACTGTATAGACAATTTAATTGCTTACACATCTTAACTAATATAGATTATGTAACGAGGAACACAAACATCATTATTTGGCTTATCTTTTCTTGCAGATATATTCGACTTTATGGGAGAAAATTTAGCAAAGAAGATCATGTTCTTTTTATTAAGTTATTGTATGAACTGGTATCAATTCCCAAACTGGAAATCAGCATGATGCAGGGATTTTCCCGCCTCTTGATCAACTTGTTAAAGTAAGTTCATTTTCTATGATTTCTGCTAAGGTTTTAATTTTTGTTTGTTTTTCTTTTTGAGGTTTCAGGAAATGAGAGCCACTTTGGGAAAAGATCACAGAAAACATTAGCATAGATTTAATTTTGTGTATCATTTAACCTTTTAAATAAAAATTTTTATCTCCATGAAATCTTCTTTTCCATAGCACACACACATTCAAGTTTATATTGTGTGATTCTTTCATTTATCCTAATTATTTCCCCATATTGGTTATATTTTCCTGGAAGACAGGGGCCATTATGTTCTTTGGCAATCCAAGAGCACTCAGCACAGTGTTGCAAACATTAAGTACCCCATAAATAGTGTGGTAAAATAGGAAATTTGTTTGTAATAGTGGTGGCAGAAATTTAAATGCCCCTTTTAATCTAGTCCTTTTTGAGCAGCAGCAAGAATCTGGTGTATTGTTCTAATATTATGTTCTGCCAGTGAGTGTCTGAATGGGGAAAAGCAAAAGCTACTGTGATTAACTGTGCTTTTTATGTAGTATGTGTCACACACACACACACACACACACATGTTTTTTCTCTTTTTGACTAGGAAAAAGGAACTTCTTTCAAGAGATGATTTGGAGTTACCTTGGAGACCACTTTATGACATGGTAGAAAGAATATTATATTCCAAGACAGAGCACCTGGGATTAAATTGGTTTCCTAAGTAAGTATTTCTGATAAAGTACTTCTTGGGGGGGGGCACTTGACTTGAGGGGATTGATCATGATTGAAGAATATTGGATCTCTTGAAATAAACAATCAAATACACATTTTAATATGCTCATTTTAATGTAACTTGACTCCTTAGAAAATTCATTGCCTTCTTGAAATTATCTGAAAGCACACCTCTCAAGGCTTTCCCACCAAGATACCTCTAACATCCAGTGTCACATCATAACCAAAGAAAATAAGAGCCTGTTGCAGTGGGATAGGCCTGTAATCCAGCAACTTTGGAGGCTGAGGAAGGAGGATTGCAAATTTAAAGCTAGTCTCTGCAACTTAGGGAGACCCTGTCACAAAATAAAAATAGAAAGGACTGGAGGTGTAGATGAGTGGTAGAGCACCCCTGGGGTCTATCCCCAGTACCACAAAAGAAAAAAGATTGTAAAATGTGCATTACTTCTAATGATACAAATTAGATTTCAAGAAATATCTCTTCCTTTCCTTTCTTTCCTGGCGATTTAACTCAGGAGGGCTCTATCACTGAGCCATACCCCCAACCCTTTTTTATTTTTAAGACCGGTTTTTGCCAGCTTGCTCAGGCTGGACTTGAACTTGTGATCCTCCTGCCTCAGCCTCCTGAGTTGCTGAGATTGTAGGTGTGCCACTATACCTGGCTTTAGCATTTTTCATTATATATCCGGGTGTGTGTATTTCTTTCTTTCTTTCTTTCTTTTTTTTGGTGTGTGTGGGGGGATCTTTTCTTTTTTGGAACTGAGTGTTGTATTGAACCCAGGGCTTTTGTGTATGTGAGGCAGGCGTTTTGCCACTGAGCCAAGGCCTCCATGTGTTTTAATTCTTCTAGTAAAATGGATGCTTCAAGAAGATTCTTTGCATATTCCAGAGCACTCATATTTCTAAAGACATACACTCCTAGTTAAAGAATGTCAGTTTGAGTGGTTGACTGTTTTTAGAATCTAAACACAGACCAGTCTAACTGCACAGACCTTGGTTTATACCATTTCCTGGTAATGTTCACAATTGTTACTGATTATTGGTTTCTGGGACATATGTTCCAACTCTTCTATTTTTTGTAAGTTTTGAACGTACAGAGTACAATATAATCACCGGTCCTTTTAGGTTAATAGTGATTCAGAGTTGACTGCTTAATGTCATTTCTCTTTGTTAACAGGGGTTCAGTTGTGACATAGCCCATAATTTTCTCAATTTTAGCATTTTTGGATTTAAATGCTCTCAAATATATGATTAGGTTTATTTTAAGGGACTTTTTTCTCCACTTTTTTAATAGCTATTGCCTTTCTTTATCTAGAACTGTCTAGAATTATTTGTCATATGCTTAAGTACTCATTACCTGAAGAGTACCATTTTATGTCTATTAATTTTTTTCTCTTTTATTTTTTGGTACTAGAGATTGAATCTAGGGTCCCTTAATTACTGAGCCACATCCCCAGCCCTTGTTTTTTTTTGGGGGAGACAGGATCTCACTAAGTTGTTGAGGGCCTTGCTAAGTTGCTGAGGCTAGTTTTGAACCTGCAGTCCTCCATCCCCCATTACAGGCATGTGCCACCATGCCCAGCATCTTTTTTCTCTTGTCTTTAAATATGTATTCCTGTAGTTTATTTCTCAAACTTAGACATGTAGCCATTACCTTATTATTTCCTGTAGCCTCCTTAGTTAATTTCATTTAAACCAGGGTGAACCCCCAGGCTTCACTTAGATCAGTGATCTGTGTTCCTTACCATAGACTTTTTAAAAAATGGACTGCAGATGGTAGATTATAAAAGATTTTCAGTTCATAGACAAGTGGTGAAAAATGAAATGATATAAATAGAAAGGGTTAAAAAATGACTATAGGTGATCCTGAACTTTGGCCCTAGCTGGATTTTGGACAGTGGTCTCAAGAATAGTGATCAGAATCATTTATTTTCTGAAGGTTTTATATGTTAAAACAAGGAAACTTTATTGCAACCATAAAGATAATAAAATTCATCATGAAACTGATGCAATGTGTAAAATATGCTTTTATAAATTTTGCTATGCAAACTCAAAATTTAATATAAAAGCATTATAAAGATTGGTTTTGAGGGGCTGGGGTTAATAAGTCAGTGGTAGAGTGCTTGCCTAGCATGTGTGAGGCATTGGGTTCAATTCTTAGCACCACATATAAATAAATAAAATAAAATTAGGTCCATAAACAACAACAAAAATTTTTTAAAAAATTCCTTTTGAATACTCTTTCCCTCAAGGAGGATGGCATGAATTGGCTTGATTAAGCCTTCTTTAAATATGAGCTCAAAGAATTTATGATTGGCATCACTACTTCATGGATTTCAGGGACCTTAGCACTGTATTCAAATCAGTTATCTTTCTGAAACTTTTCTGACTTATTTTTTTGACTGCCTCTGAAAGTCATTAGTGAGAGGTAAGGGAATTCAGTTGGTTTGGTGCTTTCTTGTCCTTCAGTATGTCCTGTTCTTAAAACATCCCATGCAAGCATTATCCTTCTGTCTTGCCTCTTCTTATAAGAGGCAGCTTCTTCTTACAAAGTCCTTGGTGAGCACTAATAAATGTCTGGCTTTCTTCTTCAGTAGTCCCAACTGTTTTGCCACAACATTTTCTGTTAGTGCCTGTTGGTTGGTACTTTTCATTTTCTAACCCTGAAATTTTGATATCTTGCTTATGGTAGTCTGAAGCATCAAATTGTCCTTGCTCTTATGGAAACCTTTCTGCTTTAAAATTTCACCACAAACACACACACACACACACACACACACACACACTCCCATGCCCGCCCACCCTTCCTTCCTTCCTTCCTTCCTTCCTTCCTTCCTTCCTTCCTTCCTTCCTTCCTTTGTATTGGAATTTGAACCCAGCAGTTTGCTCTGCCTCTGACCTACATCCCTGGCCCTTTTTATTTTGATATGGTTTTGCTAGTTGCCCAAGCTGACCTGGAACTTGTGATCTTCCTGCCTCAGCCTCCAAAGGTATGTGTCATCATATCTGGGTGCTCTTAGCATTGTATTTTTTGGTACTTGGGGTTGAAACCAGAGGTGCTTAACCACTGAACCACAACCTCAGCCCTTTTTTTTTGTTGTTGTTGTTTTTTTGGAGATAAGGTCTCATCAAGTTGCTTATGGCCTTTCTAAGTTGCTGAGGCTGGCCTTGAATTTTCATCCTCCTGCCTTAGCCTCCTGAGTTGCTGGGATTACAGATGCTTATCACTGCGCCTGGTGCTCTTAGTGTTCTTAGTATTTTAAAGAAACACTGTGGTTCTGCTGAAATCTTTAATTGATTTAAATAAGTAACTCAACTCTGATTGATTCACCACTCCATTGTTGTATATTTTTAATTAATTATTTAAAATAAAATTTACAAATGATATAATTTTAATAGCTATTTCCTTTCATTATCTAGAACTGTCTAGAATTATTTGTCATATGCTTAAGTACTCATTACTTGAAGAGTACCATTTTATGTCTCTATTAATTTTCTTCTCTTGTATTTTTTGGTACTAGAGATTGAATCTAGGGTCCCTTCATCATTGAGCCACATCCCTAGCCCTTGGGAGTGTAGTAGTGTAGTTCAGTATAGGACGTGTGGTTATTAGCACGTACCAGGGCATGGATTTAGTCCCCAGCACCTAGTAATAATATCACTACTATTATTATTTTAACCTACCTATGCTCATTATGTCTATTCAGTGGCAAATATTATTATTATTATTATTATTATTAAACCTAAAAAAGAGAAATAATAGGAAAGTAGTTCATTATAAAACATTCATGTCTCATCATGCACATGCATATTGTGTCATTACATAAAAAGACACAATATAGTATTCATATTTTGCATCTACTTAATCTGAATATGTTTGGATATTTTTCTAAAATGCTTTCTAGACAAGTGCTCTAACACAGACCCGAACCCTCACCCCTACCCCCACACCATGGTACTGGGAATTGAACCTGGGACAACCTAAGGCCTCATCCAAAATACTAGCCAAGTGTTTTACCACTGAACTACACCTCCATTCCCTTCCCCACACTCCCAAGTACATTCTACATGTGGTTTAGGGACTCAACTAATTTTTGCTACCTTTTATCTTGGATTCAAATAATCAAAAATTTCTGCCTCATTCTTCAGTCCTTACTGGTTCAGTACTCTTTGCCTTATCTTACTTTTAATTTGTAAGACCCAGGCCTTCTCATTTCCAATCCAGTAGTCTTTTCTTTGTATCAGTGCTTCTTAGCATTTTCACTAACACCCTCTTCATGTCCCTAAGGTGTTAACTAAAGAGGTCCTGGAATGAGATATTTCTTGGAAGTTTCATGTATTCTCTTAAATGTTCATATCTGCAGTAGGTTTATTAGGTAATGTTTTTATAAGCAAACATTTCTCTGTATTTCTATGACTAAAATTGATGTTCTAGGGGGCTGGGGATGTGGCTCAAGCGGTAGCGCGCTCGCCTGCCATGCGTGCGGCCTGGGTTCGATCCTCAGCACCACATACAAATAAAGATGTTGTGTCTGCCGAAAATTAAAAAAATAAATATTTATAAAAAAAAAAAAATAAAATTGATGTTCTAGGAAGATGAGCTATATTGTTCCAGTGGTGTGAAGTATTTCACACAGGGCTGTGTACCTTCACTATACAGAGTATATGTTATGAAGTACAGCATCATTGCTTGAGTCTTTTCTTTGAAGTGATAAGTTGTTCAAGTTTAAAGGGTTCAGAAAGAATACTGGTAATCTCCCAGAAACTCAGAAGCTGAGACAGGAGGATTCAAGTTCAAAGCTAGCCTTAGCAAAAGCAAGGTGCTAAGCAATTCAGTGAAACCCTGACTCTAAATAAAATACAAAAAATGGGCATGCCCCTGAGTTCAATCCACAGTACCCGACCCCCAATTAAAAAAGAAAATTATTGGGAATCTGAAACTACTTTTAAGAGGACTTGGTGAGAAGCTGCACTATAAGAAAAAATTAGAAATTTAGTGTCTCTGTATAAGTTTAAAAATAGGCTAAGCATTGTGTGCACATCTGTAATCCCAGTGACTTGGGAGGTGGAAACAGAAGGATCAGTCCAAGCTAGCCTGGGCAAAATAGTGAGAACCTGTCTCAAAAAAATAAAAAAAGAATATGGTATTAAAAACATTTTGCAAGACTGTGATTCTCTGTAATTATTTTCTCTAATTTTCTTTAGTCCTTTTACTGTTATATTTTTGTTTTCTTTTGAAAGTAACACCTTTATTTCTATTCAGATGAATCTGTATATAATTATAAAAATTCAGTTTGAAAGATTTTCACAGTGTTTTGGTTCTTGGTGTTTCTTCATCACACTTGCCTTGAATTGAGGATTCCAGTAGTCTTTGAAGAAGTGGGAAGCCATACAGTGACACTTTCTTCTTCACTCCTCCAAGCAATCCTTTGTTCTCTGAATTTCTAATAATTTTTTAATTGCTTTTCTGCTTAACGTTCTATTTCATGCACTAATACAGCAGTGTTTTAAATTTACAATCACTGGATAAAATTACTCTTTACAGACATTTTATTTCCAAAACCCCTTAGCTTAAAAAGAGCCACTTATATGGCATGCTTATTTGTACTGGTATTTTTGTTTTGAGTATTTTCATCTTAGATGTATTCTGACACATTTTACAACAGTTTTGTCAGCTGACTGCATGTGTTCATACTATTTTTAGAATACTATTTTTATAATCTAACTGAAAGATTGCTTCATTTGTTAACTATTTGTCTTTCAAATCTAAAAGTTGTATCTTTTATGTGTTTGTCTTTTCTGAAATGACTGCTTAGCGTGCCATGCATTTCAGGATTATTTGGAGCAAAGGTTAACTTCTTTCTCTCTGCTCTTCTCCTTTTCCCTTCCTTTCTTTTCTTCTCCCAGGCTCTTTTTCTTTTTCTCTCCCTTCTGTTTTTTTTTTTTTTCCCCTCTCTGTCTCAAGGGCAAAAGACCTTTTTTTTCACTCATCTATTTCTGCTTCCTACTGGAGAAAGAAATCATCAGGGTTTTTAATTTGATAGAAAAAGCAGAATTGGAAAGGAGATAAGTAACTATGAATTTGACACTAGCAATATAACCAATGATTATTGTTTACTTCATAAAAAAAAAAGCACAAATTGAAAGTTAGAAATATAGGAAGCACACACATTGTGTAGAGTATTGCTGCTAACAAAATGTATGGGAATTATACTTACATCAATTTTTACAAATGGGTGCAGGTAACTCTTGTTTTCTTTAAATATTATTATTTTGGTAGGATATTGAATATTGATATTTTAAATATTATTAAATAATTAAAATATTAATAATATTTTAAATATTATTGATATTGAATATTGATATTTTAAATATTATTGGTAGGATATTGAATATTGATAGGGTCACTTTGCCACTGAATTATATTCCCAGCCCTTTTTATATTTTATGCATCTCCCTGAGTTGCTTAGGGCCTCAGCCTCCTGAATCTTTGGGATTATGGGCATGTATCCAGCAGTAAATATTGATTATTAATATGGTATTTGCAATGTTTGGGGATTTGTTTTTTTTTAATGGTAGTTGTAGGGATTGAACCCAGGGCCCCACATGTACCAGGCAGTCACTCTTATCACTGAGCTAAGTCCCCAATCCCTGCAGTGATTTTTTAAAAATATTTATTTATTTTTTTAGTTTTCGGTGGACACATCTTTATTTTATTTTTTATGTGGTGCTGAGGATCGAACCCAGTGTCCTGTGCATGCCAGGCGAGCGCGCTACCTCTTGAGCCACATCCCCTGCCCACCCTGCAGTGATTTTTTAATACATTGTTTGAGAAACATTCTGTTTACTTTAAAAAAAGTTTTTTTTTTTTTTTTTTGCAGTATTAGGGATTAAACCTACTTCCACGCAAATGCTAGGCATGTGCTTTATAACTAAGTTGTATTCTGAGCCCTTTTTATTTTTATTTTTACATTTTTGAGAGAGAGTATTCCTCAGTTGGCTAGGCTGACTTCAAACTTTTGATCCTCTTGCTTCTGTCTCCAAAGTAGTTGGAATTAGAGAAGTGGAACACCATGCCTAACTGTATAATGATTTTTTTAATGATTCTTAATATGATATGTTGTGTCTGTGGTACAGTGATGTTTTTTAAATAACTGTTTCTTTCTTACGGTTTTTAGAATTAAACTTAGTAGGCAAATGCTCTACAATTGAGTTATGTATCTAACCCTAAAAAAACTTAGGGAAAAAAAAGAATAAAAAACTTAGTAATTATTAGTTATTATAATCAGGTTTGTCATCACTTAGAGTAGTTATAAATGGTCTTTTTACAAATGGTAAGGATTACTATAGTTTTCTGCATTTGCCATAGAGAGGTACTTTTCTCTTAATTTTAATGAAAAAACAGTGCTCGCTTCATCAATGATAAAGATGTTATTTGTAATTTTGTTTATGGTGTAATTACCTTGACTTTAATTTTGTATGAAACTACTTGCTCATTTAACTGAGTAATATAAGATTTTGAAAGATTGGGTAGATGGAAAATATTTAACTGATTTATGGCAGGTTTTGTTTATATTTAGTGAAAGTAAAACTGACTCCTATGTGCTTGCATAAAAAGAAAGAATACTGTATAGGCAATTCCAATTAAATTATGAGGAGATTAAGGCAGAGAAATGCAGAATGCTGTTGATATAGTTTCCCATTTCATTTATGAAAAAGTAAACATTATTCTGAAATCCTTTTTTAATGTGTGGTACTAAGAATTGAACCCAGGGGTTAATTCCCAGTCCTTTTTAAATTTTTTTTTTGAGACAGAGGGTCTCTAAGTTGCTGAGGCTGGCCTGGAATTTGCAGTCCTCCTGTCTCAACTTCCCAAGTCGCTGGGATCACAGGTGTGTACCACCACATCTGGCCTGAGGTCAAATTTTAGTTTAAACAAAGCTGCAAGTACTTCTGGCTATGAGCAGTTCAGTTTATTCTCCTATTATTTACTATACATTTCTTTGGTTTAGAGGTGAATATTGTCATGATAGTTAAATAAAACCATGGAGATAAGACTCAACTCAAATTTATATAAAATTCACTACATCAATAACTGGAGGCTAAGTTGATTGACTATCTTCATGCTTCTTTGCTACATAGTTAGCATTTATTAGTGTGTCATGAAGAATGTCATCGTAAGGAGAAATTGCGATCCAGAGAGAATGCACTCAGTCAATGGTCGAAACTGGAATAAGAACTCACTTCCTGTCCCAATAATACAGTAGCATTTAAAGAATTTCCCATTTTGATGTGATTTCCTAAATCATTAATTAATAGCCACTCAGAGGTGATAGAATCAATGTAAAAACAAAATGAGCACAAAATTTCAATTCTTACAGACATCGAGAATGCAGTTTATTTTAGCTAAATGTGAAGCAGTAATTGTTAACATTTATTGTGTTTAATTCTGGGTCACTTAATAACTGACTTACATATTATCTTATTAAATTTTTGTAAAAGTTCTATGAGAGGTAGGTATTGTTGCTCATTGATGAAAAAACTGTGCTATAATATTGTACTACTAGGAAGTAGAAGAATTTGTATTCATATTCATATCTAACGTAAGCCCAAACTGTGAACCATTATATGATATTCTTTTCAACTTAACATGCCATTTCTAGGAGGAATTGGGGTATGAGAAAATCCATCCAAAGCTTAGTCACTCTGTAGATCCCTTTTGATTAAAAAAAGAGTGTTCTGAATTGTTATCACTTTAGTATTATAAATACTAAATCACTTTAGTATTATAAATTTCCAACAATTACAAGTATGTAGTGATTATTCACTCCCTCTAAAACTTAATGAAATATAGTCTAGTAGCATCTAGCCTTAACCTTTTATTTTATTTTTAAACAGAAACATTGTTCCCTTCATCTTGAGAGATTACAAGAATCACAAAAGGTCACTATACAGATATCACAGGTTAGAGAGATTGTACCCTTTTCTGGATAAAGAGCATAAATCCAATGGTACAGGCCTTATTTATAAGAAGGGGTTGAAATCAGCCTTATTTAGGTGAATTAAATCACATTCCCACAAACCCTAGTCCTCATAATAAGTGAAGTGACGATACCAAGTGTTAATTAACTAGCGAAAACTTGTAGCTGTGCAGCCTTTTATGACTTGCTTTCTAGAATCAGTTTTGACATTAAGTCAAAATTCTTTGGTGTAGGAAGTTACTTAGAAGCAACAGGTTTTGGGCGTTACACTGTCTCAAACCAGTTGTCACAGAAGGAGTGTTAAAAAAAAAAAGTTAGTGGGAACACAAACATTAGGAAGTTGTAGAATTGTGTATCTTCAGCTTAATTCTCTGGAAAGATAGTTTATCATTTTAGAATTATTTTTTCAAAATCTGCATTTAAATTGGCCTATTATTTAGTTTGGATCTATAGATGGCTCTTCAAACCTTGCCTGTTTATTCTAAAATTTGTTTCTAAATTGTTCTTCAATATAAACTAAAAGAAGACCCAAGATCTGTGCTATTTGTTGTCCTGATAGAAAATATTTATTGAATATTGTAAATAAATGGATAAGTATAAATGTGTATAAATATATGAACAGACAGGCTTGTTATAAGCACCTTGGAAACGTTTAAGTAAAAATCAGAGCCGTGGTCTTCAGGGAGCTTTAAGTGCAGTTGAGAGAAGTTTGCCCATTTTTTAACCTGGCAAACTAGATTTTTTTCTAAACTGTGTTTCTCACTTGCTTAGATTTTTTTTTCTTGTTGTTTTATTTGTTTTTGCTTTGTTTTCCCTGCAAGAAAGTAGAGAGCCTAGCTCTCTGTTGATCAGAAAAAGTGCTTCATGATGGCTTTCTGGTCATGTGGCTCTCTGTTTAATTTAGAAGTCAACTCATGACTATCTCCTGGTTTCCTCTTCATTTAATTTTTCTGAGTAGTTTTAAAATTAAAATGATTCTTATTGCTCCCAAATAAAGAGATTATAGTTTTCTGTATTGGTAGTATAATATTGGTTATGCATGCTGAGTCTGTTATTCCTTGGAACTAGTTTCTTTGCAGTTTAGTTCTTTAGCTTTCAGAGAAGTTAAACCTTTGGACTAGGGAATTCAAAGAAGGTTAATGAGACTGTTAGGTGGAAACACTGCCTAAACATTACCCTTTTCCTCCATATATATACATTTTTTGTTTGTTTGTTTGTTTGAGATTTGAGAACTTTATTTTTACTCATACCTACCATCCTATAAGCAATCACATTTATTTTAAAATTTCAGTTCAAAATTACCTACTGTCCCTGTTTGGCTTGTTTGCAATGTGACTTCTTTTGACTATATTTCTAGCCAATATTTAAAATATTCCACTCTGGTCATGTATTTAAACTAGTATACATTGGCCTTTTCATTAAAACAGAAATGTTCATTATAAGTTTATATGCTAATTTGTTTTGATATTCCCTTGAGGTTCTGAAATGTTGAAAAATAAGTTCCAGCTTTTCATTTTACTCATCTAACTTTGCTAGTAGCTGGTCAAAGAGATGGCTGCTGTTTTTGATAATTGTTGCTGGCAATAAAGTGCCTTGGAAGATTATAGAACTCTTGTTAATTGATTACAAAATTTATTTCTGGCAGTTGCTCATAGAAGCTTACCAGATTTGGTATGTCTGCTGTTTGTATTTTGATGTACATGCATTATAATAAAAATTGAAGTTTCAAGTCACTGAGCACAATTCATGTGTTGATAAGTAGGATCATTGCTCCCTACTTTGTAAAGATTGAAAATAATTTGGCCTTTTTCCAGTGTAATGTTTTCTTTATAGCAGAGAAGGAGCAAAATGAGGGCAGAGGAAATAGTAGATTAGGAGTTTAGGTAGTTAATCCTTGCAGTTCTATTGTAAGAAAGAGAAGGGTTAATTATTACATGTAAACAAATAATAGCTGAATATATGAACATATCTTAGAAATTGCTTAATACTATTAATGTTCTTTAAAATAGCCCAATCTAATTTATCAAATGGCTTTTTCCTCCTCCAGTTCTGTAGAAAATGTTCTCAAAACACTCGTGAAAAGCTGCCGACCGTAAGTAGCTTCTCAATTTATAAAGCCTCTTGTGTCTGTGGGCCTTCCCCCAACTTTAGTGTGTTTTGAAGAGAAAATTAAAGGTATAAATAGTTTCCAACATTGTGATGTTAGTCACCTAATGTAGCATATCATTCCCAGCTCTTGAACTGAATTTTTCATGTTTTATTTATAAATTTAGAAAATTTTAAGTTACCCATTATAAAGAATACTGTAATTTATATATAGCTATCTTTATTTGAAAGGTTTTCCTAAAGTATTATTTGTTATTCAGATCAGAATATTTTCTAAAATGAGCACTTTAGATATTACATTAAAATATTGTGACAAGAATGTAGTCTAATTTTTTCCTAACTATGTTCTGTTTCAGAATATTTAATTCTGAATTCTTACATTCTTATGATAAATGTCCTATATTATGATTAAAAATGAATATGGGTAGAATTTAAGTCAAGTCCAATTTTAGGTATTTGATCTATATTCTTGTTTTCTTCTGATGGTGGTGCTAGGATTGAACCCAGTACTTCATTCATCTGAGCAAACAATCTACCACTGAGCCACATCCCCAGTCCTGAACTATATTTTTCTTATCCAGCCATTCTAAGGCTTTTTTTCTTGCTACAGATACAGTGGTAGTGCAGATATTTATCACTGGCCTGTTATACTACTTAGTCTTGAGCAAATGTATTTTCAGCATATGTAATGTCTCTCTCATAAGAGGCTTAAGATCTAACCTAAGTCACAAGCCACCAATGAGCAGTGACCTTTTTTAGGCAGTTAACATATTAGCCTAGTTTCCTCACTGAAACTTAACTATTACCAAGGTACATACTTGTTCTTGGGTAATTTATAGAACTCCCAGTTTTTTTATTTTGGATTATTAGATTTATGTATGAAATTCTTGAAGGTGAAATATAGTGTTTATTTTTTGTTTTGTTTTAACCCATTACACAGGACCTGGCACATAATGCTTGGTGAACTCAACAGAAATATTATTAGAAATGTAATTCACATAAAAGATTGAAGTGTGATTTACATTAACACAGGTTTAGGAAAATATAGCAGGATTCATAGTATGTTGGGTAAGCTAAAAATATAAGTAGATCTGCAGGATTTTCCCAATTTCTTTGGGTAGAATTCATATTTCTCAGACATTATTTCTTGTTTTAAACCTCTTAAGTTGAATGGGCAACCATACATGTGTCATCTTTAGCCATTTACCTTAATATTGTACGTATATGCACACTTGAGAGTTTAATTTTGTTACATATCTACCCCAGGGATGCTTCTGGCCATGTCACATAATTGCAGAATATTAGAATCTTTAGTACCAGATTCTTAGTCCAGTCTTCTGGTACACAGAAGGATTTAGTAGTTCCATGAGGGTAAAAAGTGTCCAGAGATTCATCCAAAGGGGTCAAGAGTCCAGATGTGGTAGCCCACACATGTAGTAATACCGGTGACTCAGGAGGCTAAGGCAGGAGGATCAGAATTTAGAGGCTAGCTTCAGCAACTTAGTGGAACCCTGTCTAAAAATAAAAATAAGATAAAAGGCTAAAGATGTAGCTCAGAGGTAAAGCATCCCTTTGTTCAATTTCCAGTATCAAACAAATAAACAAGAATAACAAAGGGTCCCAGAGACCTCTGGACTGATGCCAGTTTTACTCACTCACTGATTTCCATTTCTTATGTAGAATGGGCTCATATAAGACTTTTTTAAAATTACTAGTACATAGGACAAAGAAAAAAAAAACAACCATGCTTAATTTTGTGGGTGATTGAAGGGCTTTTAATCTAATTTTACCAACTTCACAGAAGTTTTTTAAAGATTTTTTGACAAAAGAGAATTTACTTTATCCCAGGTATATTAGGATATATATTTTATATTTTGTAAAAATGTGTGTTTTTTGTGGGCTATCTTGACATTTGTGGTATGTGATATACTTTATAAAATCCACAACCCTCCTTTTTGTGGTGCTAGAGATTGAACCCAGGTGCTCTACATCTGAGCTAAACATCTCATCTCTTCCTTCCCGTTTTTGGTCAGACATGTATTGATGTTGTAGAGTTTTTAGCCAATGATCAGACACATGAAAACTTTCTTTTTTATTAGGTATTTTCCAGCAGATGCAACAGCAGAAATGCTAGAGGAATGGCGGCCTTTAATGTGTCCTTTTGATGTAACGATGCAAAAGGCCATCACTTATTTTGAAATATTTCTTCCTACCTCCCTTCCTCCAGAACTTCATCATAAAGGTTTTAAGTAAGTATATACGTATATTAACAAATTCAGTAACATAGCAGGAAATACACATATGAACAACCTAGTAAAGCAGTAAGTTTAAATTTGCAAACTCATTATGTTTATTATACTTGAAGTATGTGAAGGCTAAAACAGTTGAACAGAAGATTGTAAATAAAAGAGAAAATAAGGCTGTGTGAAAAGCCAAATAAGAATGAGGGCTTTAGGAAATTAGGAAAGAAAGGAAAAGAGAATAGTAAGAACAAATAGTAACAGGAAGACATTAATGGACAAAGTCAGGGAGAGAAAGAAACTTGGAAACAGCTATTAGGAATTGACAGTAATAATTTAGCAGTACAACAGATGTTTTAATAGATGAGATCACATTTTATAGCATAAATTAGGAAGGGAATATTCAGACAAGAAATATTCCATTATTTTGTTAAGTTTGTAACTTTCAGTATTATTTTTTCTAGGTTGTGTAGTTATCAGTAAGAATAATAGATTTAAAAATACAATGGATACCTGGCTTTGAACCACTTTCTATAATCACTTGCTATTCATAACAACATTTTTCTTCTTCAGACTTTGGTTTGATGAATTAATTGGCCTTTGGGTTTCAGTGCAAAATCTCCCACAGTGGGAGGGGGTGAGTATCCTGTTTTTCTTGTTTTATTATGTTTTTGTTTGGAGATAAATAGATCACTTGACAAGTAACTTCAGTTTGTTAGAATTGCCATTAGCAATATTATGATCAATTCTTTTTCATTTTATTTACTATTTTTCTAATAAAAGTAGACATCTACTTATCAATATCTAGGAGTATGAGCATATATTACAAAATGCATAAAGTATAAAAATATTTTCTTTGTAACCTACACTAGATAGTGCTGGACACATGATGGATTTTTTAAAAAAACATTTTATTGGATTAAAATTTCCTTTTCTGTTTTGTATTGTTGATGATGTTTTGTCATTTCTTTTTAGAAGCATTTTAGATGCAAAATGAGTGACATAAATCAGAACTTAAATTTGGAGATTTTTTTAAAAAAAATCTGTCAAATTGTGCTAATGACTGCTAGTAAGAACAAATGATTAAGGGGCAGGACTATGATATTTTAAAGCAGCAAGAAATACTCTCCTTAACTTTGTTTTGTTTTGTTTATTTTCAGCAACTGGTAAATCTCTTTGCTCGATTGGCTACAGATAATATAGGGTACATAGATTGGGATCCATATGTACCAAAGGTAATTTATAAGAACATTTTAACATATTTACAGCAGCACTGACAATCAACTTTGTGTTGTAAAGGAGTAGTGTTTTTTGTATACTAATGCCCAGTGCCACATAAATTTTTTTTTTTTTTTTTTGGTTCTTAGTGAATATAGAGGTGAGCCAATCTTTTCAGTAAGCAACTGAAACATCAGGGTATCAAGAGTACATGATTTTTGTCTTTCCTATAAGGACATGAACTATAAGTTTCAGAGTGAGTATAGAAGTACTAAGTA
The DNA here is from genome assembly GCF_001458135.2 of Marmota marmota marmota. NCBI lineage: Eukaryota > Metazoa > Chordata > Mammalia > Rodentia > Sciuridae > Marmota > Marmota marmota. The sequence continues at coordinate 17,243,744 of NW_025999977.1, forward strand.
TATTAAGGGTGTCATGGATTCATACCTTTGAAAGCAAATTTTGCGCATTATATTTGATTACTACTATTAAGGGGTTACACTCTTTTTAAATCATAATATGTATTTTTCTGTAGTAAACTAAGGTAGAGTGTCTCTAGGTTCAGGTGTTTCTTAATATTGCATCTTTGATATTTCACCTGTAGAATCACTTCTGGAACATTAGTAAGACTAGAAATAGGACATCCAGGTGTTTTTTGATGTATACACTGATGTTAGAACAGGACTGGAAGTAAGAGAAAGGCTCTGGTTGCCTTGGTTTGTTCTTTCTCTTGCCATTGGCTATTAAAACTAATTGAAAGGAGAAGTACTCCCCCCCACCTTTGGGCATCCATCAACGAAGATATAGATTTAAAACATAAATTTAATTGCATTACAATGAAATTATTGTGTGACTGATTAAAATACAAATACTTAAGGGAAAAATGAAGCTAGCATTAAAATTTTGAAATAGGAAAGTAATTGGCTAGAGATACTTAAATTTTAGTTGGTGGTGTTGTGCATCCTGGGCATGGAACAGGAGCATAGGAATGATAATTTGTGTATGTGTAGAGAGAGGCAGGTGGGTAAAAAATTTTCATGTCTAACCACATGTTGTTTTACCTTTTTATGTTGAACTATAAATCTCATTAATTTTTGGGGACATGGACACAGCTGATTATCATCCTTGTGCCTGTGACCTATGTCATATGGTGTATCTATTAATATTTACGTATTGTTTTTTAAAATTAAAGCAAATGACTAAACAATTATAATGTTGGTTAAAGACCTCCAAGATGAGATGAGAGTATACTCAATATCACTAATGTATAGCACTAAGCTATTTAAGAAATTAATTTTGATACCTGTAAGTATTTATTCTTAATTCTTATCCGTTAAAAAAAATCTTTCCTTTTTTTTTTTTAAGATATTTACAAGAATTTTGAGAAGTTTGAACCTCCCAGTGGGAAGCAGTCAAGTGTTAGTTCCAAGATTTTTAACAAATGCTTATGATATAGGCCATGCTGTGATATGGATCACTGCCATGATGGTTTGTAATAAATAAATTTGTCATCTCTATTTTGCCTTAACCATACAAAAAATTGAAGTCCATGTTTGTGGTTTGGTTGGTCACTTGAATCTTGGATATATTGTTTCTTGCTTGCTTGTTTTCATGTTCTGAGGATTGAACCCAGGGCCTGGGGCTTGCTAAGATTCTTGGATATTTTCTTATATTGTTCATTTCTGATGATGTTCATGTATATCAGATCTAGAATGTAGTCATAATCTACCATTTGTAAATCTTAACCAATGCATCTTACAAATAGGATGAAAAGTTTTGAGTTTTGAGGAATTCAAAATGTCAAACATTTTTCACAGATGTGGAACCAGACTCAGGTAAGACACTCTCCCAAGATAGGATTATAACTCAGAACTGACCAGAAATCCCATTATTCTTTCATTGTTAATATTCACATAAATTATTATTGAAAACAAAATTTTACAATTATCTTAGTGAAGGGAAAAGTATGAAGGATCAATTTATTGTCATCATTGAAGAAAATAAAAAATATGTCATAAGCTTAGATTTTGGTGTCATCTCAGGAATGCAGTTTTAGAACACCTATGATTTTCTTACTTAACGTTGATATATTGCTTCTAGAGCTCTCTCCTTGAATTGTTCTGTTTGACATCATTTTTGTGGAAAAGACCGAGTGATTGTTACAAGCTTATAGCAAGAAATTCAAGCTCCCCATTGTTATTACCATTTTATTGTTAAGAAGAGAAATCCCATTTTCCTAACATTCAGTAAGAGATGAATACAACAACTACAAGTTTGCTTACTATCTTATATAGGCAATAAGGTGAAACTCACGTTTTGGGAGCCACAGAACTAGATGGTGATTAATGTAAGCCTTGAGTGCATTTTGCTCTGCCTTCCCACACAGTTCTCATTGGTGGCTACATTTTGTGTTAAATGTAAAAATAAAATTAAAAAAACGAAACTGGTCATGGTGACACATTCCTATCATCCCAGCTGCTAGGGAGACTGAGGCAGAAGAATTGTTTGAGACCAACTTGAGCAACAATAGCAAGACCTATCTCAAAATAAATTTTCAAAGGGGTCTGAGGATGTAGCTTGGTGGTAGAGTGCTGGCCTACCTGGGTTCAGTTCCCATTACTGGAAAAACAGCCCCAACAATAAAATCTATAATGCTGATTATGCCAGAAGTTTGAAGATTTTTGCATTTTGCTATAAAATTATTATGGTCTCTTGCCTATTCTAGATACTGGATTTAGAAACATGAACATGGATTTCATTTAGCAGCTAGTCATGTTCCTAATATAATTTGACATTTTAGTTTACTTTTGTGCTGTGTCTTGAAAGATCACCACAAGACAAAGATTTTAAGTTCAAATTGTAGTTCTCTATCAACTTGACAGAAGAAAGCTATCTTTTTTCCCCTCATTTTCCTTCCAAGTTATGTTGTTTGATTGATTGTTTTGGGTTTGTTTTGGTAATAGATTGAAAAATAAGAATAATTTTCTTATTTGAGTAAAAAAATAGGGCCCAATATAACAAGTTTGGACATTTTAAACCTTTGGAAGTAATTATAAAATATATAACTACATTTATGTAAAGCATCTCTTATCATTCCAAAGGATGAGGAATTCACTTAATGATTCATTTAAGAAATGCCTTATGTGCTTCATATTAGCCATCATTAATTTTTTTTTTAAAGAGAGAGTGAGAGAGGGAGAGAGAGAGAGAATTTTTAATATTTATTTATTTTTAGTTATTGGCGGACACAACATCTTTGTTTGTATGTGGTGCTGAGGATCGAACCCGGGCCGCACGCATGCCAGGCGAGCGCGCTACCACTTGAGCCACATCCCCAGCCCAGTTATTTTTGGATAATGATCTTAGTAATAAATTTTAGTATGCATGTTATTTTACTTCAGAACTCTAAAATATACTATTAAGTTGAAAAATACACTTTTCCCCCAAGTGTTTAATTTAGTTGCTTTTATTTTTAGTAGAATGTTTTAAATTGCTTTGCATGCGATTCCTTGGGGAATTGTTTTGATCCTTATTTAGAGGTAGAATTGATTTTTGTCATCAGTATGAAGGTGAACCACATTATAGATTTGTATATAGGCCTGGGCCTGTTGACCCTGTCTCCTTTTTTTGCAGTGTAATGTAGATATTGACATTTTTATTCTTTTATTTGAACAGGGTGGACCAAGTAAGCTAGTGCAAAAACACTTAGCTGGTTTGTTTAACAGCATCACATCTTTTTACCATCCTTCAAATAATGGGCGCTGGCTGGTGAGTATGTTCAATTTGATCTATAGTATTTAAAAAATTTAAAAATATGGTCATACTTAACTGTTGCCTAGTAAGTTATTACTTTCATAGAACATACAGAAATATGCTATGGGTTACTGATGACAAACTGCCATATTTTGCAAAAGACAATACCAAAAATGCCATAGGATCATCTTTTCTATTTTATCATGTCAGCAGATTTTTTTTTTCTTTTTTACTTCCTTAAAGTGGCTTTTTATGCAACAGAAAATTTATGTGGTGCTAGAAATTCTTAAAACTAGAATTTGAAACTCATTTTTATTTTATTTATTTGGTACTTGAGAATTCAGCAAGGGACCTTTTTATTTTTATTTTGACACAGGATCTCGCTAAAATTACTGAGGTTCTTGCTGAATGCAGAGACTGGCCTCAAACTTCCTATCTGCCGAGTCACTGGGATAACAGGCATGCACCCCGTGCTTGGCAAAACTCATTTTTTATTAATTGTTCTCAATATTTAATTGATAGTGTTTAATTCTGTACAGTTTAGCAGTAATCTTTGTATTTAGAGCTGTTATTTCAAAAATCCTTTCTTGAGTGGATAGAGAAGAGCCATAAATATCTACAAGAGAAAGTTGCAACTACCTAGAACTTTTTGTTTCTTTGTTCCCAGAACAAGTTAATGAAACTACTTCAGCGATTGCCAAACAGTGTTGTTAGAAGATTGCATCGTGAAAGATACAAGAAGCCCTCTTGGTTAACTCCTGTGCCTGATAGCCATAAGCTTACTGATCAAGATGTTACAGACTTTGTACAATGCATTATTCAGCCTGTTCTTTTGGCTATGTTTAGCAAAACTGGTAGTCTAGAAGCAGCCCAGGCTCTGCAGAATCTTGCACTCATGAGACCTGAGTTAGTAATACCCCCTGTGCTTGAAAGGTAAGTGCTATACCTGTTTAGCGGAAGGTTCAACTATAGCTAAGTTAGTCTTGTCATCTGTTCCTTTTCCTTTCTGTGGAATCTGTTTTGGATTTTCAGGGCTTTTATCTATTTTTAGAGGAGAAACAAGAGGTTTTAACTTGATTTGTAACTTGATAAAGATTTATTAGGGAGAAAAAAATGAAAGGGAGGGACTGGGGATGTGGCTCAAGCGGTAGTGCCCTCGCCTGGCATGCGTGCGGCCCGGGTTCGATCCTCAGCACCACATACAAAGATGTTGTGTCCGCCAAAAATTTAAAAAAAAGTAAATGTTAAAAATTCTCTCTCTCTCTCTCTCTTTCACCTCACCTCTCTTAAAAAAAAAAATGAAAGGGAAATGAATAGTGTAAGTATTTTGGATATCTGCATATGATAGTTACCAAATCTTTTTTTTTCATAAATTAAGATCTATTTTTTTCCTTCAAAATGTGTCACTATTAAAAATGTGAGAATGTGGTAGTGAATCAGTGATAACAGGAAAATTTCTTTATCTTAATTATTTTCATGTACTGTATAATCTTCGGTGTATTGTATTTACAGTATAAATTTGATTGCATTTATTTTATTTTGTGTGTTAAAACAGCATCTAAAGTAGCTCTCTAATTGCCTAGTTACTCTCACAATCTAGGAATAGTGTATGCTAAGAAGGAAATTTAGTTTTTTGAGTGTTCAAGAAATTATTACTTCAGCTTTCTATTAAGCGTCATCTTTTTCTGCTACCTGAACTTGAACCTTACTGTTTTTCTCTAAAATGTCTTTGAAAGGTAAAAGGAAACATGTTAGTTTTTGGATCCCAGAGTGATCTACAATTGAATTTCATAAGAATTTATGTAGGGGTCCTTAGTGAAGGAATCCAGACCACAGTCTATTTGAACCTACTGTTGAGTCAGGATATGTAATATGGTCACAGTTACTTGTGGAGGAACACACTGTTTAAGATCTTTACCAAAATGTGGCTCCTGTACATTACCTATACATTTCAGTTGCTTTATGATGCAGTTTCATCCTGTTTTCATTGCAATGAGTATTCAAGTTAGGTTGTACCTTACTTTCTCAGCCTCATTTCTTTGGAAGTGCTGGGGGTGTAACTGAGAGCCCCCACCCAAATACATTCTAGGCAAACACTGTACCACTCAGCTGGTGTACATGTCTTGGAACAATGAAACTCTTGAACTCATAGAAGATAATTAGTAAATGGTATAGAGAAGGTAGACAATTTCCCCTATCTTCAGTTGAAAGTGTCCTTTGCTCCTTGATCTCTACTGGGTAATAGAAGCTAATAGTTATGGTAGGTTCATTGATGTTCCCTAGGGAGGAGGGACTTCATCTATTTTCATAGCTGAAATTTTGGAGGAGGATTTCAGTGTTTTTTACTTTTTCTTTTTTTTTGGTACCCAGGCTTGAACTCAGGGGTACTCTACCACTGAGCCACATCCCCAGCCCTATTTTGTGTTTTATTAGAGACCAGGTCTCACTGAGTCGTTTAGTGCCTCGCCGTTACTGAGGCTGGCTTTGAACTTGCTATCCTCCTCTCTCAGCCTCCGAAGCTGCTGGGATTAAGGTGTGTGCCACCGCACTCTTACCTTATTTATTTTTGGACTGAGTAATTATGAATAATGAGATAAAGTATTTTGTAGAAGGAACAAACTTTATAAACAAAATTGTGTACTTTGGTCACATCTTTCTTCTTTAGTTCTCAATGTTTGGATAAATTTAATATATTGAGCAATATTGTGTGCTTAGCCAAAATGTCATTTTTTTTGAGACTTTGAACTGTAATTTTGTGCTGTGTTGTGACATGACTTATTTTTAGGTTTTTTTCCTTTTATAAATGCAGAACTTAAAATAAAGCTGTAAACCCCACATGGTAGTGTACACTTTAGAGTTTTGCATCTCCAAAGATTCTTCAGTGTAATGTGCTTCCTTCATTTTTTACAATAGGACATAGTTTTTTTTTTAATCTTAGTTATAAATTTCCTTTCTCCATATAATACATAATGAAATTTCCCATATAAGTGGAATTTAAAATAACTATATTTTGGATACCCCTGCCCTCTTAAAATAGATTGATATTGTTAGCTTTTAAACACTTTGTGACCAAACATCACATTTGTCTTTTTTTTTTTAATTAAATCTTTGTTATCAATTCATTAGTTACCTTGTTATTCATATTTGTCTTTGTCTTATTCCCCACAGTTCTCTCCCTCTAGCGCCAGGAATATTATCATGTTTTGTATAACTGATTTGTGATTTTAAGCCTTTTTTAAAAAGAGCAGGTTACATTTCAGTGAGATTGTATTTCCTATAAAAGTGATGAGTGGGTATTTGTAACTTATTCCTGTATTTTAATTTATATTATTATTATTATTATTTGGTACTGGAGTGAATCCAGGGGCACTCAACCACTGAGCCACATCCCCAGCCCTTTTTTGTATTTTATTTAAAGACGGGGTCTCAACTGAGTTACTTAGGACCTTGCTAAGTTGCCTCAACCTCCTGAGCCGCTTGAATTATAAGCGTGTCCCACTATACTCAGTTTCTAATTTATTATTCTTAATTGAACCATTAGGTTAGTATAATGTGGGTTAAGGTGGATAAAATAACTCAAGTCCATTAGTTTATGCTCTTCTTCATGTAGAATTTGCATGGATAGAGATGACAATAATAGGGGATTGGAAAAAGATGCACCAGTCTATACTTTTTTGTGCATGTACTTTTCCTTTATATGTGTGATTCTGTTAACATTGACAGCAAATTTTCACTCCAGATACTCTGTTGATTTATTTTTTACATCGCAATGCAGTATATGAATTTAGTATATTTAATGTTGTAAAATTCTGTTTTGAAACTGTAGAACATATCCTGCATTAGAGACATTAACAGAACCTCACCAGCTCACAGCTACTTTAAGTTGTGTAATTGGAGTAGCCCGAAGTTTGGTATCAGGGGGCAGATGGTTTCCTGAAGGTCCAACACATATGCTACCTCTGTTGATGAGAGCATTGCCTGGGGTGGATCCAAATGACTTTAGTAAATGCATGGTGAGCATATTGATGATTTTTTTTTTATTCTGTGTTTATATTTTGTAAAAGAACATCTTGAATTTAAAATCTGAAGTTCTTTATAACACCATTCATCATAAAATCTGTTAATGATAACAGCATTACATATGTTGGTGCCTAAGTTTAGATTTATGAGAAATTGTTGAAGCTTATACCTTCCTTTGTTACGTAATTTGCCATAACCTGTATATATTTAATGATAGTAAGAGGGTTTTTTTTTTTTGTTGTTGTTGTTGTTTTTGTGGTGCTGGGAATTGCATCCATCCCCAGCCCTGATCATATGATTTTTTAAAAAAATTTTTAGTTACATATGACAGAATGTATTTTGGCCAACTACCCGTATATAAAGAATAACTTATTAAGTTCCCACTTTTGTGGTGATCATAATGATGTTTTAAAGCTCATTAGGTATTTACTATTTTTCCTTAAACAGATATTTTTAAAACTACCCTATGTTTTGATCATTTACCTTTTCCTTCATCTATCAGCATAAAGGGAATGTGAAGAAAAATGCCATCTTCTGCTTATATACAGATAGTATCATTTTTCTCATTTTCCCTTTCTGGTTTTCTAGGTTCTGCATGAGCATTTTATTTTTACCCTTAGTTAAAATAGTATTACACTTGAGGTGGAAAACTAAGCAACTTTTCAGTAACAAAAGATTGGAGAACTTTGTGCCTAAACCTAATAAGTAACTATATGGAAAATAAATTTAGTATAACTTCATTATTGAAGTGACAGCCAGTTAAGTTTTGGGTACTTAAAAATGTGAAATTCTAAGGGAAAAATATTCAGAACGATTGTTACGGGATTTCCCTCATGATAATTTTGGAGAGGGGAGCTGTTTAGCTTATGGTATGCTTGAATTGAAATAAAATTATATGATTAATGTTGAAAATTCTTTGCATCTTCCCACAGATCACATTCCAGTTTATAGCAACATTTTCTACTCTGGTGCCTTTAGTAGATTGTTCATCTGTACTGCAGGAAAGGGATGACCTAACAGAAGTAAGGATGCTGTTTGGTTAAAAATGATTAAATTAATTTCTAATTCTTAAAGCATGTGCGTTCTTAATGTATATTAGATAGTTTTAAAACAAACTTGGATAACTCTACAAAAGTTTCATTTACTAGAATGGTATAAATAAAATGCCAGACTATCACTGGGTAAGATAGTCTGTGTAGCACCTACCATAGGAAGTGGGTCAAAGTTTTTTCTATCAACCTAGGAATAAACTTTCCCAGTATTGGCATCTAATGAAAAGAGACTTTGTGGGGAGGGTTATGGTGGTTTTTTTTCACAACTATTTTCTGTATTATAATCATGTTAATACTTGATTTGCTTCATTTGGATATCAAGTAGTGAGACACCATTCTTTGTATACTAGCAGTTTTAACTCTAATTGGTAATAAAGTTGACTACTTTTTTTTTTTTTTAATTTATTTTTTAGTCGTAGTTGAACACAGTTCCTTTATTTCACTTAGTTTCATGTGGTGCCAAGGATCAAACCCAGGGCCTCGCGTGTGCTAAGTGAGCACTCTACCGCTGAGCCACAATCCCAGCCCTTACGTTTTTTTTTTTTTTTTTTTAAAGAAAGAGTGAGAGAGAGAGAGAGAGACATTTTTAATATTTATTTTTTAGTTTTTGGTGGACACAACATCTTTGTATGTGGTGCTGAGGATCGAACCCGGGCTGCACGCATGCCAGGCGAGCGCGATACCACTTGAGCCACATCCCCAGCCCCCCTTATGTTGTTTTTGACCCTTGTAAAATGTGTTAATTACCTTTTGTTTGGTTCCTAGAAAGTAGTGGATTGAGTTGTTCTAAATTGATGTGTGATTATGGTATTGTTTCTCACAGTATCCAACACAATAATTCAGTGTTAAATCTGTTTTAGGCCCTAATTGGGTTTTGTTAGTTCAGAGAAAAAAAAAATCAAAGGCTATTTGTAATCTCTCTCCAAATTTGGGTGTTACAGGTGGAACGAGAACTGTGTTCCGCCACAGCTGAATTTGAAGATTTCGTCTTGCAGTTTATGGACAGGTGAGCATCAGCTAGTAGCCTAGGCTTGTCTTTCTTTTGATATTTGGAAAATGGCTGTTCTACCCTAGACAGAAATTTCTCCCTATCACTTGAAAAGTGATAGATATTTAATTTGTAAAAAAAAAAAGAAGAAGAAGAAGAAGCTTATCTAATTATCATTAAATGTTAAACCAGGTTTTAGTTGCTAAAATTATATTTTGTGTGGATTATTTAGATGCTTTGGACTTATAGAAAGTAGTACATTGGAGCAAACAAGAGAAGAGACCGAAACTGAGAAAATGACTCACTTGGAGAGTTTGGTTGAATTAGGTCTGTCTTCTACGTTTAGCACAATCCTCACACAATGTTCCAAAGATATATTTATGGTAAGAAGATTATTTTTTTTAGTTTTATTTGCTGTTTTAGAATTGAGTGTCAATTACTTTAAGTGTATATACCATGCCAGATCCCTTTCTATACTAAGGTTTAAAAAACCTATACAGTTGGTCCTTGATATTCACAAATTTTCAATTTGCAAATCTTCCCACTTGCTTAACTTTGTGACCCCCAAATCAATGCTTTTGTGAGAACTTGTGTAGAATGACAAAATTTGAATTAACTCATGCAGGGTCCTGGCCTAAGGTTGAACAAGGCCACACTTTACATTCTTTTTCCATTCTTCTAACATGAACAAGTGTCCTTTAAACTTTTTAGTGCCATATTGGTTTGCATTTTAATTAGTGATTTTGCTGTTTTAAAATGTTAAAATGGCCAGGTATGGTGGCATACCCCTGTAATCTCAGCAACTTAGCGAGACCTTGTCTCAAAAAGTAAAAAGGGCCAGGGATACAGATCAGTAGTACAGTGCCCCTGGGTTCAATCCCCAGCATGGGCGGGGGAGTGGTTAAAAATGGTTCCCAAGAATGTAATGCTTAACTAAGGTCTAGTATTCCTAAGCCTAAGAGTTGTGCTGTGCCTAATGGGAAAAAAACAGGCATGAGTTTTACAGTTGTTAACTGTGAGTTCAATGTTAATGAATGAAATGTAAGTATTAAATGAGTGTCCATAAACAGATACACACCTAAAACAGGTATATGTACTGATCACTTGACAAAAATGTTGTGACCAGAGGCTCACAACAACCTAATGCTATATTTCTCTTAGAAGCATTCCCAGCAACTTTACAGAACATAACTACCATGAATAATGGGAAATGACTATTTTGTAAAAATTTACAATTAAATATAATTAGGAGAGAAGTTTTGGGAATTATTTATGCCATCACATGATAGAAATCATATCCTTTGAATAAATGGGGGGTGGTGGTAACTGGGGATTGAACTCAGGGCACTCAACCACTGCGCCACATACCAAGCCCTATTTTGTATTTTATTTAGAGACAGGGTCTCACCGAGTTGCTCAGAACCTCACTAAGTTGCTGAGCCTGGCTTTGAATTTGAGATCCTCCTGCCTCAGCCTCCCAGGCTGCTGAAATCTAAGGGTACGACCTGGCCTTTGAGTAAATTTTGACAAATTAGAAATAGTTGTCCCCATAAGGAATTTGATATTTGATACTGGTTGGTACCTAAATTTTTACAGTGTGGCCTTTAAGAATACTCTTTATGGGGCTGGGGTTGTGGCTCAGAGGTAGAGTGCTTGCCTAGCATGTGTGAGGCAGTGAGTTCGATTCTCAGCACATAAATAAATTAAATAAAGGCCCACCAATAACTTAAATAAATAAATAAATAATAAAAAAAGAATGGTCTTTATTTGTACCTCTTTTATTTTTTCCTCTGAGATTATCACTGTTTAACATGTTCATCCTGGCTCAGAGCCAAACTGCCATCCAACTGCATGATAGTTACTAAGATTATGTTAGTATAAAGAAATGAACATAAATCATCTCTTGTTTAACAGAGTAAAAGTTGTTTATAGTTTTCAGCATTGTTAATCCAAGTTTAGAACTCATTTCTTCATTTAGCCAACAAGTCCAAATTCTGTGACATGATTATAAAATTAAACAGGCAGCTTCAAGTCTTTTTAAAGCAGGGGTAGTTTTATAGTTGTTAGAAGGACAAATTTTAAGTGTTAACATACTTCAGAAATTTCCACTTTTTGGGTTAACCGTGGTAATTAAACAGCATTTGCTGCTATTAGCTACTGTTTTGTTCCTATGGTTTTTGTAGCAAGTAAAATCTTGTTCCTTAAATGTTTTGTTCAAGTTGGGATTGTCTTCACAGATAGTTCTTAGACCTGAATGTAACATTATTAAGCAAATTGTATAAAATCAGATGGCTACCTGCTTACTTGTTATTTTTAGTGTAGTATATTTTTCATTTTCTTTTATATTCCATAAGATGTTTAATTTTCTTAAAAATGATGATTAGGCATTTTCATTTTTTTAATATATCTTAACAGGTGGCCCTTCAGAAGGTTTTTAATTTTTCTATTTCACATATATTTGAAACAAGAGTGGCAGGCCGCATGGTGGCAGACATGTGCCGTGCTGCTGTAAAGGTGAGTTTAGTTTTTTGAACTAATGAATTAATGTCTCAACAACCAACAAGTTTGTGTGGTTAATTATTTCAGAAGTGCTTGTATTGAAAATACATAGCGTGTCAGTAGCTGCTTACAGCTCCCCTTTGCCACTAAAAACAATGCTAGTGTATATTTTGTGACTGTTACATGTTTGCCTTTCATAAAAGTTATTTTTACAAATATGTTTTCAGTGCTGCCCAGAAGAAGCTTTGAAGCTATTTGTTCCCCACTGCTGTAGTGTTATAACTCAACTTACAATGAGTAAGTCATAAAATTAATATTCTGTCTTTACAAGTCCAGATATGTTTTTTTCTTCAGTTTTAGAACTCTGTTAATGAAAATATATTCCTTGAACCTCTGCAGCATTTTACTTTCTTTATTTTGGGGAAGGAATTGCCTCCCCCAAAATGACTCATCCTTGTTGGCAGGTAGCTTAGAAGTTGTACTCTATTTAATTAATATTTATTACTTTGTTAAAATATCACTTATTCTTTGAGAGAGAGAGAGAGGCAGAATTTTTGTTTGGTATGTGTATTTTTCTCAAGTTTATTTTCTACCTCCTGAGTTGCTATGGCAGGCCTCAAACTTGAGATCTTCCTTCATCAGCCTTTGAAGTCACTGGGATTATAAGTGTGTGCTACTGCACTGGCTAATTGAAATATTTTAAAATTATTTAGTCATATGCATATTTTTTTCATCTGATAGTATTTTGCTATTTTAGATGATGATGTGTTGAATGAAGAAGAGCTAGATAAGGAGTTACTATGGAATCTTCAACTTTTATCAGAGGTATTGTAAGTTTTTGGAAGAACATATTAACATGCTTTTAAGCCCTTTCTGACAAATTGGTTTTAAAATGTGGAAAGCCAAAAGTTTGAAGTTTCTTGATATAGCTTGAAAAAGTCAGAACTCTCCTTTTATCAAAGAAGTGTACATTTTTTATTACTATTGCAGTAGTACTAATAAAAAACCTATTTGATTGAGTTTTTATTGATTAAGTCTGGTGCGAACAACTCATTAATTGAAATGTTTTTTGGAATCATTCAGATATAAAATTTGGCCATCAGTCAAATTTCAATTTCCATTATGAGACAGTTCAACAGTTTTAAGTTTCATCTCTTAAAAGATAGATACCCATTCTTTTTTCTTTTCCCATTTCCCCTTTTCATTTTTCTCTTTTCATCCCCCCTTTCTTCTTTCTCTCCTTCCCTTCTTTGTGGTACTAGGGATAAAAGCCAGGGCATTATATATTCCAAACAAGTACTCTACCTCTAAGCTACATCCCCAACCTGAGATAGACCCTTTTGAAAGGAATATTATTTTGGCACATGAAAGCCTAAGCTCAGAAAATGTGTTTTAATGTCCAAAGAGAATTAAATTATTAGAATACAGTTAATATGGCAATCCTAAATTAAACTCATTTTTAAGAAAGCACTATTTTAAGGCTACTTTAGTGGCTAAGCACTGAACTTTGCATTAATTATTGGTTGTTGATCTTTTAACTAAAATATCTTCAAACTCCCCCCCCCCATTTTTAGATTACCCGAGTGGATGGGAAGAAGTTGCTTCTTTATAGGGAGCAGCTTGTAAAGATTCTCCAAAGAACCCTACATTTAACCTGTAAGCAGGGTTACACTCTGTCTTGTAACCTTTTGCATCATCTTCTTCGTTCTACTACACTTATCTACCCTACAGAATACTGCAGTGTACCAGGTGGCTTTGACAAACCTCCTTCTGAATACTTTCCTATCAAGGCAAGCATTTTAAATAATTTAGGATATAAGAATAAATTGGCTTCATTTCCTGAGTAATTCAAAATGTGTTTCTTTTCTTGTATATAGAGATACCAGTTTTTTGTTTTAAAATAAATTATTAAAACTATTATTATAATGTATTAAACTTGTGTCTCACTTCAAATAGAGCTAAAACTCTAGTTTTCTGTTTATACATAAAACAACTTGGTTTGCCATGTATAATTCTGTAATTCTGTGTAATTTTGTTGTTTCACTAACTAACTGCACATAAACTTGTTGTCACTCTTTTAATATAATGTTAAGTGGCTCTTCGAGGTGAATTTTCTTTTTAAATGGTACTGAGTATTGAACTTAGGGCCTGTTACATGCTAGGCAAGTGCTCTGTCACTGAGCTTACAGCTTTTTAAATACTTAATTTATGTATTTATTTATTTTGTGGCTCTGGGGATTGAACTTGGACCTTGAGCATGGTAGCACTCTACCACTGAACTCTATCTACTTCAGGCTTTCCCAAATCTTTCATTTTGTGAGGTGAGGGTGGATAGTAGGGATTGAATTCAAGAGCACTCTACCACTGAGCTACCTCCCCAGCCCTTTCATTTTTTGAGATGGGGCTCTTCTGAGATTTACAGTCCTCCTATCTCAGCCTCCCAAGTAGCTAGGATTATAGATGTGTGACATCATGGCCAACCCCTAGCTCCCACTCCTTTTAAACTTTTTTTGGGACATCCTCTTACTAAGTTGCCAAAGCTGGCCTCAAATTTGTGATTTTTCTTCCTCAGCCTCCTGAATCACTGGGATTACAGGTGGGTGGGTGCCACCACACCAGCCCTGTGATCCTTTTTTTTTTTTTTTTAAAA
>NW_025999977.1:17258307-17294476 GCF_001458135.2 Marmota marmota marmota
TTTTTTTTTTTTTTTTACAAGTGGTAATGAAAGGGTGATAGGATGTTTGCGATGTTTACGGTGATATGTCACTCTTTTTTGCATATTATTTGGTTAGGTTTGGATTATTTCTTTGAATCCCTTTAAATCATATTTAGACATGTTTATTTTCAGCTTCTCAAGGTAATTAAGAAATGTTCTTTTCTAGGATTGGGGTAAGCCTGGGGACTTGTGGAATCTAGGAATTCAGTGGCATGTTCCATCTTCAGAGGAAGTTTCTTTTGCCTTCTATTTGTTGGACTCCTTTCTTCAGCCTGAGCTCGACAAACTTCAGCGTTGTGGGGATGGAGAACTTGAAATGTCTAGGTTGGCTTTCTTTTATAATCAATCAGTATCATTTAATTGCGATCTAAAAGAATCTTTATGCTTTTCTCTTTTCTGTGGGCATATCTGATGTATTTATATTCACTGTTTTGAAAACTGCCATAAATGTACTTAAAAAAACATTTGAAATAGTGTGGTACAATAAAGTTCAGCAAGATTTAAACATTTTAAAAAGAAAACTCAGGTTTTTTTATCCTAATTTGTAGTAGAAACTGTTTTTTGTTTAGCAATTTGACTTCTTTCTTTTGAAAGTGCTTAGATATATACCTTTGAAAGAAAAATCCCTTTTTCCTTGACTGAGTTCAGATTTTGTTTTCTTTTTAGTAATTCACATTGTTGATGTTAATGTTACTTAGAGAAATATTTCTGTAATTTTTTTTTTCTTGTATAGGTGTTTAACAAGAAATAGTTACTTTGAGACCATTAGACTTTAATAGTCTGAATCTTTGAAAGGTTTTTTCTTGGGGGATACTTGAGATGGAATCCAGGGGTGCTTTGCCTCTGAACCACATTCCCAGCCCTCTTTATATTTAAATGGAGACAGGATCTAACTGAGTTACTTAGCTCCTCGAGGCCCTGGGTTCAATTCTCAGTCCCCAGAATGGGGTGGGGGGTGATAAGGATTAAGCTGGAAGATCTTCTGCAGTGCTGTTTACCCCTATTGTTAGTGGTAGTGGTTGAAAGAGGTGATTAAAATTAAGAGTCACTACACAAAGGACAGTTTCACTTGTTATTAATTATTTAGAGCCTGTTTAAATGCAGGTAGGTCTAGTATTAACAATAAATATATTTAATTGTCCAATATTATTTGAAACAATTTTTTGGAGGATCAAACCCAGGGCCTTGTGCTCGTTAGGCAATGCTCTGCCACTGATGTACATCTGCAGCTTTAATTATCCTAAACTTTTAATTAAGTTGGTAAACTGAAGATATAATTTTATATATCCCCTTTTGATAAAGTTTGTATGTTTTAAGACTCTAGAAGTCTTATTTAATGAGAATTTTGGAATCTTCTAAAACATGATGATATTTTTTTCCTCTTATCTAGAGATGATATTCTACAGAGTCTGACTATAGTGCACAACTGTTTAATTGGCTCAGGGAACCTCCTACCTCCACTGAAAGGAGATCCAGTTACTAATTTGTAAGTAAAAATAACTATTTATTTAATACTGTTTTTCCATTTGGCATACATTTTGAGTCACTTAATGACCTACTGATGGTATATTATTGCTGTTGTTCCTGTATTACTTTAACCTTTTTTATTTGTAATTGTTAGGTCAACAATATCTAAGTCATAATTTAGGTCTCTAAACTTTTAAAGCCTTTATTTAGATTTTTATAATGATATCAAAAGAACAACTGGATGTGAGTGAGTTAAAAAAATGTCAGTGTGAGCTGGGTGTGGTAGCGCATGAGTATAATCCCAACAGCTTGGAGGCTGAAGCAGGAGGATTGCAAGTTTGATGCCAGCCTGGGCTTAGTGAGACCTTGTCTCAGAAATAAAAAGGGCTGGGACTAAAGCTCAGGCCTAAAGTATCCCTGGGTTCTATCCCTTGTACTGGCAAAAAAAAAAAAAAAAAAAAAAAGAAAGAAAGAGTGATCGGATATACTCGGTTCACCTGTTAGTTTACTGAGTTACTAAGTAAATACGCTTTCTCTAAAATGGGGGAGGGAGGATGCTTCTTTCTTTTGCCTGCAGTCAACATTGCTTTAGAATTTTATAGTACAAAAATATATGGATTGTTTTAATAAAAATTTCTTCAGTATTATGAATTTGAACTCTATGATTTTAATTGCTTTTCAGCATTCTACAATTATGAATTTCTCAATTCATTCTTCATGCTACCATTTAAGCTGAAGAAACTGAGAGAATGAAATCAGAATGTGATAGCTTAACTTTTAGAAGTAGATAATTACTAGTTTCAGTAATCTAAAGATCTTCATTTTTCAACATCTTATTACTGAGCAAGGTTGAAAATCACATTAAAATGAGTAAATAACTCTTCAGAATACACAAGGGAGAAGTATTTGCTGATTTTGCAACAGAAATCTTTAAAAAGCTTCAAGGAGCTGTTTAAAAATATAGTTTGTCTTTTTCATATTTTGTATAGACATTTTTTAGAGTCATAATCCCTACTGCTGGTCATTCCTGGTTTCTATAATTCCCATTCATGTCACTCTGAAAACTTTGTATGCACAGACATTAAACTTTTTAGATTATTTATTAAGTTTAAGAAGATGTAGGGTCATTTTAGGTTAAGGAAAATTGTTTTTAAGTTTGCCTAGGAATTTTTTCAGATTCTTAAAATAACTTTTGGGTTTTATGAGTTTTATAATTGAAATTATATATATAATTTATTATTTATAATTGAGATTATATATAAAACTTTATTTTTAAAAATAGATTGATTTTTAAAAAATTGATCTTAAACAATATTTCAAAAATAAGAGGCCTATAGACATTTCTTTGATCCCCCTTTTCATTCCCCTTGATGATCTTAGTGTAAAAATAATAACTTAATCATTTTATGGCATGTAAAAAGTTAATTTGCACGTAACAAATTTAGTATGTCAGTGAATTGAGTTCTATATGAAATTATTGACAGTGAGAATCATGGTCATTTAAACCAATAGTATATGTAAGAGGAAAAGCATGTATCTTCTGGGGTAGAAAATTTTTAGTACTGAATGATCATCAGGATGCAATTGCAAAAGGGTCAGCTAAAGATATTTATAGGTTTTCCTTGTGGTTTATATTAGGATTTGGTCTATTTATGCCATGTGCACTATAATAGTGAGCAGAAGTGAAAAATCTGTGTCCTTTTAAGTAAGTGTTCATTATGACAGAAGTTCATGTATTTGATTATTTATTATAAAGCCAATTAGATTTTTTATATAATGAAATCCGTTTTCAATAAGGAAAAAGAATATATCCTGAAATTTTAAATACCATAGAATAAATAGTCCATATTACTATTCATTATAAGCTATGAAATTGTTACTATATCTTAAACAATTTTCCCAAAAAAGTTGAAAAGGAAAGATAAATTTAAATGGAAAAGTTTTGTTTCTTAAAATCTTCTTTAATATAATGAAATCATATTAAATATATTCAATAACATAAATAATATTATTTAAATGCATTTTAAAATAAAAAATATAAAATGTTTTCTAAACTTCAATATTTATAAGTTATCAACTAATATATATTGTTAAGGTTTTTTTGTAGTTACTTTATGTAGGCTAATTATGTAAAGTAGAATCTAAAATAAACAATCCTGTCTTTTCATTTGAATTGCCAAAAGAGGGAGTTTATAAAGTCTTCCTTTAACTCTTAAGTAGGTCTTAACAGAATTCTTTCCATTTTATAGTTTGTGTCCTATATATAACATTTTAACTTTTTTTTTGGAAGCAGTTTCATAAAAATAGCCTTTAAGATTTCTAAAATGCTTATTCTACTATAGTTTAATACTTGGTAAAAATCTACTGTCTAGCTTTATTTGAAAAAAAAAAAATCTAATAAAATAAGTGATCACTTCATTGTTCCATGATATAAAATTACACTGCTTAGTGGGAAGAAAGAATATGTGTAGTACAATTCATAGATTTTCCACAGGTCAGTTTAAAACAGAAGAGAAGACTTGACTGAGGACATTACTTACTCCATAGGAGCAGAGGACAATTGTGCTAGATGGGGGAGCAGAGGATGCATATTTGTTATGAATGCTAAAGTGTAATGCCTGAGATGCCTAAGAAAATACCTCGTTAATGACAACTTGATTGTGAAATTATGAGATGCTATTCGTCTTCTGAAAAATTAGATCAGTTTTGAGAAGTACATAGCAACTCAAGTATTTTTTTTTTATTTAAATATTTATCATTTAAGTTTTAGTTGGGTAAAATATTCTCTAACTTCTATAATTACTGTCAGTCAGATTAGTCAGTATTGTTTGCCTTCTGTATGTATTTGTAGTATACTAGTTGTCTTCTGGGAAATTACAGTAATGATAAAGTAGAAGCTTAGTTTACTTTTGGGTTAACCTGTAAGTAAATCTAATTTTCGTTCCTAATATATGAGTATGTGGTGTGGTCTTAATCTCCTTGTTAGGGAGATTGCTACTAAATTTGAAAACCTATTTTATGTGCTGTGTGATTGGAAACTGACAAAAAATTAAAAGCTAAATCCTGAGTATAAAAGTGAATGACCTACCTAATGGTGTCCTCATTGTAATTTTGGGTCTTTAGCAGTGTAGAGTTACTAAATTCTTGTTCTTACTATAAACTTACAGTGTTGTCAAGTATGGGTATAATAAGGATCTTGAGAGTAATCAAGGGTAAAATTTCTTAGTTTAGTATACCTTAATTTAAATTTTCAACAGTTTTGTTAGATACTGCAGGTTGCTGAATTATTCTTAAAGTGGAATCTCCCTATTTTGCTCTTGGAACTTTCAGTTAATTTTTTAAGAAAATTGTTAGGGTTATAATTTATACTCGTGGTTGTTCTACCTTTGTAGTTGTGAAAGTTGGATCATGTCTTTCCAGGGTAATACAGGAGTTTTAGACACTTGCCTTTAATTCTGAAATTGTCATTTTCTCCTTTTTCAGTCCACTCTTGTTTAATCTCTTGAGGGCTAATCAGCTATCACAGCATACACAGAACTAACATCTTAAAAAAACAGGGTTACTCAAGGTAGAGGAGTTACCATTTTTCATCTCAAAATACGTCTTTACTTTGTGCCCCCTTTTCTCTGATAGATCTATTAAATCATTCTTAGTTAAATTATTCTTAGGCTCTCAGTTTTTAGTAACTTTTCACTAAAAAAAAAATAAATAAATAAAATTCTTAGGTCTAAGAGTGAGACCAATTCATTGATATGTGAAAGGATGTGTTGCTTTTGCAATGAGGGGCAGGGCTAGCTAACCTCTCTTGGCACCTCCAGGAAACTACCCAGCTCTGCTGGGGAAGCTGCACACAGAAAAGGAAACAGTTACTACTCCACGGTGAGTAACCCTGTTTTCTGCTTATTTCACCTTCTGACTGTTTTCATTGATTTTTTAAAAAAGCTTTGTGTGTCAGGTGTGGAAATAGTTTCTATTTTGAGAGTAATTTTAAATCTTCTAGTATAAAAAGTTTCTCATTCCTTAACAACCCTTTGTTCACATGGTAGAGTAAGAACCAGTTGTGTTTATGGCAGTGATTGATGCTCAGGATTGAATTGGGAACCGAACACAGAAATAGGCCAACAGAGGCTTGTGAGATACTTGTATCTTTAAAGGGGGGAAAATCCTGTTAGTGGATTGGTTTTATGTCTTTTGTTTGTTTTCATTTGGAAGGGGAGGGATATTTGGGAAGGGTAAGATGTTCTTAAACTTAGAAACAGGAAAAATTTTATATTATTGCATATAGCTGTTACACACCAATTTACTTAATCTTCATTTGCATTTTTTATTTGTATTGTGTAATTTACTTTTGTGATTAGTTGATCCTTTTTTTATCATGCTCTCTTTCTCACCAGTGATTACTCTACTCTAACCAAATCTAAAGAAGATTGCCATCTAGTGATACAAATAACACAATAGTGGAAAATTCATAAGTCTTTTAAGTGATTCAAACATTTTAATCCATATTGTTATAAATTGGGTGGTCTGCTACTGCCTAGGAGCTGTGAAACTGGTTTAATATTATTATTGTATAGATGGTATTATTTATAGTATTTTACATTGGAGTTATTTTTTAGAATTTTGTTTAGTTCAAGAGGTCAAATGATAGTAGTTTGAAGACGTATGATGGTATTTGACTTAAATTATAGATGCTACTATACCTTTCAATCAGAACATAGATCTGCTCTCCCGCAGTCTGTTCAGCTAAGAATATGTACATAAGTGATAAGAGTAGTTTTATTTTTATTTTATTTATTTTATTTGTGATGTGGGAGATCAAACCCAGGGCTTCAAACATGATAGACAAGGGCCATACCACAGACTAGATCCCTATTTCTAAAACAGTTTTAAATATCGGTGAGTACATTCTAGGTGCATGTAGACTTCTAAGGCAGCCACAAAGAAAGAGAGAGAGGGAGGGAGGGAAGAATATATATGTATATATACAAATTTTTCATATATTTCTTGGGTAATAGAGATTTCTTCTACAAAATTATTTGGTTAAAGATCAGAAGAAATATTTAATGTAAATATCTATTTATACTTACTAACAAATGTTTGCTATAAAACATGCCAATGCAGTTGGTGTTTAATTAATTTGGGGTAGATAAGGAGATCAAATTAAAACTGAATCTTAGATAAATTGGCATCAAAGGAACTTGTGGTAGATGAGAGAATTATTGAAATATATGTCTGAACACATTATCTATATCTATATAAATTTCAGGTTTTTAAAGCAGAGGAAGTAAATATTTTAAAGTCATGTACAAGGTGCTATCTTTTGAAAATAGCATAAATGATACTATTTCTTGAAATTTTCTGATTGGAAATTAATTCAAAGCGATACATAGATTAAAGAAATTAGCATTAGGCCTCTTAGATGAAACTTGTTTTGAATGTGATTATAGTACTGGAGCCAGAAATGCACTTCACATGTTTTTATTGTATGCATTTCAAGTGATAATGTTAATGATAATCTTGTTTGATATAGAAAAAATTTTGGAGACTAATGTACTATAGATTGCTTTTATTCTATTTGTAAGAATAATGGGACTGATTAAAATTCATGCTTGATTCAGTTACCTATGGTATTAGGTATAATGCTGGGTGAGATAGACTTCTATTTCTATTTTCTAATCATTTAGGTTTGTAGCAGCAGTGAAGAGGTATCCATGACAGTTTGTGTTCTAGCAGAGGAGCATGTTACTCTGAGCACAGATCTTTTCTCTTAGTGAAATCTAATTTCAGTAGACTTGAAGTTCATTGTAAAAGAAACTGATTTTACCTTTTAGTATATAGATTTTAGATATATTTTTGGATTATATTTACAAGATGCTTAATTTTGCAAGTTGCCAGAGATTGAAACTTCTTAGAATAGAAGTTTAGTAAATTTGAACTTAAAAGTCTCAGAAAAGCAAATTAGCATATTTTACAATAAAGTATTAGTGAACTTTGAAGTGAATTAGAGAAAAAGAAGCCATTCTTTGTTTTTACTCTGTAGTTTGGTTTTGAAACCTGGGAAGGTGTTACTGCTATCCTAGGCACCAGATTATGTGAGGAACATATATACATAACTGTCATTTATGTAATCATAACGTTTTTAAAATAGAGATAACTCATAACTCATTTAATTTCAATACTTTGACGGGGGTATGTTGGGTGTATTTTCATGTTAAGAGCTGCACAATTTATTGATGATGAATAATGATATTATAATTTCTGTTTATTAATTAGCCTTGTATTGGACCTGCTCTCTCTTCATGCTTCTTTGGTGTTCATATCCATGTTCCTCCTTTTAGAAAGCATCATCTTAGTTTAAACCCAGCTATTACATTGAATCTCATTATTTTGAAATAAAATGTTGAAAATTGAAGTATACTGTTCATTGATGAAAACATATATTTCAGATGCATAGATTCTTATTCTCTGTTCACATACACAAAAGGTGACTTTTAACCTTTTAATGATTTGACTAGCTGCGTCTGGTTTTGATAACATTCTTTGTGGGAGATCTTTAGGAAATGCAGTATTTTTACACGTCAGTTTCTTAAAAAGCAGTAGCATTTCACTGTAGATATTAGGACATATCCATTTTTGCTAGTTTTAAAGGGGAGATAATTATATAAAATTTTTCTGCTATATGTATATACTGCAATAAAATTTTGAGTTTTAACCATTATTATATAATTAATGAAGCCAAAATTTCTTTGTATAAATGTTTATCATCATCAGATTTATGCTTTTACATTTGAATATTGAATTAATGATATTCTGTTCCTTTTGGGAGATGAATTTTTTACCCTGAAGACACTAAGTTTACATTTTCTTTAATATGGTTCTTAATGAAGTAGACAGTATTACTCTTCGGAAGTTTAAAGAATTGAAATATTGAAGATTGGAAGTCTTTGTGTTAAAAGATCATTATCTTTCTGTTAATTTAAGTATTTTAGTGATGAGACTTTTCCCCTTTCATCTCTTGTGTTGGTATTATCAATAAATGGAAGCACTCTTGTTTCTATACAGGGTACCAAGTATGGTGTCCTTGGAGGAGACGAAGTTGTACACTGGACTTGAATATGGTATGTGAGCCCTAATCTGAGTGAAAATGTGAGAACTATTTTTGTCTATTAAGATTAAAATAGAATAGTTTTGTAATTTTGATTTTCTTAAACTTTCTTTGATTCATAAAATGAATGAATTTCACAGTAATCATTTTTGGGTGAAAATGGAAAATTATATGAACAATAATTCGTAAAAGATAGAAATTGTGTCAGTAAATATGAATACTTTCTGAGCAGACAGGCATGTTTTCCTATATCAGAGGGTTTACTTATGTTTAAAATTCTTCTTGAGACTGATACACTTGATGTAAATGATAACATTATGACCCTTATTTTCTAATCTTTGTATCTTTCTGTCAAAGTAAGTTACATTTTTATTCATTCTGGGGAACAAACCCAGGGCCTTGTGCATGTTAAGTCAAGTGCTCTAATAGAAGCTACACCTCCAAATGTTAAATTTTTTATTAATGCATATGTGAAACTGGGCTGGGGATGTAACTCATGTTTGCTTAGCATGTTCAAGACTCTAGATTCAAGCCACAGTGCCTAATTTTTCCCCTGAAATAAAGAATAGACTAAATATTTTATGTGTTAATATTCTGAATCCAACATTAACAGAAATTTAGCACACTTCTATACAGGTGGATTATTACTAGAATCATTTACATACATTAATTGATAAAGTAAAATTGCTTGATTTGGGGTCAAGAAATTCTGTACATTTGTGTTTTCTAGTTAGTGATTAGAGCATTGGAAATACCCATAGAGATGTTTTTTCTCTCCTTTTCCATCTTGCTTTCTTCACCTTCCCACTAACAAAGTTTTATAAGCTAGTCATCTTATGATATGTGGAATGTTCTATAATGTACAGGGGATTAAACCTGGGGCATTCCACCACTGAGCTATACACTCAGCCCGTTTTATTTTTATTTTGAGACAGGGTCTTGCTGATTTTCAGAAGCTGACCTTGAACTTGTTATCCTCCTGCCTGAGCCTCCCAGGTTTAAAGATGGCGGTTTTGAAAGTTATTCAGTGTCATGACTAGTCATTAATCCAACTGTGATAAAAAGCACAACCATTTGGATTTTGCCTGAGTGTTATATTCATTTCCTTTCTCTGTGCTTCTCCCCCTTTTTTTTTCTGCTTTCTCTCCCTGCCCCCCCAGTACTGGGGATTAAAACCAAACAAAGTCCTAGCATATTAGATAAATGCTCTACCACTGACCTGCATCTGTCAGCCTTTTTGTATTATTTTATTTTCAAACAAGGTGATTCTTCTGCCTCAGCCTCTCTAGTAAGCTAGCATTATAGGTGTGGGCCACCATGCCCAGCTTTATACCTTAACACAAACTGTTGATACGAAATTCAGTAGTCTGAGGAACATTCTAAAGATCCTTCTCTTGTTTTTTAAAAAACAGATCTATCCAGAGAGAACCACCGAGAAGCAATTGCTAGGGTCATAAGGAAACTTCTTAGTAAGTATATATATATATATGTGTGTGTATATTCCATTTATCCATACTAATAGATGTTTATGAATTTAATTCTATAGCATGTGCTTTTGTTTAACATATATTATTTTAAATTGTGAGCATATTGGGCAGTGTTTTCTTCCTGAATCAATGGATTGGGGTTCTTCTAGTAATTTAAAATATTTTAACCAAATATTTTTCTTTTCCCTTTGTAGACCACATACTTGATAATTCAGAAGATGATACCAAGTCATTATTTCTAATCATAAAGGTATGTTTTCCATATTATAGTTCTATAATTAATATGATCACGCTTACCTTCATGATTTGTAAATAAAATTTGAAATTCTTTTGACACAGATTGTTGGAGACCTTTTACAATTCCAAGGATCTCACAAGCATGAATTTGACTCTAGATGGAAAAGTTTTAACTTAGTAAAGAAATCAATGGAAAATCGGGTCAGTATTTTCACCTAAAAGTCTGAGTAAATGTTTTTTTGAAGAGATACTTAACAGCCCTAATTTGTGTATTTTTATTTATCATACAGAAGAAGTTTCCCCTAGAAGTAAAAATAGATTTAAAATATTGCATAAAGGATAAAAACATTATGGTACAGATCACATGAATCCTAAAAAATAGTGTATTTTACTAATTCAGAATCATCTGTCACTTTCCATGATCCATCTGTGAACTCTCCATAGGAATTTGGACAACAGCATTTGGGCTGTCTTGTGAGAATGTAAAGAAATAAAAAACTAGGAGGAATTGTCCACAGGCATGAACTTTGTGTAATCTGAGGAAGATACATCTTGTGTTATATTTGAGCTCCAGTAGAAGTTATTGTAAGCTTCTCTGGGAGCACAGAAGAAAGAGAACCTAAGTGGAAAACTGTTTATAGCAATGTTCTTCTATAGGAGACTTTTACTGAAGTTGAATCTATAAAGCTTGTATATTAATTGTGCTAGCTGTTGTAGACAAGCAAATGTTCTTCCAAGAACTATGTTCCTAACCCTAAAAGTTCTTTAGCTATCTAATTTTAATATTAAAGAGATCAATATTCAGTTCACTGAATATTGGAAAGCTCTGCAACCTCAGTGAAAAGTAAATATTAAGAGATTGAAAGTAGAAACTGAGAGTACAGTTGAATCATTATAGGAAGATGAAAAAACAGTCTGTATCTAGTCACTGGTATTAGGATGGAGATAAGTGTGTTTTGAAAAAGATGGAATTGTGGGTACTTTAATGTGGTAAAGCTGTGAGTAATAATCTGAGTCTCAAGTGTCTTATCTTTGGTGACTGGGTGGAAGATTGTGTGGGCAAAAGCTTACATGATGATTTTTAGAAATATAAAAGATATATTCCATAGTATACCTATGCACTTAACAAGAAGAGCTATTCATAGACATTAATAGAATTGAGCAATTTTCTTGAAAGGCTGCTTTTGAACTTTCAGTATTTAAATGAATAAGGATCAACTCTTGTTCTCCCATGCATGGGTTCTCATTTATAAATGGTCAGAAATAAGCAGCCTATTTAAAAGGGAAAGATTTTTATTAGCCATAAAATTAATTGAGATAATATATATTTTAAGCATAAGCCTAATGACTTTTTTTTTTTTTGGGGGGTGGTGCTAGGGATTGAACTAGGGGCCTAGCACATGCTAGGCATGCTCTCTACCAGAGCCACATCCCTAGCCCCAGGCCTAATGAGTTTTGAATGAAAGAAATACCTTTACCACGCACCTGGCCAACCATGGACCTTTTTCAAACTAAGTTTTTTTTTTTTTTTAAAGTATTCAGAGGAATTCATTGTTGAAGTCATTTAGGAAAAAATGTTCAGGGGCTGGGGATGTGATGTGGCTCAAGCGGTAGCGCGCTCGCCTGGCATGCGTGTGCAGCCCAGGTTCGATCCTCAGCACCACATACAAACAAAGATATTGTGTCCGCCGAGAACTAAAAAATAAATATTAAAAAAATTCTCTCTCTCTCACTCTTTCTTAAAAAAAAAAAAAAAAAAGGAAAAAATGTTCAAGTGTTTACTACTTTATTTTCCAGCTTCATGGGAAAAAACAACATATCAGAGCACTATTGATTGACAGAGTAATGTTGCAGCATGAGGTAAATATCTTTTTCAGTCATGACAACTTTTTAAAATGCCAGTTTTCCAGATAAATAAGTGAACTTTCAGTAAACATTTCAAGATCTGATTTACATTGTTGTTTTCTTAGCTACGAACACTAACTGTTGAGGGTTGTGAGTACAAAAAGATACATCAAGATATGATCAGAGATCTTCTCCGATTATCTACAAGTTCATATAGTCAGGTAAGGCTTATCCAAATACTCTGCCTCATTCACATTCTCATTTTACTATATGGAATTGGAATATCCCTATTTTGAGTTTAAAAATTTTCCCACAGGCAACTACCAAGAAGTTAGAAAACCATAACTGATCTTTAGGCTTCCTGAAACTCATTGTTATTGAAAATACCTTTAAAATTTCAAGTATTTTCAAACTTTTGTGTTTTTTTTTTGTTGTTGTTGTTGTTGTTGTTATTGTTTTTGTGGGGGGAGAGTGTACCAGGGATTGAATTCAGGGCCACTTGACCATTGAGCCCTATTTTGTATTTTATTTAGAGACAGGGTCTCACTGAGTTGCTTAGCACCTTGCTTTTGCTGAGGCTGGTTTTGAACACACAATCTTCCTGCCTCAGCCTCCCGAGTCCCTGGAATTACAGGCTTGTGCCACTGTGCCCAGCTTAAGCTTTTTTTTTTTTTCATTTTCTTTTTTTAAGTAAAACATTACTTGTACTGTCGGTAATTAATTGCTTCTCAAAAAATTTTTTTTTTTAAATTTAAAGATTGTATAGCATGAGATTGCTTAATTAAGTTTTGAAAGCTACTGTATGAAGGCCATATAATTCCTCATGAGCATTATGCTTGTGTTTCAGGGAGCCACTATCAGGAGACTTGGGGGTCAATTCTTTAAGCATAGGACCAAGAAATACCTCCAAGCACAAAAACTAGAAAAAGCAGAGCGATTCATGTACAATGAACTGTTCTATCCCTGTAAAGTAATATAGATTAGGTGACTAGTTTTTCACAGATCCTTCTAAAATAATGTTTAAAGAATTTGAAATATATAGAATGTGTTTATTTTATTCTGATCACTTATCTATTACTATTTAACTAGACCCATAGGTTACAATTTTTTACTGAATATTTGGGTTCAAAATGTATGAAGCTTATACTTAAGGTTTGCATTGAGAAGTTTGCAAGTTCTTTGTTTCTTTTGCACTTATGCTTCTCCTAGAAAAAGTCTTAATTTTCCTGTGTGGACAAAAGAGAAAATCTGACACTGCTTATGTAGAGTGACTCAGAATAAAATGTTTGTTAGTTTGCTGCTTAATTTTAGCCATATTTTTAGCTACGTTACTTAACGAATGATTATTGGTCTCATTCATTCTCCCCTTTATCAAACTATTTATAACAGTACAAATCTTTTAAACCATGAATGTGGTTGATGGTAATGTGCTTTTCTTTTGGTAATCATTTACTTGGGTTTTTTTTTGGCGGGGGGGCGGGAGTATGTACTTCAACATATTTTTCTATTAGTTAGACACAAAAATTATCACTTTGGTTTTGATAATTCAGTTGGAATCTTTTGTAGTTTATCTATGTTCTTTGCTTTTAATACTTCCTCCAGGTCAGAAATAAGGCTCAGCAAACATTTTTTGCTGCTTTAGGAGCATATAACTTCTGTTGCAGAGATATTATTCCCTTGGTTTTGGAGTTTTTACGTCCCGACAGACAAGATGTCACACAACAGCAATTTAAGGTACAGGATTTCATGTTTTTGTTTTCCTTAGCAGAATTTCAACTATAGAGAAAGCGAAAAAAATTTTCCATGTATGCACCATTTAGATTCTATATTTGGGGGCTAGGGATGTCACTCAGTGGTAGAGTGTATACCTGGCATCCATGAAGCCCTTGGTTTGATCCCCAGCTCTGCAAAACAAAAAGCCAGTTCTATATTTAAATTTTATATTTGCTTTATCACATATTTACCCACCTACTATCTTATTTTTTGACATATTTCAAAGTAAATGAAAGACACTGGTACAATTCACCTTTTAAATAGTTACAATATCATTTTTTCTTCCTAATTATTTACTTATATATCTATGATTGAAATCAGTATTATCATGGAGAAAATATAGGATGCAGACTCTTTTTGAGTAAAACAGTTATGAGTGGTAGTGATTGAGTAGACTAGTTGAACCATGGGAAAGGTGGATGAAAAACTACCAAGTTGAGAGTAGCAACCGAGTGAGTTTATCTGACTAGAGCAGAGAAAGAAGGAGATAACATAAGGCAAATATTACATCTCAGAGATGAAGTAGAGTCTAGGTAAGATACATTGATTTCTTATAAGAGAGAAATGGATTGATTGTTACTTAGGATAGAGAATGGATAGGACTTGGTGAATTAATATGAGGATACTAAAAAGGAGGTGTCAATTCTGGATTGTACAACTGGTTATTTGGCATATCAGAGAGGGAGAAAGAAACAGACTCTATTGAATTAGTATGTTTAATTTGGTTCGTATTAACTAAGAAGCAATATCAAGGAGGAGTTAGACATCTGAATTTAAAGATAACATTTCCATATATGCTGATGATAATTGAAACCTTTGGATGTGAGTTGGAGAGCCTAGAAATAGAATGAGAAGAGGACCAAGGGGTGTGTACTGAGAAGCTTTTTTAGATGCCAAGTCGAACAGGTACCTGTAGTCCCAGCTCCTCAGGAGGTTTAGGTGAGAAGATCACTTGAGCTTATGAATTTAAGCCCAGCCTGTACATCATAGTTAAATACTATCTGAAAAAAGAACACCATCCTCCTGCAAAAAAAAAAAAAAATACTGTTGGAAGCCAAGCGCTTGAGATAGAGAAGTCAGAAAATTATCGTGAAATGAGGAGGAATCACAGAAGGCAGAGAGATCTTTCCAGAAGAATGACTCAGTAACAACAGCTTCCTAAAGTGAATTAAGATGAGCACTAAACATTCTAAACATGTTCCTTGAAGTTATATTGTAAGGCACTGATCATCAAATAGCCCAGTGTCAGTTACTACACTGCTTTTGTAAATAAAGTTTTATTGGAACACAACCATGTCCATTTGTTTTTGTATTATGTGTAGCTACTTTCATGCTGTAGTGACAGAGATGATAAGTTGTGACAGAGGCCCTGTAACAGAAGAAGTTTGCTGATCCCCAATATTGAATGTTGTAGAAAGTCCAACTCATTGGATAGTATATGGCCGCATTTATTGAGAACAGTATATATGGACAAAATTTGAGAGGTGAAATGAGATCCACATTGAAAAATATCTGTTAGGTCAGCAAAATTGAGGTTATCAGTGACCTTAGAAAGAACTTGTAGAAGAATGAAATACGGGGCAGGTAAGAAAGGATATTGGAATCAAGTTATAGTGAATGTTTTGAAAATAAAATGTTTTGATACTAATAACTCTTCTTTATGGAAAAAGGGGTATCTTAGAAAGGGTACCCTCTAAATAAATTGGACATTATGGCATAGGCCTGTGATCTTAAGTATTCAGGAGAATCACTTGAGCCCATGGGTTGGGGATCAGCCTGGGCAATATAGTCAGACCTCATCTTAAAAAAAAAAAAAAGAAAAAAGAAAAAAAGAAAAGAAAGTGTAATTGCTGCCATCAGATTCATTCTGTTATTGGACTTTTATGAGTAAAATGTTTATAGTATAATTAGCCAAGTTTTTATGTACCTAGTAAAATACTTGCCAACTGGGTTTTAATTACTTTTAATAAATTATTTCAAGGCTTATGCCCTAAGATACTGAATGGCACATTTCATGGCCTTTATGAAATAGTAAAAGAATATTAGAATGGAATCTGTGTTCTTAGAAACAGCCATATATTTCTGTATTACCTTATTAATAGTCATTCTTTCAGCAAACCCTCTATTAAATGACTTAGAAAAGGTATTAGTGGATAACACTAATTCAGGTTCTAAAAGTAACATGTTAAATTAGTGAACCTATTTTATGAACCAATATCAAGCATTTAATCATTGTAAATTTAAAAACAACATAAATATGTGTTTGTTGCTACTGAATAATGTCTCTTCTTTTCCATATAAATTTAATTTTTCCTACAGGGTGCTTTGTATTGTCTCCTTGGAAATCACAGTGGTGTGTGTTTGGCAAACCTTCATGATTGGGACTGTATTGTGCAGACATGGCCAGCAATTGTTTCTTCAGGGCTTAGCCAAGCAATGTCACTAGAAAAGCCATCAATTGTGAGACTGTTTGATGATCTTGCAGAAAAGATTCACAGGCAATATGAAACAATTGGCTTGGACTTTACAGTAAGCGAAAACATTTTTTCATTTGAGTGTTTTTTGTTTTGTTTTGTTTTGTTTTTAAGCTGAAGTTTTATTTAAAACATAAAGAATTGGTTCCTGAAAATGCTGATGAATTAAGTAAAAGGATACAGTACTCTCTTCCTACAAGTTAGCCAACTTATCCAAGTACAGGGTAATATACAGCACTTAATGTTGGTAGAATTTCACAGTAGTGTAGTGTTACGAAATCATCTGTCTAGATTATGAAGAGATTCTCAAGTGTGCGATGCATAGTTTTGGGTTACCACCTTTACTGAGCAAGAACAAGGGCTCCTGCTTCTTGGCCATAGCCAAATCCCTCAGAGCCAAAGTTCTTGACATAGCATCTTTTTTTTTTTTTTTTTTTTTTTTGGTGCATAGCATCCTTTGCAGTAGATTTCACTTTCTTTCTCTGAGTTATTGATTTAAAACTCTTCTCACATTGGGCACATTGAAAATACTTTTTGTGCCAGGGCTTTCCAGCTCCAATTATCTTCTCGGCGACATAAACAGAATCCCCATTCCTGAACACTTCCCAGCACCTCTGTATTTCAGATCAGATTAGAAGTGTTTGGATTTGTTGTAGACCTGTGAGGTTGAACACTCTGTAACTAGATGCCCAGCCTCTTACCGCCATCCATGTTGAGTGTGCCAGTGCCCTGGCTGTAACCATATCCTTTTGGCCCATACTTTTTTCCATAGCAGGATTTGCAGTACATCTCATCATGAATTGCCACTGTTATGCATTCTAAATTTTTCCTGCAAATCATGCACAGAAAGCAGCAGCTGTGGAAGCTCCTCTCATCACACTGCACTTCTTCAGCATAGTACACTGCCCTCCCACAGGCCCCATACTTATTTCCACCTCCCCAGACAGGCATTTCTAGTCGGAGGTAGGTGCATACACTGTGTGGATGGGAGGAAGCTCACAGCTAGCTGGGAGTC
The DNA here is from genome assembly GCF_001458135.2 of Marmota marmota marmota. Lineage (NCBI taxonomy): Eukaryota > Metazoa > Chordata > Mammalia > Rodentia > Sciuridae > Marmota > Marmota marmota. The sequence goes on from NW_025999977.1 coordinate 17,275,732, forward strand.
TTTCATTTGAGTTTAATGGAAAGACTGCCTTACTTAAATGCCTTTTATTTTTCAGATATATTTTCAGCAATAATATTAGTGGCTTTTTTCTTTGTGGGCTGGGGGGAACAAAGGGGATTGAACTCAGATGCAGTTGACCACTGGGCCATCCCGAGTTCCTTTTATATTTTTATTTTTAGAGACAGGGTCTCATTAAGTTGCCTAGGGCCTCACTAAGTTTCTGAGGCTGGCTTTGAACTTTTGATCCTCCTGCCTCAGTCTCCTGAGTAGCTAGGAGTATAGGCATGTGCCACTGTACCCAGCTGCAGCAATTTTAAAAAAGACATTTGTTTTCTGTTTCCATTTTGTGGTTTTAGTGATCATTACTGTAAATAACAAGGTAGAGTAGCAAGTTTGAGCATGTACAGGAGAGGGCCAGGCCATTTTTTACCAAAAGGCAACTATGGATTATTACATTGTTGTGTTCTTTGTTATTTTGTGTGTGTTCATAGCCTCATTTTTCAAAAAGTTGATTATAATATAGGAGGTTGGTCATATCCAATGTAGTAAAAGATCGGCCTCTGGGTTCATAATTTATAGTGTGGGATTTTTTTTTTTAAATAAAATAGTTTATTCCTTTATTTTGTTGGAAATTTGGGGGGGGGTTTGTTTTTGTTTTGTTTTTAGTTTTATGGATTTTATTTTTTTAAAATACACGACAGCGGAATGCATTACGATTCTTATTACACATATAACACACATAAACAGATGAAAAATTGTGGTATATTTGTGTAATAAGAATTGTAATGCAAAAAAAAAGTACATGTATAAAGGCATGAATTGGCGTGAACATACTCTATATAGTGTGGGGTATTAAAATTGAATGATTTTGAAGTAGGTAAGAATATAAAGATATATAAAATATAAAAATATGAAGAATATAAAAATAGGTAAGAATATAAAGTTCATTAGGGTGCAAATGGAGAGATGTAGCAGATCATATTAAGAACTTCTCAAATGCCATAGGCTTACCCCCTCAGAATGTAAGGGTGAATTAAAGAAGGTTGAAAGTAGCCGAATCCCCCTTTCCTAAGGTGATTATGATTCACATCCCTTCCTACTGCTTTAAATGTATTTCATTTTGATCAAACTCAGTCTTGCTATTTGCAATTTTTACTAGATTGTGATTTTTATTTTTTAAATTTTTCTTTTAGTTGTCAATGGACTTATTTATTATGCAATGCTGAAAATTGAACCCAGTGCCTCATGCTTGCTAAGGCAAGTGCTCTACCACTGAGCCACACCCCCACCCCTATGCTTTTTAAAAAATTTTAAATTGAAATATAAGTCATGGGCCATAAAATTTACCTTTAGTAGTTATCTTATTCATATATGTTCATAAAAATACATTCACACAGTCATATAACTGTTATTGCTCCAATTCTAGAAGATTTCATCATCCACAAAGAAGCCTGAACCCAATAATAATCACTTCCCATTCCCCCACACTACTAACCCTTGGAAATCACTACTTTCTATCTCCCTATGGATTTGCCCATTAATAGATACTTCAGGGCTGGGGTTGTAGCTTAGTAATAGAGCACTTGCCTAATACCTGTGAGGTGCTGGTTCCAATCCTCAGCACCACATATAAATAAATAAAATAAAGGTATTGTGTCCATCTACAACTGAAAATATTTTTTTAAAAACAGATACTTCAGGGGCTGGGGTTGTGGCTCAGCAGTGGAGCACTTGCCTCACATGTGTGAGGCACTGGATTCTATCCTCAGCACTACATAAAAACAAATAAAGATATAAAAATAGATACTTCATATAAATGGAGTCATAAAATGTTACTTATTTTGCTTAGCATAACATTTTTAAGGTTCATCCATGTTGTATGTAACAGAATTCTCTTTTTCTCCCAATAAGATTCCAAAGTCATGTGTTGCAATAGCAGAATTACTTCAACAGTCACCGAATCCTTCTATCAACCAGTTATCACTTAGCCCAGAAAAAATTAAGGAAGGGCTTAAACGCCAACAAGAAAAGAATGCTGATGCTCTAAGGTAATTGATGAATGGTCTGATAAGATAGATGCCATGTTTACATGACTTTTGAGAAAATACAAAAGAGTTGGGAAATAATTATTGCAAAGAGCTCTAATTTTTATTTTTAATCTATGGAGATTGAAAATTAGCATCGTAAAAATAAAGGTTAATTGTATTCCAACTTTTTCGTGGGAAATGTTGTTGTTTCTGTTATTAAATCCTAAGTTGAAGTTCAACATACGTATTGCTTAATAGCTCTTAACAATAATTTGTTTTTTATCACATTTGGTATCAGAGTATTTTTGCACTTTAGAAAGTAGAGTGGTTTGATAACATTCAAGCAGGAGCCTTTCTAACTTGATTTTGGCTATGCCTTGTAATTAGTATATGATTATGCCTAAATACTTTTTTTTAATAGACAAGTATCATTTTTTAAAAAGCATTTTTTTTGTAGTTGTAAATGTTCAGAATGCCTTTTTGTTGTTGTTGTTGTTGTTGTTTTAATGTGATGTTGAGGATCGAACCCAGTGCCTCACAGATGCTAGGCAAATGCTCTGCCACTGAGCTACAGTCCCAACCCACCTATATACTTTTTGAGACAGGGTCTGTCTATGTTGCTCAAGCTGCCCTTTTACTCCTGAGCTCAAGTGATCCTCCTGCCTCAGCTTCTCTTGAGTACTAGAACTAATAGGTACACACCTCTGTTCTGGCTTTTTTTTCTAAAAAGTCTTTAGAAACTCTTATAGCCTATCTAATTTCAGATAGCCAACATAACATATATGATAGACCATTACTAATTGGATGCTAATTATAGATTTACTTTTCACTTCAGAATGTCTGCTCAGAAACAACTGTTATTCTCTGTACCCAGCCCTTGTTCTCCCAGTCTGTTTTTATTTGGCTGGCTTCTTACTAGGCCTTTTTACAATCTGGTGTTGAGAAATATAGTAAGGATGAATTTGGTTAGAATTTGAGTTTATGTTATTTGATGTTTTTCTTAGTATTGTAGTAAAACAATACCTCACCTGAATTTTATTTTATTAAGGAACTATGAGAATTTGGTAAACACTTTACTGGATGGTGTGGAACAAAGAAACCTGTGAGTACAAAAAGCCCCCCTCTCTGCACCTTGTAACATGGTGCCAGCAATCATACTTAGAACCTTTTGTATACCAGACAAGCGTTCTACCATTGAGCTATGTCCCCAGCCCTAAAAAAAAAAAATGATGAAGACATTTATCTTAAATGTATAGAGAATTTCTGCATGGAAGACTATGAATGACTATGTCACAAAAAATTATACTCTGAATTGTGTGTTTAGAAGAAAACTAAGAGGGAAAGGGATGGAGGAGAGGTTTGGGGTTAATGATGGCATTATTGTTCTTAGGTATTTTAATTCTTGAGAAACTTAATATTTATATTGCAAATACCAATATTTTTTATGAGTAATGTGCTTTTTGACTTGTCCCCCTTTTAAGGCCCTGGAAATTTGAACATATAGGCATTGGACTTCTGTCTCTACTGTTGAGAGATGATCGAGTATTGCCTCTTCGTGCCATACGGTTTTTTGTTGAGAATCTCAACCATGATGCAATTGTAGTTCGAAAGGTAAATACTTTTTTTAGCTACTATATTGGGTGTGAGAATATTTATCTCATTGAAGCATGCAGTTTCTTTACATGCATATGTACATACCCTATAAACACATTGAAGATTATTAACTTGAAATCTCTCTTTGTTGATTCAGAGACAATAGTAATTCATTCAGTAAATATGAGGGCATGTTCAGGCATTCTACATTCAACGCTGAAGATACAGTAGGGAAAATGTTTGTAGGCTAATCAGAAAGACTGACTTTGAAAATTTAGAAAATTAGGTGTGCACAAGGGGAAAAATATACAGCATAACTTTTTTTATTTTGCTCTCAAAGTATAGAGGCTTAAAGAAGGGTACTATCTAGTATATTAGAGAAAAATTCTTAAAAAGATGCTTAGGCTGAGATGTGAAAAATGAGCAGATAGTAGCTGAACAAAGAAAAGGTTGAAGTTCTAAAGAACTTGGGTTAAGATTGAAGAATGGCAGCTGCCAATGACTCATTCCCAGTCAGATCTCACATTCTTACCATCTGTCATTGGCGGAAGTGTTTTTGTAAGAAATAAAATCCAGCATCTGCTTTGGGTAAAGCAGTCAGTCTTTTAAGAGGTTTTAAAAATTTTGTTTCTTGTATGGCACCTGTTTTCTAGATGGCTATCTCAGCTGTTACTGGAATTCTCAAGCAGCTAAAGAGAACACACAAAAAGTTAACTATCAACCCTTATGAAATCAGTAAGTATTACCAAAAATAATTAGTAGTGCTTTTCAATAAAATTTATACATTTTTCTTGAGATGTATAAATTATGGTTCTTGGTCTTAAGTATTGTTCTATAGATATTAACACAAAGTATGAGAACAGTGACAGTATGAGACAGTATGAGAATAGTGACAGTAAAATCTAGGGATAACATAAGTATTTACAAAAGTATATTGACTCTGTATCTTCACTTTGTTTTTATTTTTGTTGTGCTGGGGGTTGAACCTAGGGAAGTGCTCTATCACTGAGCCACACCCCCAACCCTTTGTTTTCTTAATATAGATATCTATAAGATGCACACTTGGGCAAATATACACCATCTACTTTTTATTATTTGTTTCACTCACAGAACAATTATACTAATTATTTACTCAGCTGTATTTCACAAAATTAAAATAGCTATTATCACTTCATTAAAGGTGTTTTCTTTGAGTGATGAGATTAGGGACAAATTTGATTTTCTTCTTTATACCTTACTGTATCAATATGTTTCACAAGGAAAACCTTTCTTTTTCCTGATAAATGAACCAATCATTGGTTAAAACATTGCATTTAATCGCCACATGTCCTTTGTTTATTTCTAAATTAGAGCATAGATTGAGAAAAAAGCTTAAAATTTTTTCCCATTTATGAAGGACATTCACTGGGACAACAATTTCAATAATATATGTTGCTAAAATGATTGTATAGGATCGGTGTTAACTATTTTGGAAGATTTGTTTAGGCTAGGTAAATGAATATTCTTATTTATAGTACATACAGAAATACCTTGTAGGTAAAGGGACAATATGTCTACAGTTTCAACTAAAATTGTTCCCCAAATTTGTGTATATATGTGAAGAGAAAGAGAATGTCAATATTTTGAGGTATATGAGTGAAGGATATGTGGGGATTTCTTAACGTCTGTACATTTAAAATTAATTCAAAGCTAAAATTTTTAACAAAATTAATCCTTCTAATTTTGCTGATAGGAAGAAGTTTGTTGCATAATTCTTCCCCCAAATAAGTATTCTAAAATCATTTAGTGGATAATCATATCTTTTTTCCTCTGGTTTAAGTTACTCCCTTAATTGCTCATTTATATGTAGGACTTTTTTTGTTGTTGTTATGGTTGTTTTGTTTTTTGCAGTGCTGGCTATCATACCTGAGGCCTCACGTATACTAAGCAAGTGCTCTGCCGTGGAGCTGCACCTCCAACCCTATGTGGTCTTTTGAGAGAATTTTATTAGATGGTGCCTTGTTATAAAGACAGAGTTATAGTAGCACTATTGATTTGAAAATTGAAAATAATTTTATAAACATTATTTTGGCAGACGGGGTTACCTGGGAAAACCCAGGGGTGTGTTACTGTTGAGCCACATCCCCAGCCCTTTTTATATTTTTATTTAGAGGCAGGGTCTTGCTAAGTTGCTTAGGGCCTCGCTAAATAGCTGAGGCAGACTTGGAACTCGCCCTTCTTGTGCCCCAGCCTCCCAAGCTGCTAGAATTACAGGCATATGCTACCACGCCTAGCTGTGTATAAATGTTTTTAATCAAATTTGATTGTTTTTTGTTTTTTTAGGTGGATATCCTAAACCCACCCAAATTCTTGCTGGTGATAGGCCTGATAATCATTGGCTGCATTATAATAGCAAAAGTATACCAAGAACTAAAAAAGAATGGGAGTCAAGTTGCTTTGTTGAAAAAACTCACTGGGGATACTATACTTGGCCAAAGTAAGTTCTAACTTAGCATATACCTCATCATTAAAAAGCTTTTGATGTGATTTATCAGAGTTGGATGTCTATGGAGGTTCAGAGACACTTGAAGGTTTTTCTCCTTCTCTCTTCCTCTCTTTCCTTTGCTCTGCCAGTGTGTGTCTCATTCTTGCCTCTTTCCTTGTATTAAAAGTCCTAGCCTTACTTTTTTCTCTATTTTTTTTTTAATAGGAAATATCATGCTCCAAACATTCCTTATTTTAATTATTTGTTTTTATGTGGTGCTGAGGATCAAACCCAGTGCCTCACACATGCCAGGCAAGCACTCCACCACTGAAGTATGACTCATCCCAAGTCCTAGCCTTTCTTAATACCATAATTATATTGCAAAAGAGTTTATTAATAGCTGCTTTAAGGGCTAGGGATGTGGCTCAAGTGGTAGCGCACTCGCTTAGCATGCATGTGGCCCGGGTTTGATTCTCAGCACCACATACAAACAAAGATGTTGTGTCCGCCGAAAAGAAAAAAAAAAATAGCTGCTTTAAATATATTCCTATTAATAATATGTCCACATGTAAATCAGACCATAAAAATACTTGACTATTGACTCCATTAATTTATGTCAGTCAAGGACACAATGATATGATAGATTTTTTAGACCGAGACTTTTTGGCAGGGGAGAGTGGTGTACCCAGGATTGAACTCGGGACACTTGGCCACTGAGCCATATCCACACTGACTTTTTTGGAATTTTATTTACAGACAGAGTCTCTTTTTTGTTGTTGTTGTTTAGTGCCTCTCTTTGTCTCAGGCTGTCTTTGAACTCTCACTCTTCCTGCCTCAGCCTTCAGAGCCATTGGGATTACAGGCATGTGCCACCATGCCCAACTTACACTGAGACTTTCATTGACATTCATAACTTGAAACTTAACATCACTTAGACTTTATTAAAAGTTCCTGCTAATATTTTTCATCTGTGTTGTTCTAATTTTTTTCCTCTATATATTACAAATATAAACTCTTACTGTGTAGGAATATGGTTGTTTATGCTGGTGTGGAAGAGCAGCCTAAGCTTGGCAGAAGCAGGGAGGATATGACAGAGGTAAGCATTCATTTCACCATGATTTCAAAAGATTCGCATCTTACTATCAGTAAGATTTATTTCAATCCCAGTTCAGATCATTTTTACTAGTTTAGGTATCTCAGTGAATGTGTACTACTGTCCCAACACCTGTTACTGCCAATTTACACAGGTCTCAATGTATCTAAGGCTACTCTGAATTTATTGTTCTGCTTAGCACTCCCTTGGGTGCTGCTTTTGTGTAGTTAGCTGCTAGTTCTTATCAGTTTTGTCTGATACATAGTTTTTTGTTTTTTCCCTCTATAATGAGATTTAACTCAGCTTTAAAAAGGATAGGAATTCTAATCATTTCAAAGAAACTATAAGTGAAAACCATAAAATAATAAGACCAAAACTTAATTTTCGTTATAGAGAGTACCAGTACCAGTGAAATTCATAGAGTGGTGATTTCAGGGGCTGGGTAGAGTAGAAAATGAATTGTAAAAGGGTATAGAGCTCCAAGATGAAAAGACTTTGGGACATTTGTTGCACAATAATGTGAATGACCACCGAACTATACACTTAAACATTTATGATGATAATTTCATTATCTGTATTTTATAAGTTGTTTTTAAAAAATATAGTTCACAGTGATAAATCAGATCATATTTCTGTCTGAGGTTTTTCTAATTTATTTATTTATCTGGTGTGAATTTTCTGGGGCTAAGTGAGGTGGGTGTTTTTGGCTAAAAGATCGTCTGCACTCATAAGGCCTTTCTCCAGCAGAATTCTCCTGTGCTTAATGAAGCTGGAATTGATACAAGCTTCTTGAAGTCAAAGACACTTGCTGATTTTTAACCATATTGCATATAAATGATGGGTACTGAGTAAATAGATGTTCATAGATTAAAGCCAAAACTACTTACTCTTCCTTGAACTTGTTACATATCACATTGAGAAATAATGAGTTTTAAGTTTATGTCTTCCTAATAATAGTGATCTAACTTAGCTGATTCTGAAGAAAGTTTTCCTTTTAATTTTTGGTGTCATGCAAATACAGGCAACATAATTAAGCTTTCATTTCTCAAGCAGAATGTTTGTTGGTTTAATTCACAGAGTGAGATATGATACCCAGACTTAAAGACATCAAGAAAAACTTCCACCTATTCTTAAGGATGTAGCAATTTTAGGAGGGAGGTATTTATTTTGGTTCTAGAAAACATTATAGTTTTTGTGAGAACTAAAAATTCTTCAGAACAAAATAACAGCCTTCCATTGAATCAAAATCTTACAATTTTAAAGTTTTCAGAATCATGTTTTTAAATAGATTTTAATTCCTGAACATTGTTCTTTTTTTTAACTTTATAGGCAGAACAGATTATATTTGATCATTTTTCTGATCCTAAATTTGTTGAACAGTTAATTACTTTTCTATCTTTAGAAGACAGAAAAGGAAAAGATAAGTTTAATCCCCGACGTTTTTGCCTCTTTAAGGTAACTGTATTATTTATATATTGTCTTCTTAAAGTTCAGTGACTGTTTTGTTTGTAGGTTTATAAGGTTTAAACATTGGATCAAAGTTTGAATTTAGCCCTCTGTCTTCATAAACATGGCACTGGAATTTATATTAATCATTGATCTTGGCTTAACTTCAAGATTTTTATTTTAATGAATGCGGGAAACTTTTTAGTGTTGTAATGAACACTAGAAGCAAAAGTAATACTATGCATTTTATTCTTTTTTCGGGGGGTGTGTAATATTTTTTAAACAAAAGATTATTAATATCTTATTTAGTTACATTTTAATGTGATAGGTAAAATGGCAGCCTTATCATTTTAACTCAGACATTGTTAAAGCAGTTCTAAAGGGGAGAATGCTTAGAATCTGAAGCACAATTATGTAAAAAAAAAATCACTTGACTGTAAATTAAGGAAGAATTACCTAATTACTGAATTTTCTTTGTTTTTGTAGGGTATATTTAGAAATTTTGATGATGCCTTTCTGCCAGTTCTGAAGCCCCATTTAGAACGTTTGGTTGCAGATTCTCATGAAAGTACCCAGCGATGTGTTGCAGAAATTATAGCTGGTTTAATCCGAGGTTCTAAGCATTGGACATTTGAAAAGGTGATGTAATTTTATAGTATATGTTTATATAGAATTCTTACCACAATTGTTATTGATACCTAAAAGTGAAATGATATTGATCCATAAAATGTGGTATATATTGGTTTGAGCATGTGCTAAAAAATTGCGATTAATAGACAACATTCAATTGTCATTAAAAATTGGAGTTATTTGCTAAAATAGTGGAGAAGGAGAGTCAGGATATATCATAGAAAAAGAAAAGAATTCTGGTTTCTCTTAAAAGTAGGAAAATCTTGGAGACTGTTCATATTATTGTATTAACATCATTTAGCCGGTGCTGCATATGGGCTTCTCCTTTCATGAAGCCTCTCTTGCCTCCCAAATCCTTTCTGTAAGCATCTTTGCTCCTCTGTATTACCCTTCCCAAATTGCTAACAGTTTGAGTTGGAACTCCTTTTTTAGAATATCACTCTTTTAATTGTAAGAGTTAGTTGCACACCCTGCCCTAAGGTTAATTGGTTAAGAAAATGCACTAGACTGAAAAGAACATGGTCAAATATAAGGAATGCTTAAATATGAGACAGGCCACTGTTTCTTCAAAGAGAACATATTTGTTTGGGGCCATCTTTAGGAGTGTTAAACATGTTGGACATGTCTTTGTCCTATCTTTACTAGAGCACTTTGTGGTGGGGGGAGGGACGGGCAGTACTATGGATTGGACCCATGGTCCAAGCCCTTTCTTTTTTTAAATTTTCAGACAGGGTCTCTCTAAGTTGCCCAGGCTGACCTTGAGCTTATGATCCTCTTGCCTCAGCTTCCTCCCAAGTAGCTGGGATTATAGACATGCACCACCATGTCCAGCTTGAGCCACTTTTGAGTTACCTTTTTCCAAATCACATCTCATCCTTCTTTTTAAAAAACTGCCTGATGCTTTGGCAGAAATTTTATCTCAAACCCTCCCTCCCTGTTTGTCTTAAAAAACAAACAAAAAAAACTTTTTAGTCCAGCCAGACATGGTGGCACATGCTTGTAATCTCAATGATTTGAGAGGATAAGGCAGGAGGATTATAAATTTGAGGTCAGCCTCAACAAATTTAGTGAGGCTGTAAGCAACTTGGTGAGACCCTGTCTCAAAATAAAAAGGGCTGGCTATCTCAGTAATAGAGCATCCCTAGTTTCAATACTCTATACTACAAATAATTTAAAAATAATAATAAATAAATAAATAAAGTCCAGTGAACTTGCAGCATGGGCATCATTTGGGAACTTGTTAGAAAAGGAAGATCTCAGCCCCTCACCCCCAGATTAATCATAATCTGCATTTTTATCAAGATCACAGTTGGGATTCTCATTAACTTTTGAGAAGCACACACATATATATTCACTCTCTGTACAACGAAACAGTTTTTAAAAGGCTATTTATGATAAATACTTGCAATTTGAAGATTATACCCCAGGCTAAATCCTAAATTATATTAAAATGTCATTGCCTTCTATTTTAAGATTCAGTCAAATGGCCTTGATAAACATAAAGTTTAAAATTGTGATTTTATTTAGTCTAGTGTACTGTTACTAAAAAATTTAAGAGGACCCCCTCCATCTATTCTCTGAGGAAACAAATGTACATCATAAACATGACACAGTCCCTGACTTTTAGAATCTTATCCAGAAGGGGAATAGATATATAAATAAGTATGTTGCATATAGTGTGGTAAATGTAACATGAGACAGTCTTGGTTTAGGCCTGGAGTGGAGTTTTGGCATCACTATTAAGGTTCCCTTTCACTTTATTTTTTATTTTTGTGATTTATTTATTTATTTTATTGGTTTATACTATTTACATACACATAACAGCAGAATTCATTTTGACATAATTATAAATGCATGGGATATAATTTGCTCCAGATAAAGTCCCCAGTATTGGCCCTTACCCTCCCCTTCTTCCCTCCCCCTATTTCCTTTTCTCAACTCTACTGCTCTATTTATTTACCTTTTTTTGTGTGTGGGGGTAAAATTAGTATCTTGTGGATATACATAATGATAAGTATAGTATATTCATATATGTACATTGGGAAATTAGGTCAGATTCATTCCACTGTTTTTCCCTTATTCTGTCTCCTCCCTCCTCCTCAATCCCCTTCTTCTTCTCCCTGATCTTTTATTTTCACCCCACCCTCCTCACCCACCCCATTTTTTTCCCCTCTATTTTTCCTTCTAAAACGAGGACTGCTCAGTAGGACAGATTTTATAAGGAACCATATGAAGTTTCTCCTCTTTTTCCTGTATAGTGTTTTGGGGAGAAAGTTTGACCTGTACCTAAATATATACAATAAGAAAATGCTGAATTGCTTTCTTGGATTATTTGTATTTTCTAGAAAATAATTTAAATGATCTATCAGTTTGTGCGTTTCCAGGAAGAGTTATTTAAGAAAAATGTTCTGAGTATTGCTCACTTTTACCCATGTGTTTTGTTTTGAGTAGGTGGAGAAGCTTTGGGAGCTTCTGTGCCCTCTGCTTAGAACAGCTTTGTCCAACATTACAGTAGAAACTTATAATGACTGGGGAACTTGCATAGCAACATCCTGTGTAAGTTCTCCTGCTTCCTTGTCTTGCATAACTGCTCAGATTTTTTTATGCCCTGTGTCCAAATGTAAACCTCATTATGCCACTTGAATCTTAAATCTTGTTCATAGGTTTCTCATCCTCCAAAGGATTTTGGTATCTTCTCTACTTATAGTATTTTTATTTTTTATCTTCTCTACTTATAGTATTTTTATTACAGTACTGGGTTGGAACCCAGGTATTTGTGCATGCTAGGCAAGTGCTGTACCATTGACCTATCTCCCTGGCCATTTTTGTTTTTTAACATTTTATTTTGAGACAGGGTCTCACTAGTTTGCCCAAGCTGGCCTTGAATTTGCAATCCTCTTGCCTCTGCCTCCTAACAGCTGGGTGGCACTCCACCCAGCAGAATGCATTTTTAATTTGTCAAGTCAAATCACATATTTGAAATGTAGTTGATATATACTAAAATTCACACAGTACAAGGTTATAGGTGTTATTTTTGACTCCACGTATGTTCATAGCTCAGCACACTTCAATTTAAGTACCTAACAATTTGTCCCTATTAACATGAGCTATGAGAAGAATTACATTTGTTTGTTTGTTTTAATGGACAGCATGCCTTTATTTTTATTTTTATTCTAATTTGTTATATATAACAGCAGAACGCATTACAATTCATATTATACGTATAGAGCACAATTTTTCATATCTCTGGTTGGTTGTACACAAAGTAGAGTCACACCATTCGTGTCTTCATACATGTACAAAGGGTAATGATGTCCATCTCATTCCACCGACTTTCCTACCCCTATGCCCCCTCCCTTCTCCTCCCTCCCCTTTAGCATGAGTTTATTTTATTTGCTTATTTTTATGTGGTGCTGAGGATCAATCCCACTGCCTCACATGTGCAAGGCAAGCACTCTGCCACTGAGCTACAGCCCCAGCCGCAGCCCCAGCCCCTACATTTGTATTTGATTGATCAGTTTTAGTTTTAATCCTGTATGTTTATGCATTTTTAATATTTCTAAAATAACTAGATACAATTTATTTATAAAATTATAGGTCCTGTGTTTAATTATTACTTTATATCTTCTACACAGGAAAGCAGAGATCCTCGGAAACTTCATTGGCTTTTTGAGCTCTTATTGGAATCACCATTGAGTGGTGAAGGAGGATCCTTTGTAGATGCATGGTAAATAAAAAGAAGACTTAGTTAATACCAAAGATTTTGTGTTAGTCAATTGTTTATGGTCCTGAGTAGTAGACGAAGTAATTACTTTCTTCTGGATGACAGTGTGATACAGTTCATCATAACTTGTAATACTTACTTAATCTATTTCTCAGTTAGGAACAAGTAGAAAAAATGTAGGCAACCCAAGCATTTACAGTGTATGGCAGATATAGCCTCTCACTGTCATATCTTTTAATAGGATTGTTTTTTTTTTTTTCCTTGACAGTTACTAACTTCTTTATCACATCTTATTTTTCACTTCTCTTGTTAAGAAAAATATAAAGAAAAGTGGCTGAGGATGTAGCTTAGTGGTAGAGTGCTTGCCTAACTGCGCAAGTTCAATCCCCAGCACTGTAAACATAATAAATAAATAAAAATAAAGAAGAGAGAGTAATCGGGGCTTGAATTGTAGCTCAGTGGTAGAGCACTTGACTCGCACGCATGAGACCCTGGGTTCGATCCTCAGCACCACATAAAATAAATAAACATAAAGATATTGTATCCATCTACAATTTTTTAAAAAAAGAGAGTAATCATGCCAGGCACAGTGGTACATGCCTGTAATCCTAGTGAACTAGGGAGGGTGAGGCAGGAGGGTCATAAGTTTAAAGCCAGCCTAAGCAATTTAGTGAGACCCTGTCTCAAAAAGTAAAAAGGGCAGGGGATGTGGCTCAGTAGTTCAGTAGTTAAGTACCCCTGGAGCCCCCACCCTCCATAAAAGGAGAGTAATCATTTTAAGGAAAACTGCACAATTTGGTAGGCCATGTGAAACTGGAGAAAGATAGTTGACAATAGAAAAAAAAAAGTCAACAAATCTCATTAAAACAAAGAATAGATATTTGGTTTGTGAAAAACCTTGAATGATAATTTTTTTTTCCAGTGGTACAGAGAGGATTGAACCCAGAGGCACTTTACCACTGAGGTACATCCTAGTGCTCATGCACTCTCCCCCCCTCTTTTTGTCTTGAGATAGATTATGCTAAATTGCCCAGGCTAGCTCCTCATACAATCCTTCAGCCTCAGCCTCCTAAGTAGCTGGATTACAGGCATGGACCACCATGCCCAGCTTGAATTCTAATTTTTAAAGATTCTCCAGGGGGTTGTTTTTTGTTTGTGTTTGTTTTTGTTTTTATACCAGGGATTGAACCAAGGGTACTTCCACAGAGCCACATTCCTGGCCCTTTTTTTATATAGAGACAGGTCTTGCTGAGTTGCTTAGAGCCTTACTAAGTGCTGAGGCTGACTTTGAATTTGCAGTTCTCCTGCCTCAGCCTCCCAAGCTGCAGGCATTACGGGCATGTGGCACCACGCCCAGTCAAGAGTTTTTTTCCCCAGTTGTATAGTAGTGGAAATTAAATGTGATATAGAAAAAAATGATGTAGAAACAACAACAATGTAAAAACAACAACAACAACTTCATAAAGATGGCATTTTTAAAATATAGATTTGTCATTATCTATTAAGTGATTACATGGAAGGAGTTTTATGTGAAATCCAGACATTGTTTATCTATATTGTTGGTACGTAAATGCAGAAAGGGGCAGTAACACAATGCTTTTCTCCTTTTAGTCGACTTTATGTACTACAAGGTGGCCTTGCCCAGCAAGAGTGGAGAGTGCCTGAATTATTGCACAGACTACTGAAGTACTTGGAACCCAAACTCACCCAGGTTTACAAAAATGTCAGGGAAAGAATAGGGAGGTAGGTATTATTTTCTCAGTGGTACAGCATTACTCCTGAGTTCTTTTTGTTAAGTTTTAATATCTAACAATACATGCTCATTATTTCCTGGTGAGTTTCATTGTTTCTTCTTCCTCAAATTTTGTTTACTGTTATGTTGTGGGAAACAAGTCAAAGCACTCTTGAATATAAACTAGGAAGGCAGTCTGATCAGAGGCCAAAGGTCAACAATCACTGTACCCTGTGTTACACATAGAGACAATCTGAGACGATCTCCAGGAATTATCTTGGGAAAATTAATTTTGGTTGGGTCACAATTTTTGAACATCAGTTTGAATGTTAATATGGGATGTCTTATTATTATGTAATTCATTTAACAGTGTGCTGACCTACATATTCATGATAGATGTTTCTTTGCCAAATACTGCGCCAACAACATCCCCTTGTATTCCTGAGTTTACTGCTCGAATTTTAGAGAAATTAAAACCCCTTATGGATGTGGATGAAGAAATTCAGAACCATGTTATGGAAGAAAATGGAATTGGTGAAGAAGATGAACGAACTCAGGGCATTAAACTCTTAAAAACTAGTGAGTAGCTAAAGTTTCTAGAAATTCATTTGAAAACACATTTATTTTGATTCTCCTTTGGAATTTTTTCCCACTTTTTTTTTTTTTTTGCTAAAATATGCATGGTGTGAAATTTATGTATTTAAGCATACATTGGCATGAAGTGTATTCACACTGTTGTGTAACTATCACCACTGTCTGTCTCCACAGTGGTTTTTATTATGTAAAACTGAAACTGAGTTCCCATTAAAAAAAAAAAATAGCTTCTCATTCTTCCTCCCGTAACTCCTACCCACCATCATTTTACTCTGTCTCTATGAGTTTGCCTTATGCTAGGTAGCTCATATCATACAATATTAAATCAGACAATATTGGTCCTTTTAGATCTGGTGTATTTCATGTTGCACAGTATTTTATGGTTAATCCATGTTGTAGCATGAATTAAAAAAATGGATTCCTACTATTTCCTTTAACTATCATGAGTAATGTTACTTTTAGTGTTGGTATGTAACTATCTTTGTTAGTTTCTGCTTTCAGTTTTTTTGAGGGGTATACCTAAAAGTGGAATTACTGGACTTTATGATACTACTCTTTATCTCTTTGAATGTCAAACTGCTTTCTACAACAGCTGTACCATTTCACTTTGCAGTCATCAAATGCACAAGGGTTCTGATTTCTCCATATCCTTGCCAACACTTGTTATTTTCTGGGTTTGTCTCGACCCCTCTGCCCACTTTTCTATATAGCCATAATAATGGGAACAAAGAGATATCTGTCATCTTTTCTAATTTTGATTTACATTTACCTAATAAGTGATGTTGAACGTAATTTTCTGTATTTATTGGCCATTTGTATATTTTTTTTGGAGGAATGTTAGCTCATGTTCTTTGCCCACTTTTAGGTTGTTTTGTTACTGGTTGCTATTTACCTGTAGGTTTTGTGTGTGTGTGTGTGTGTGTGTGTGTGTGTGTGTGGTGCTGGGGATTGAACCCAGAGCATTGTGCATGTGAGGCAAGCACTCTACCAACTGAGCTTTATCCCCAGCCCTTACCTGTAGTTTTTTCCTTTGTTGTTTTAGGTGCTGGGAAGTGATCCTAGGAACAGTTGACCACTGAGCTAGCCTGTCCTTTTTTATTTTTTATTCTGAGATTGTCTCACTAAATTGATGAGGCTGGCCTAGAACTTGAAATCTTTCTGCTTCTGAGTTGCTGGGATGTACAGGCAGGCATGCACCACCACACCCAGCAACTTGTACTTCTTTTAATTCTGGATATCAGTAGTTTATTGGGTAGACAGTTCATAAATACTGTGTTTCTTTTTCTTTTTGGTACCAGGGATTGAATCCAAGGGCACTTGACCCCTGAGCATTATCTCCTTTTTATTTTTTATTTTGACACAGGTCTCACTAAATTGCTTAGGGCCTTTTTCACTTGCTGAGGCTGGCTTTGAACTTGCAGTCCTCCTGCCTCAGCCTCCCTAGCTGCTGGGATTGGTGTTTTTTTTTTTTAAACTCTCTTGGTAATGTCCTTTGTTGCACAGAGTTCAGGGTTTTTGTTTTGATTTGATACCACGGATTACACCTAGAATCCTTTAGCCACTGAGCAACACCCCCCAGCCCTTTTTATTTTTTCAGGCAGGGTCTTACTAAGTTGTTTAAGGCCTCACTAAGTTGCTAAGGCTGGCTTTGAACTTGCGATTCTCCTGCGCACCCTACTAGATTGCTGAGATTATTAGGTGTGTGCCATGTGCCAGGCACAAAAGTTCAGTTTTGATAAGCTCTAATTTATCTGCTTTTTCTTTTGTTTCCTGGGACAACAAGGCCAAAGATAGTTTTGGTTCTTCAGGGTTGTCTTTTGTTTTTGTATCTAAAATACTATCAAGGATTCTTAGTATAAGCCACTTGGTGATTATTTTATCCAATTTAGGATTCTAAAAATGCTAGTTTTAATATATTCTGTGTTTTGGGTTGTTAATAATTTGTAGATTGTTTCATTCTCTCTTGAGGAATTGTGTCAGTAATCTGGATTGGTTGAGGGTCTTTATTTTGGGTTGTTATACTCCTGATCGATTAGTGTCTAATATGTGAAGTATCATATGTGATCTCTTTCATAACATGAAAGAGTTGTGGGTATGGGCATGTAGTACAGTGGTAGAGCGCTTGCCTAGCATGTATGAGGCACTGGGCTCAACATCACATAAAAATAAACAAGTAAAATAAAGTTATTGTGTGCTTCTAGAACTACATATATATATAAAGAGTTGTCAGAGCGACCATTTGACATTAGCATTAAAATATCACTTACTTTGGGGTCTCTAATTTGATTATAATGACTGATTCTGCATGTTTATTTCCAAATAGTATTGAAGTGGCTGATGGCAAGTGCAGGCAGATCCTTCTCTACAGCAGTCACAGAACAACTTCAGCTTCTGCCATTGTTTTTTAAGGTAAGGTTATGGTTGAAATCAGTACATCCCTTTTGACCTGCAAAAGGAAGCATGCGAGAGTGAGGTTGGGGAGAAAGGTGATTTGAATCAATTTGAAACTTGTGAAAGACTTAAATCATTACATAATTACTAGTACTCATATCTTACCTGGGGATAGATGAGTTGTATAGCGTTTGAACATAGAGGCATTTAAAAGAAACTTGCTGCTTATTACACTGTAGGAGGACCACATGAGTAATTTGAAAGGAGATCAGAATTTTCATTTTGAACATGTTTGAGATGTTTATTTTGTGATGATGCTTGTAAGTGAAGATAATGTTTGGGCACTTGGAGTTCAGGTATAAACATAGCTAGAGTTGTAGCTCAATGGAAGAGCACTTACCTAGCGTATGTGAGGCACTGGGTTCGATCTCAGCACCATATACAAATAAATAAAATGAACAACTAGCTGTCCATCAACAACTAAAAACTATTTAATCAATCGATCAATCAATCCATCCATTACACTGAATGAGATATCGACTAATTGGTGTAAATGGAAAAAAGAAGGTCAAAGATGGAATGAGTCTTCACAAACAAACACGGAGAAAGTTCAATTTAAGTATGCCCCGTAACTTATTTAAAAATCAGTTATGCTTGTGTGATTATGGGTAGCCAACATATATTTCAGAGGAGAGACCAGTGAATGATAGCTTAAAACATGGCTTCTCCCCCCGCTTTTTTTTAATGTAAATGAGTTTAAGGAAATTTTCAGTAATTATATATAAACTTCCTTTTCTCTCTCTCTCTCTTTTGGGGCAGGGAGAGTACCAGGGATTGAACTCGGGGGCACTCAACCACAGAGCCACATCCCCAGCCCTATTTTGTATTTTATTTAGAAACAGGGTCTCACTGAGTTGCTTAGTGCCTTGCCATTGCTGAGGCTGGCTTTAAGCTCAAGATCCTCCTGTCTCAGTCCCCCAAGCTGCTGGGATTACAGCCATTGTGCCACTGCACCTGGCCAGCCGGACTGCCTGCCCCTCTCTCCCTCCCT
>NW_025999977.1:17294501-17355297 GCF_001458135.2 Marmota marmota marmota
AAAAGTTAAATGTTTATTAAGGGAAAATTTGGAAAGCTGAAGGTAAAAAATAAATAAACCACCATCTATCATTAATTATTCCCCTACATTTTTTTTTAACTTATGGTTATTTTATAGAAGTAATACTTGCTGCTGGGCATGGGGGCATGTGCCTGTAATCCCAGCAGCTCGGGAGGCTGAGGCAGGAGGATAGAGAGTTCAAAACCAGCAAAAGTGAGGCACTAAGCAACTCAGTGAGACCCTATCTTTAAATAAAATACAAAATAGGGCTGGGGTGTGACTTATTGGTCGAGTGCCCTTGAGTTTAATCCCAGTACCCTCCAAAGTAGTACATGCTTATTTTAAAAAGTCTAGAATGTAAAGATGGGCCAAACTCTTTAAATTGTGTGTCTATACCTCAAAGAAAGCTGATATGCAATTTTTTATTTGTATTTCTCCAGATGCTATTTTTGTATACAGTTTTTTTAAAAATAAGATCATTCAGTTGTTCTTTAGCTTCCTTTTTTGGTACCTAAACTATATAGTATATGCTTTCCCAGATGAATAAGTAGATATTTTATACTTTCTTATGTAGCTCATAAAACTTAATACCCAATTTATCCTAAAGTAGTTTGTACTTGGTTTTATTGCTGTTACTCACTACGTAGGCAGCCAGGGGCGGAGAGTGTAGTGTTTAACAGCATGAACTCTGGACCCAGGCAGTCTTGGTTGATGAATTAATTCTGTAACCATAAGCAAGTAACTTAACCCCTCAGAACATTTTTTTCTGCTCATATGTAAAAAGGGAGTAATAAAAATCACTCACCTCCTAGAGGTGTTATGAAAATTAAGTGAGTTTGTAATAAGTATTCCTCACTATCCAAATTGAGAAGTGAGTGGCAGAATTAAATAACAGGAGTGCCATGTCATCTCAATTTTCTGTTCCTTGCATTGCTGTTAGCAAATGCCAAAGAGTTCAGATGAAATATGATAGTGCACTAATCTGTTGGATCTAAACAAAGAGTAAGGGGTACCTAGGTGTGCAAAGTATTTAAGAGTTGTGTCAGGCACAAGATTAACATGAGAGTGCTGTATCCCAGATAAAGCAGTTTTATATTCATCAAAATCAAGAAATCTTTGAAATATGTATATATCAAAGTAAAAGTTTGAATATTTTTTCCATTTTCATTTTTAAAACCTTTATGTATCTTAAGATTTTAAGGAAAAAGATTTTGTAAACAAAAATAGTTGTGAGATCCTTGGCTTTGAGGTGTGTAGACTTTTTGATTGTGACCTACAAGTTACTAAACTTATAAGACTGTCTTTTAATTTTTAAAGTGATAATATTAGTATCCCTCATAGAATTGTTACAAGGATGAAGTGAAATAATTCCTATAAAGCAGAGAGCTCAGTTTGAAGTACATACTTATATTGCTATGTCAGTATTATTTAACTGAATCTTAATTTGATTCCCNTTGCTTTTTTCGGGGGAGTGGTACTGGGGATTAAATTCAAGGGCACTCAATCATTGAGCCACATCCCCAGCCCTATTTTGTATTTTATTTAGAGACAGGGTCTCATTGAGAGGCTTAGTGCCTGACTTTTGCTGAGCCTGACTTTGAACTCTCTATCCTCCTGCCTTAGCCTCTCAAAGTGTTGGGATTACATGTGTGGGCCACCTTGCCTGGCTTTTATATGTGGTGCTGAGGATCAAACCCAGTGCCTCACACATGATACACAAAGTGTTCTACCACTGAGCTATAACCTCAGCCCCTTAAGGTGCTTTTTATTTGCTGTTTTTAAAATTTGTTTTAGGGACAACTTCTTCAGTGACTGATGTTAAAGAATATACTTCTGGAGAACATAGCATCCCTATTTGTTTTAATGAAGAAATCAGATTTGTTTTGTACCATATACTGTTTAATGCCATTTTTATATTATATATGGTCTTTTTGTTTCTTTGTTTGTTTTGGGTGGTGCTCGGTATCAAATCTGGATCTCATATATGGTAGGGAAGCACTTCTCCAGCCACTGTCCTCAGCCCAAATCCCCTTATATTTTGGGGGGTATTTAAAAAAATATGGCTTTAAAGTTTTATTTAGTTCTTATTTGTCTAGGAAATCCTTGTTTTAATAAAATTGATTTCCATCAAACCCTGTACAAATTGTCATAGTGGATTCATATATTTAGGATTGTTCCTAGACTGCCTTCACAGGATTTTTGCTGAAGGCAGGCCATGAGTGGTCAGATAGCAGTGGTGGGAAATGAAGAATGTGATTGGATGTGGGTGGGGGTTCTTATTCAACTGAATTAGTGGGAGTCTGCTAAGATTAGACACTGTAGGCCAGAAAGTGGAGACCATGGATGGAGCCTATTCAGAAAGAGGGCTTCAAAGAGCCTAAAACTTGTCAAGGAGAGGCTTCCTACATGGTCAAATTCCTGTTTGTTATAGACATGCAAAAAAATTTGATAATACTGAACTTTGCCTGTTTCTCCTAAATTGATATAATCCCTGGTATGTTTGATGAAAATTTATTTCTTTTCACAAATTAAAACCATACTGTATAATTTTTCATTTCTCACCCATCATAATTGTGAAAAAAATCTAGTGTTGGTTACCAAATGGTGTGAATCTCTGAAGAAATCAGCAATAAAGAAGGGCATGGGGCAATGTCTAACAAAGCACACACAATGCATTTTCATCATTTCTGATGACAGTGAACATATTCTATCCTTCTATACAAAAGTGTACCAATAAAGATGTGAAATGACTAGGCACAAAGACATGGTAAAAAGTTTGGAAACAGTTCTAGTGTCTATTGCCTCTGGATAGGACCTGGTGAAATGAACTCTGGAACATCCTTTTAGGTGGACACAATATCTTGTGTGGTGCTAAGGATCGAGCCCAGTGCCTTGTGTACTAGGCAAGCACTCTACCACTGAGCCACAATCCCAGCCCATGGAATATCCTTTTGTTTAGATATCCTACAATTTGAATCATTCCATAGCAATAGGAATGAATACACAGAATAGTAATTTTTAATAATACAGAAAATCAGGTATGGTTTCTAAATATAAAACAACTAGGTCTTAGAGAAGTGACTCATTTCATGTTTGGAGCAAGAAATACACATGGTAAATCTAGGTCATCTTGCTATACCAGAAACCAAGATTCTTGTATTAAGGACTCAGGACCCAATTTGAGGTTTTTGATAGTGAAAAGGGAAATGAGCACCAGTGTACAGAGTAACTAAAGTGAACTAAAGCCATCAAATTTATTGAAATTAATTGATTCATAATACTTTTTTTTTAAACCGTTGTTCACATTTGTAGGACAATAGGAAATAATTATTCAGTATATGGGAAACCTTTTCTACTTATGTGTGTTTTAGGTAATAAGGAGGAATGACTATCACCATTTTGCAAACCTATACTTCTTTTATAATGGTTCATCACAAAAAGAAAATTAAATATCTGAAGAAACATCGCTTAATGTTGTGCCCAAACTTCAATAAAATCAAACGTCAAGATCCAGTGGGTTGGGGCTGGGGATGTGGCTCAAGCGGTAGTGCGCTCGCCTGGCATGCATGCGGCCCGGGTTCGATCCTCAGCACCACGTACAAATAAAGATGTTGTGTCCGCCAAAAACTAAAAAATAAATATTAAAAAAAAAAAAAGATCCAGTGGGTCATTTACAGGACTTATTAGAGCCAGCACGTGCCAATATGGGAGTACAGTCAGAGAAGGCCACAGTGGGATAAATTACAAAACAGGATATCAAGAAATTTTAAATGAGAGCTTTAAAACATTTCAGCTAGCCAGGAACAGTGGCACATACCTGCAATCCCAGCAAAGAGGGAGGCTGAGGCAGGAGGGTCGTAAGTTTAAGGCCAGCCTCAGCAATTTAGTGAGATCCTGACTTAAAAAGTAGAAAGAACTGGGGATATAGATATATAAAAAGAACCTCTGGGTTCAAAACTATCCCTCTCCCAACCCCCAGAAAAAAATCCAGCTAAACACAGTGTTGTGTGACCAATGGTTCCAGAAAGCCAATTGTAATAACATTGATACTACAATGGGGGTGTGTGTGTGTGGGGGGGAAGTAGTTTGACCACTACCAAATATTTTATAAATAGTTTTATGTAAGATTATGTACTTAACAGGTCTCTTTTTTAAAGAGATGTTTCAGAGATAACATAATGAAATATTTATGGGTGAAGAATATCTGGGGTTTGCATCACATAATTTACTTGGGAGAAGGAAAGCCAGAGGGAAGAAAAAAATGAAAAAAAAAAAAAAAGATTAGTCATGAGTTTGTCTTTGTTGAAATAATTAGTTTATGGGGAGTTCATTATACTAGTCTCTTTAGTTTTGGGTATGTTTAAAATTTTTCCATAGAAGTTGTTAAAAGTAAGGGCTGGGGTTGTGGCTGAAGTGGTAGTGCGCTCGCCTGGCATGCGCAGGGCACTGGGTTCGATCCTCAGCACCACATAAAAATACAATAGAGATGTTGTGTCCACCAAAAACTGAAAAATAAATATAAAAAAAAGAGAAGTTGTTAAAAGTAAAATGTAATTTTGGTATATAGCATGCCCTTGTTTTTATTGGCAGTTATTGTTCAATTTATGTTGTTATTGTTGTTCTCTAGATTGCCCCCGTGGAAAATGACAATAGCTATGATGAACTGAAAAGAGATGCAAAACTTTGTTTATCACTAATGTCTCAGGGGTTGCTTTACCCTCATCAAGTGCCTTTGGTACTTCAGGTGCTAAACCAAGTAAGAGTGTTTAACTACAATACTTCATATCTTTTGGTTAGGATCCTAGTTTACCATTCTAAGAATTTCACAGTATCAGCTGTAGTATACACAGTAACTTATTTTTTTTCCTTTCATTTTGATTTTCATTTTAGTACAAGAAGCAATATGTGTTGACCAAAGAAACAGATCTGTATTCTATACCTAGCTCTGCCATCAACTTCTTTTACCTTGGTCAAAAAAAATCACACAAGCCAAAAGTTACCTGTATACACAAAGAACTAATTATTGAACTTCATTGAATATGAAATGCTTATGAGGGATGGGAGTAGTGATTCCCTTTTGCCATTTCCCCTTTATTTTATTCACTTTTATTTCCTGGTCTATGCTAGAGACCTATAGTGGTTGGATATATTTCTGGCTGCAATTAGTGTACTGTATGTTCAGTTTTTTCTAGGGTAATATATGTGTTATATAATATAAAAATGAACATACTCATAGTTTTTAGATTTTTAGTTTAACTGCCACTGAAAAATATTTTCAACAGACTAAAATGGTCCATAATTTTTGTAGTGGAATTTAGTTGTTCTTAATCTTATTTGCTTTTAGATGCTAACTGCCACTGAGAGTAAAATAATGTGCATTTCTTAGAAGAATTTATAGTCATTAATTGTAAATAATTCTCCTAAAATTGACTTATACCTTTGTGTTCATTTGCTGTTACTCAGTCATCATACATTCTGAATAACTACCCGAAATAGATCAACTTTTTATACAGAAGGAAATATTAGATAAACTTGCCCTAACAATACTGTGAAAGTAGAATTAAATTAGAATATTATGTTATTTATAGGCATCTCATACTTCTGTTAGTACTATTATCATTATTTATATGTTTTCCTCACTCACAGACAGCAAGAAGCAGTTCTTGGCATGCGAGATATACAGTACTGACCTACCTCCAGACCATGGTGTTTTATAACCTCTTTATTTTCCTAAACAATGAAGATGCAGTTAAAGACATCAGGTGGCTTGTTATAAACCTTTTGGAGGATGAGCAATTAGAGGTAAAATTTATGTTACAACAAATTAAAATTAAAGAACCCATCATGGTCTTTCTTTGCAGAAATATTTGTACCTTATAAGATATAAATTATTAAAAGTAACTTGAATTTTAACAGATCTATGTGAGTACTCTAATTGATTAGTACCCTAATCATGATTTTCTGTGGTTCAAATGGGAAAATAAAATACTGGACATACTTTTAATGTGTCTTCTCTTTGGAACTGTGCAAATAATATTTACAAACCGCAGTGTTTTCTATGTATTAGGGAATGATAATCACCCCACATAGTGATTTTTAAGAGATTAATGGAAACATGCATGAAAGCAATTTGAAGAGAGTACAAGTCTGCACTTTCACTCTCAAGTGTGTTGTTGTCCGGTAAACTGAAGATAGAACTGCTATCCTTTTTTGGTTTTTCTTTGATAAAGAAATTCAAGTCAACTTTTATGGTGAGGTTATATTAATGTTTGGTATAAAAAGATAGTTTTAGTTCAAATAGCATAATATAAGGAAAACATGTTGTAATAAGTCACTTTTCGGGCTAATGTACCTCAGTGGTAAAGTGCTTGCCTACTAACATGCCCAAGGTCCTGGATTCAACCCTTAATACCACCCAAAAAAAGGGGGAAAATATGTATATACACACATATACACGGTGTGTATGTGTGTGTATTCATTTCTTGGGGAAAATGTAATTGAATTTTTGTGAAAATTTTACTTCTTTTATGGACTTAAAACAGTAGTATACTTTATTTTATATATTTATTTTTGAGCACTCAGAATAGATTATATCCATAAGTGCTGAGAGCCACTGGCACCAAGGCCAAATTTGGGGGCCAACAGAGGTGAGGCAAAGAACTCCACCCCCCCCACTGGCACAAGGCCAAATTTGGGGGCCAACAGAGGTGAGGCAAAGAACCTCACCCCCCACTGGTACAAAGGCCTATCCACAAGTATGGCTGTATGCTGAACCAGTAGTCAATGACTGGTATGATCCAATTGCAACAGTACCAACCTAAGACAGGAGGCTGACGCCTTGAGGTCAGCTCATCTGATGACGGGTAAGGACCATATGTAGAATTGGACAACCTAAGATAGGCACGGTCCCTTAACTACATGCTTGGTGTTTAATTAAACAGAAGGGGGGAGATGCTGAGAGCCATAGCTGAGTCTCCCACATTTTTGCCAGAAGTGGTGAGAGGTGATGCCAGCAAGCCATTGAGCTGATGATGGTTATGTTAAGCTGTGTATTCAATTGTATATTAGACCCCTGCTGTCCACCTCAGGTGCTGGCTACTTTGGAGTTCCTGAGGGGATTCCTGGGGAGTTCGAGTTGGTTGGGGAAGTGCTGGAGGAGGGATTTTCCAGTTGGTGTGGTGTGTCTGGGGAGAAGGCTGCGTGAGTGGCGTTGGCGGGAGTTCGGAAATAAAGTTTGTTCCTGCTTGAGTGGCTCGTGATTTGTGCCCAGCCAGACTGCGGCACATAAGAAAATGGGAATGGAAATTTCTCTACCTCCCTAAATGAGCCCAACTAGCTTTCTCATCTTTTGGGAATGCATGTTGTTTAGTCTAAGAAACTAACAGACTGGTTATAACAATGCTGAGAGGTTTCGGTGAAAATATTTAAATTTCTAATGTCCCCCCCCCCCCTTATGTTTTTTAAAAAAGTTAAGTTAAAGGAATGAAAATGAAAAATTAGAAATCTCAAGTTGTTTCATAACTTCAGTTTTGTTGTTATTGTTTTTGGTACCAAGGATTGAACTCTGAGGGGGCATTCAACCAAGGAGCCACATCCCAGCCCTATTTTGTATTTTGTTTAGAGACAGGATCTTACTGAGTTGCTTAGAGCCTCACTTTTGCCGAGGCTGGCTTTGAACTCTCTGTCCCTTGCCTTAGTCTCCAGAGCCACTGGGATTACAGGCGTGTGCCACCACGCCTGGCATAACTTCAGATTTTAGAGTATGCATTAGTCAACTTTCTGTCATATTAACAAATACCCAAAACAATGGACTTATCAAGATAAAAAGTTTTGTTTTGACTTACTGTTTTAGAGGTTTCTTTCAGTCCATGATCTGTTGGCCCTGTTGCTTTAGGCCTCTGGCAGGGCAGTACATCATGGAAGAAATGTGGTAGAGCAAAACTACTAATCTCATCTTTACAAAGTGAAAAAAGAAGGAGCTTAAGTCCCACTATGTCCCCTGTGACATCTCCAGTGACTTAAAGAACTCCCACTAAGGTTCTACCACCTCCCAATAGGGCCAAGTGCTTTTTGGAATTTTTTGTTCTCTCTCTCTCTCTCTCTCTCTCTCCTTCCCTTCCTTCCCTTCCTTCCCTTCCTTCCTTTCCTTCCTCCCTCCCTCCCTCCCCACGGAGCCACACCCCCTTCCCTTTTTGTTTTGAGTCAGGGCTTTGCTAAATTGTTGAGGCTGCCTTTGAACTCAGGATCCTCCTGCCTCAGTCTCCCGAGTCTCTGGGATTACAGGCATGTGCCATTGCGCCCAGCAGTGTCAACCTTTTTTTTTTTTTTCCCCTAAATTTTATTTGTTCTAATTAGTTACACATGACAGTAGAATTCATTTTGACACATTATAGGTAAATGGAGTGTAGCTTCTGGTTCTTCTGGTTGTACATGATATAAGTTACATAGATCATGTAATCATATATGTACATAGGGTAATAATGTCCTGTTCATTCTACAATCATTCCTACCTCCATGGCCCCTCCTTTCCCTCCACTTTCCTCTATCTAGTCCAAAATACCTCTGTTCTCTACTCCGTTGTGAATTAGCATCTGCACATCAGGGAAAATATTGAGTGCCAGGCTTTTAATACGTGGGCTTTTGGGGGACATTTAAGATCCAAACTGTAGCAGAACACTTGCATTAAAATTTACTGGTTTTTGCAAGTTTCTATTAGAACATTCTTATTATATACATTTTACTTTTTTTATATAGTAGGCTTATTAAACATATTTCTTAAATAAGCACAACCATGACATTTATTAAAGCCATTATATATGTTTAAAGCAACTGTGATCCTAAATAGCAGTGGTAATTAGTTAATCCTATTCATGATAGTATTGAGAAAAAAAACTTTATAATAATCTGACTGTAAAATGACTTCTGGCTGGGGTCGCATATGAGGGGATTGAACCCAGGGGTGCTTTACCAGTGAACTGTACTTCAGCCCCTTTTAAAATTTTTTTGAGACAGTGTCTTAGTAAGTTGCTTATATTGGCCTAGAATTTTAGATCCTCCTGCCTGAGCTTCACAAATCAATGAGATTACAGGCATCCACCACTACACCCAACTATGACAAATATCTTTTTGAAGAAAAATCTTACTGAATTTAAAGGAAAATTTTTAGAAGTGGAGGGACATCCTATATTTAAGGCTAAGTAAGGGGTCTAGAGATATGTAATTTGGTGGAGCGTTTGCCTAGCATGTAGAAGGCCCTGGGTTTGATTTCCCCAGCCCTGCCAAAAAAAAAAAAAGAAGAAGAAGAAAGCTAAATAAATTCTTTTTCCTCACCTTATAAAATTAATTGTATATACACGGTGAACTCTGGACAGAGCACCCCAGAAGTATACCCTACTACTAAGAAAGAGAATAATTCTGGTGGAGGTATTGAGATAATTTATTAGTATCTTGGAAGAAAAGAAAAAGAAGTTAGAATGTCTCGCTACAGTATATTCTAGATATAGTAAAAATGCATGCCCACTTCCCGTGTGTGTGTGTGTGTGTGTGTGTGTGTGTGTGTCTATCTCTGTTGGGATTAAACCCAGAAATTGATTGTTAAACACTTTGATGAAATTTCTATCAAGAAACTTCCAAAGAGAATATGCAAAATTTACCTAACAGTTCCAGGGAAGGTCTCCACCCCGGGTCCCATATTTCCCCTTTGTTCTCTATTGTTCCCTCAGGCTTAGAATCTCAGTTCTAATATAAATTATTATTCCTACAGGTTCGAGAAATGGCTGCTACCACCTTAAGTGGTCTGTTACAGTGTAACTTCCTTACCATGGACAGTCCTATGCAGATTCATTTTGAGCAACTTTGCAAAACAAAACTACCTAAGAAAAGAAAGCGAGACCCTGGTTCTGTAGGAGATACCATTCCTTCTGCAGGTAATGTTGCTGGTATAAAACACCCATACCCTTTTGGAAGTTAACCAGACTTAAACTTGTATGTGCCAGGTTTTTGCTAATACTGGGAATAGTTATCCCTGGCATGTAAAAGCTAAAATTGAGATAGCTATGAAGAAAACTGTACATGGCTACATAAAACTCTTTTAATAAATGAAGTCTACAACATAGATTGTACTTAAAACACACTGAAATGACTGTGACACTACTAAGAGAATCTTAAAGGATCACCATTGTATATGCAGACCATTAAAATGTCATTATTAGCATAATTATATTTAACTGATCATTTATTGAAAGAATGAGAAGAGTCATTACTGGAGTTTTCAACATAATTAATATAAAGAAACCAAATGAGAATAACATATAACTACTATGTAATGTTTAAAGAGAAATTTACATGTAAAGAAGCATCTGACCTTTCCACTGCTAACAAGAATAGAAAATACATGGGAAGATTAGTAAGTAGGAAATTAATTGAATTTGTGGGAAGTGCTTGGAGTAGACAGCTATTAAGTACTGAGTATATTAATAATGTCATATAGTTAATAGCAAATTTCAGTAAAGTGCCATTACTCTACTTTGTTTGCTTGGAGTCTATTATTTAATAATGAAGTACCAAACTCTTTTATATCAAATGGCATTGTTTATGTTTATTTCAGAGTCTCTTTTTGTTATCTATACTTAACTGTCCATGTTTCGTGTACACACACATAATATGCTTATAAAAACGTGTACATGCAGCTTTGTTAAGTAACCATGAGCTTTGAGTGGTGATGCACAGCCATAATCCCAGCAACTCAGGAGGCTGACAGGCAGGAGGATTCCAATTTAAGTCCAGCTTTTGCCGCTTTATGAGATTCTTTCTCAAAATAAAAAATAAAAAAGGGCTGAGGAGGTAGTTTAGTGGTAGAGCTCCCTTAGGTTCAATGCCCAATTCCCCCCCTAAAAAAAAGGGGGAAAAATTATGGTAATTTAGGGCTGGGTTGTAACATTTTGGTAGATTGCTTGTCTAGCATGTGCAAGGCCCTTGGTTCCATCCCCAGTGCCCCCCGCCCCCCGCAAAAAAAAGGTAATTTGAAGTGTGTATGTTCTTGAAGATTCATTTTAAATGCAGAAATTCACACATTGAAAATATTTAGCATAATTTCATTTCATTGTAATGAACGCTATAAGGCCATACATATTTGCCATATATATTGTTGTTTTCTTTGCAGAGTTGGTGAAACGCCATGCTGGGGTGCTAGGACTTGGTGCTTGTGTTCTTTCAAGCCCTTACAATGTTCCCACCTGGATGCCCCAGCTACTTATGAATCTCAGTGCACATTTGAATGATCCTCAGCCTATTGAGGTACGATTAGTTATTCCTTGTTTGTTTGCATGTATGATATCAATGTTTTATAAGAAACCATTTGTATTTATAATTTTCTATATACCCTGAACTTGCTGCTTTGCTACAACTACTGCCTCTGCCAGGACTAAGTCTGCTTTCCATTAATTATTAAACTCTTGCAGAGACTTCAGTCCCATGTTTATTTGAGATCTTTATATAGCAAGAAAATTACTGTAGCTTCTGCCCTTCAGTGGAAGTAGAGTATTGTCAGTATTGTCGGGATAGTTCAATTTTATCCTTCTACTTTTCTAACATATCTGGAAAGTATCTCACAGGAAGCTAATGTTAAATAGGAGATAGTGGTGGTATTATATAGTAGTGAACAGCTCTGTTCCTAGATTTAACAATTCAAAATACAAATGATTTAGTCTTTCTCAACCTTTGTAAATAGATTTAAGTGTGTACTGAAACTGGTCTAATAGTGTAAGTTCCAGTGGGTTGTCCTAAAGTGAAGTTAGTAATTCTACAGATGTGTAATGATTTTGGAAAACAAGATTGGCTTGTTTTTGTAGCATTATGTCACAATTTATGAGATCTGGAATCAGCTATGGATTATTACTTAGCTAAAGGTACAGTACATACAACCCTGGTTGTTCGGAGATATTAAAATGTATGATGTGGGTTGCCTTCTCTACAGATGACTGTAAAAAAGACCTTATCCAATTTTCGAAGGACACACCATGACAACTGGCAAGAACACAAACAGCAATTCACTGATGACCAACTGCTTGTTCTCACGGATCTCCTTGTGTCACCATGCTATTATGCATAGGAGGTAAGTCAGCAAAGTTCTGAATTTAAAGACGGTGAAATCCTCAGGCAAATGTCATTCTTCGGTGACTGAGAGGTGGATATTTTTATGTATGTGTTCTTAAATTTTTGCTGACATTCTTATATTTGTTTAGATAAAGTTGCGGAGTATTTGTTTTTAAACATGGCTTTTGGGATTGGGGTTGTAGCTCAGTGTCAGAGCACATGGCTTACCATTTACAAGGCCCTGGGTTCAGTCCCCAGAACTAAAATAAACATACAAACATGGCTTTTGCTATGGCCACTGGAAATAAGTTCCCAAAGGATTTTCCCTTCGTGGCTTATTGTTTTAAATGTTAAGCAGAAAATTGATGTGACTGCTTTTGGACCTTTGTAAATTAGTATTTTTAGTAGCATGGGAAGAGTAAGGTAAAAGAAATCTTGGTCTTTTGCCTCTTGTATGGAGGTATGGATGTTCTAGGTTGCCCTGAGCACTATGGATTCTACAGAGTTGTGAGAATATTTATCTGGATTCTGAAGTATTTATTACCTATTCTTTAGAAAGGAATCGTCCAGAAGCCTTTTATTGGGATAGGAAAAATAAAATATAATTTATTGGGTTTTTAGGGTTGAGTGTCTTGTTACCTAATTGAAATTTTTTCCTTCCTGATACAGATGACTAGTCCTCACTTCAGGCTCTTTTCATCAAAAACTCCAGATCCTCAGGTACCATCTGTGGTGGCTCTCTGCAGGTTTAAAACTCTGCCTTTGTTGAGCTCTCATAATTTTGATGATTTCCGTGTTTGGTCTCATTAGTCTGTGTCCACAGGTTCTCAGCTGCCATTTGGTTTCTTGATTTGTCCATAGTGTTTCCAGAATATACTTTTTGTTTGAGGCATCTGACAAAGTCACAAAGTCTCAGACTAGAAATTATTACCCAGTACGAACATGGCATCTAAGGCCAAACAGTCTAGGAACTCATTAAGAAAAAAAAAATTCTTTTTTTTTGAATGGAGAAAACCCATCATTAATACAAGTCCTGTCATTTCACTCATCTCAAATTATTTTGAATTTTCCCAAATGGCTGTTGGATGGTAGTAGGGCAGTGGGCCATAAATCTGAAGCCTTGAGAGCCTTGGAGAGCCAGAAGAGGAAAGGAAAAGAGGAGGGCAACTCTTGAACCTTACCGATGACTGATGAATTGCTGGACCAAGTCACAGAAGCAAAGTCTGTTTCCCAGACTGGAGTTTTTGGTGCTGAATAGAGCCAGTTGCTGAAAGAAAAAAAATGGGGGTTTGTTGAATAAATTTTTGATTGATTGTTGTGTGTGTATACAATGTGTGATTTTGAAAATAAACAACAACAACAACAGTAAACATCCTGACTGGTTGGTTTTTACCTGTATCTTTACAAATATTGTTTGACCCACTTTGAAAACTGTTATATTTCACCTAATGGAAGACTGCTGTGTTTGTGGAAATTCTGTGATTTTTTTTTCTTTTATTTTCTGCAGAATCGTTGAGACTAATAAGGCTTGGTATTTAATTGACTTGTTTAATATATGTTACATAGATGTAAAAGATTGTATAAACTATAGCGAT
The DNA here is from genome assembly GCF_001458135.2 of Marmota marmota marmota. Classification (NCBI taxonomy): domain Eukaryota; kingdom Metazoa; phylum Chordata; class Mammalia; order Rodentia; family Sciuridae; genus Marmota; species Marmota marmota. The sequence goes on from NW_025999977.1 coordinate 17,308,190, forward strand.
AGCATTGGCAAGACTTTGTACAGATGCAGCCTTTCACACGACACCATTGTGTAGTTAATTTGTAAAGATTCACATGTAGCTCTTTATTATAGTGATTTGGGGCTTTTGTACCCATTGAATGCCTTTTTTTTTTTTTTAAGTTATTTTCTTCATGTTACAAAAGCTGAAATGTGGAATTTTTTTTTTAGTTCATTTATCATTAGAATGTCTGAATTTTTATGTGACTTGTGTGTGCATCCCAAATTGCTAACACATGTTTGCCTATAACAGATTTATAGAGTGCAAGATATCTTCTAGATTGAAATAATTCACAAGTTGGTGAATGTCATAACACACCCTGTACAGTCTTCCTTAAAGGAACACCACAACATTTTTTAGTATCTACCTGCTGAATGACTCAATCTAAGCACAGCAGTGGTCCTGGTACAGTATTTAAGTGTCAGCATACACAGGCGTAATCCCTGTATAGAGTAGTGCCAAACTGATTATTTCAATTGTGTAACTAGTTAAAACCCAATAAATGTATTGTTTTTAACACCTGGCTTTTGTCTTCATTAACAGGAGAAGACAGTTCTGTAGGCAGTGGCTCTTGTGGATTCCTATTGCCGTCCCAGATTTGGATCTAGAATTCATTCCCTCTGACCAAAATGAATTCAAATTATGCCCTGTATAGTCCAGTAGCTTCTAGCCACATGTGTCTTTACATTTAATCAAATGAAAAATTCATTTTCTCAGTTTGAACTAGGGACATTTTAAGCACTTTTTAGCTACATGGCTAGTGGTTGTTACCACATTGAGTAGCACAGATGAACTTTTCCATCATCACTAAAATTTCTGTTGAATAGCACTAACCTAGAAGATTTTTTTCTCAAATCAATATGCCTGCCTAAGAATCATGAGGGAATTTTGTTAAAATGTAAATTCTTATTGTTCCCACTTCATGGTATCAATGTCTGTAAGACCTTACATTATATTTTGACCAGTTAGCTTTTTTAACTTAAAACTATATGAAATTATACTTCAACAGTGGTTCCTAAGTGGAAACTAATTTTAAAAAAAGATACTGGATGCCCTAGTATGTTTCTCAACTAAAATCCCTCTGGAGGGGGCTCAGGCATCATCTTTTTAAAGCTCTGATGATTCAGTTGTGCAGCCGGGATTGAGACAATTGATAAAAAACTTTAAGTCTCACTGTAGACTTAAAACAGGGTACCTTAGCCTGAGTAATATGCTCCCCAGGTGACTCTGATGCCAAGTTTGGATGCTGCTTATTATCTTGATATTTTCCCCTGTATTATAATGCAAATTTTCTATCAGTGGCCTCAGGAATGAAAGGGGGAAGGGAAGAATTGGATGGCTGATGTTGTCTAAAGTAGTTCTTAAAATGGGACTGGAAGCAGGCATGGAAAAGAGTGTAGGTTTCTATAAGCTTCATGAGAAGGAAAGGAGAAAACCTCTTAGAGGTTGTAAATTTTATTTATTTTTTTTTTTTTTTAGAGAGAGAATGTTTTAATATTTATTTTTTAGTTTTCGGTGGACACAATATCTTTGTTTGTATGTGGTGCTGAGGATCGAACCTGGGCCGCACACATGCCAGGCGAGCGTTTGAGCCACATCCCCAGCCCGAGGTTGTAAAATTTGAATCTTAGGGGTTTTTTTGGTTGTTTTTTTTTTTTTAAGGAGAGAATTTTTTAAATATTTTTTTTAGTTCTCAGCAGACAGAACGTCTTCGTATGTGGTGCTGAGGATCGAACCTAGGCCGCACACATGCCAGGCTAGCCTGCTACCGCTTGAGCCACATCCCCAGCCTCTTAATCTTAGGTTTTGAATAGATCCTATGCAAAACAAATTGTGTTTCAGAATTTAGGAGGGAATTTTACTCACCTGACTTTTTAGTACTGGGGATTGAGCTCAGAAGCACTCAACCACTAAGCCACATCCCCAGCCCTATTTTGTATTTTATGTAGAGACAAGTTTTCACTGAGTTGCTTAGTGTCTCACTGTTGGGAAGGCTGGTTTTGAACTCACAATCCTGCCTAAGCCTCCCTAGCCACTGGGATTACAGGTGGGTGCCACTACTCCTAGCTACTCACCAGTTATTTATTTATTTTGGTGGTGGTGCTGGGGAACCCAGGGCCTTGTGCATGCAAGGCAAGCACTCATATGAGCTATATCTCTAGCCTACCACCTATTCTTTTTTGTTATTGTTGTTTAAATATTTTTAGTTGTAGATGGACATAGTAACTTTGTTTATTTGTATGTGGTGCTGAGGATTGAACCTAGGGCCTCACACATGTGCAAGGCAAGCATCTACCACTGAGCTACAACCCAGTCCCTCACCTGTTCTTTTAATGCAAATGACTGATAATTTAGGTGCCACTGTGTACAGTACATGAGAAAAATGTTTTCGAATATACGAAATACTCAGCATTGCCAAGCTCTTTAATGTTGTTGGTGGTGTTGTACCGGGGAATGAACCCAAAGATTGTTAATCACTGACCTACATCCCCAGTCCTTTTTATTTTGATAACAGGGTCTGTCACTAAGTTGCTGAGCTGAGGCTGGCCTCAAACCTGTGGTCCTCCTGCCTCAGTCTCCTAAATCGCCTGGGTTACAGGCGTGCTCTACCACATCTGGCAACTTGGGTGATTAGTGTGGTCAGAGACTAATGAGAATTTTGTTTTATTGGAAATATTTTTTCTTCTTCTAAGTAGCCATATTTATAAGTGCTTTTATGGACTTTTGTCTTAATATATCATGATTGCTTCTGAGTATTCCCCTATTGAACATCAAGGTTGTTTTCTGTTCCAGTTGCATTGTGATGCTCATTTCCATACCTCTATGCCTTAAACCTTTTGTTGGAGCAATTCCAAGGAGTCAGATTTTTAGGTCAAAATCTAAACATTTAATGGCTTTTATGTGTTTTCTTCAAGTGGACATGTATCAATTTGCATTGTAATTATAGTTTGTATTGGAAGGCTGGTGTCACTGCAGATTGGTAGCCCATTTGTGTTCTAACATTATTATTTGCAGGTTTCCCATTTTTTGACTACTAAGACAGTGTTCTCTCCAGGCTTAGCACACTTCACTTACAGATTTTGTATGTATTCTTATATTAGGTTTAGCCTTGATGAATGGTCCTTACCAGTTCTGGAACTTTGGTGGGTCTTAATTTCCTCTTTTACATCTTTAGAATGTTTCATAAGATGTGAAACACCCCCACCCCCACCCCATTGAGATCCTTTCTCCCATAGGTGTAACCCATGGCAGCAATCCAACCTGAACCAATTGTAACCTCCTCCTCTCATATGGCCAAATGTCTAGAAATGAGCTGGCAAGATTTTTAATTCATTAAGAGGCATGTAACTTTGATCAGAATATCTTCTCTAAATGCCAGCTCCACTCTAGAAGCTAATGGGTCTTTTTTTTTTTTTAATTATTTTTTAGTTGTAGTTGTTGATACCTTTATTTATTTGTTTGTTTGTTTGTTTATTTATTTGGTGCTGAGGATAGAACCCAGGCCCTTGAATGCGCTAGGCGAGTGCTCTACCTCTGAGCCACAACCCCAGCCAGCTAATGGGTCTTTTTGATTTTTTCCTAGGGCTCAAAGTCACCAATACCAACAACATGTTAGGCTGTTACATTGTATCAAGCATAGTGGCACATGCTTGTAATCCCAGCAGCTGGGAGGTTGAGGCAGGAACATCACAAGTTCAAAGTCAGTCTCAGCAACTAGGCCAGGCCATAAGTAATTTAGCCAGACTTTGTCTCAAAATATAAAAAGGACTGGGGCTGGAGCTCAGTGTTTCAGCACACCTGGGTTCACTCCCTTGTACCAAAAGAACGATTACATTGCAAGTGTTTGGGAGAACGAAGCTTTTAAATTTATTTTTTATTTTGGGGGTACTAGGGATTGAAATCCAGGGCACTGTACCACTGAGCTACAAACCCAGTGCTTGTTATTTTGAAACTGGGTCATGCTAAATTGCTGAGGCTGGCTTTGAATTTGGGATCCTCCTCCTGAGCAGCTGGGATTACAGGTGTGTGCCACCATACCTGGCTGAAGTGTGGTCTATGTACAAATCATTTGGAACATTTTCTTAAAGTTATTTATAAACAATTCTGATTGCATAGTCAACCACTGGACAAAATAACCTACTTTATACATTATTCAGCCCTCTAGTGTGTTCTTAACAAAATAGTACAGGGAATTGGGAAAGAAATTTTCATAAATCAAATTCTTTGGTATTTGTTGGTTATGATCCTTAGAAAAACTGTTAGCCAAAATGGAGATTGCGCTAGCAACATTCCAACTAAGTATTTTGCCTGAATGCAATAAACGTTCCTGTTTTCTGGTCCCAGGTGAAGGAAAGGGCAAATGGTATCCCTGAGGAGTTTAGAGAAATAGTAAACTCATTATGAATTATTTTGCAAGTTGTGTAGACTTACCAGAATGGGAAGATGGCAGTTTTTTGTTCTTACCAAAATAAGCCTAGCTGGATACATTGCATTGTTGCTTTTAAAGATTTTTTTTTTTTACATTTTATGCTAGTACTAATAAATATCCCATGATTTCTTATTTATTTCCATGGTTCCCCCCCCCCCAGTTCTTCTTCTTCCCCTTGTTAAGTTTCTTCAGTAAATTCATTGATATCTTGAGAGACTTAGGCAAGTTAGAGTTGGTTTGATTTAAATTCTGTTATAATGACTATAAATTCTATGCCGCCAGCCAGGCATAGTGGCACACCTGTAATCCAAGCGACTCGGGAGGCTGAGGCAAGAGGATCGCAGGTTCGAGGCCAGTCTCAGCAATTTAGCGAGATCCTGTCTCAAAAAATAAAACGGTCAGGGAATGCGTCTTAGTGGCCAAGTGGCCCTGAGTTCCATCCCCTGTACCAAATAAATAAATTCTATGCCTCAAAGTTTCAAATTGGACGCCTCCGCCGATCTTGTCTAGGAAGAAAAAATACTGCAGCATATGGAGAAGCTAAGCAGGCTGGCTTGAACGCACAGGGACTTGGGGAGGTGGGCGGGCGGGCACGGTAGGAATCCCTGGAACCCTGCTGCACTCCAGTCTGTCCTCTAAGGCGACCCCCCTGCTCTCCCCCTCCTTTCTTCCCACTTCGCTTGCCCCTTTCCTGCGCTCTACTTCAGCCTCTGCCTATGGCGGAATCCAGGCTCCCCCCACGGCAAAACGGCGAGCAGAAAAGGGATTCTGGCTCAGTTGGGCGGCGGGAGCAGGCGGCCTCGGGGCACAAGGAGACCCGCGCGGGGGACAGGCGGGGCTCGGCCTGAGTGTCGGACCGAGGGGGTGGCGCCCTCCGCGTCTCCGTGACTGCGCCTCCGCGCCCCCGTCTCGCCGAGGCTCCCAGGATGCGCGGAGGCGGCGGCGATGGCGATGGCGATGATTCCTCCAGCCCTGCATCATCCAGGGTGCCGGGCGGAGCTGGGGTCCCGGCTGCGAGATGGAGGAGGAGGGGAGGCGCTGCGGCCACCCGGCAGGTGAGAGGTCGCGGGCTCTTTGGAGGAGGACGAGCCACCCGGACTGGGGAGGCCAGGCCTCCGGGAGGCCGGCGGGTGAAGGAGGAGCGCGGCCGTGCTGGGCCAGGCCAAGCCGCCCGGCGCACCTGTGCTGGTGCGGCCTTGGGAAAAGCCTTCTCTCCCGTCCTTCCCAGCTCCCAGGCTCTGCTGGGCCGGTAGAAACCCCAAGCTACTGCAGGTGCCCGGACTTAGCTCTCCTCATTGCACCAACCTTCAGCTGATTCTTCTACAAGCGTCTTTGGATAGGCTTAGGCCCTCTATACCATCATCTCTCCCACAATTCAAGATTCCTCACCCATCGCCTGTCCCTGGTCGGCGCCAACCTCCCCTCTCCCAGGTCTCCCACTCCACTTGTTCTCAGGCTGGGATCCTACCTCAGTCTTCCCATTTCTCCCAGCAAGTGACCCAGATCTGACCTTCCCTACCCCATCAGGAGCTCAGGGCTTCAAAAGGTACTTCATCTGGGTAAAAGAGGCAGAGATTTGAAATGATCCAAATCTAGCCTGAATCTTAGTGACCTTGGGCAAGTTATCTAACCTCCCTGAGGTTTTCCTGATCAATACAAATACAATGAGCATATTAAATTCACTATGTCTCTGTGAGGGTTAGGCGCTGCCTTGAGGGAACTTAAGACATTATGAGAGAAAAAAAAAAAAAAACTTAGTTGGAAGAATCCAGATCATGATTTGTAAAGGCACGTATAAAACACCTTAATGTTTACTAAAAAATTAAAACAGCACACTAGCAAGGGCTCTTCATACATTTTAATGAGAAATAATAACCTTGCTGCGATACATTTCAGTTTTCTGTCTTACTACTAGTTTCTTATGGACTCTCCTCAGTAGTTAAAAAAATGCATGTAAATTCATTCTTATTGTGGCTAGTGTGCACACTTAAAACTGTGTCCCAGCTTAAAAATTTTCGGATTCTATGGCTTTAATCACATCTTCCAGGACCTGTTTATAGTCCCAGGGAGAAAAGAGTAGCTTGGATGCTGGCATTGAAAATAACCTTGGTAACATTTAGGATATTAAACAGATGTTGATTTGCTACCCTCCCCAGTTTTGTATTTCTGCCATCATAATTTTGTTCTCATTTTGTGATTTTGGTCTCCTTTTAAAAGTTCTAGGATTTAGTACCAAGACTTTCCCTCCATTTCCTTTATTGCCTCTACAATTCCTCTACCAAAACCTTTTCTTCTGTCTTCTTTTTCACTCTTTTCTCCTCCAAGCCCTTGATTCCTTCTTTTGTTCTAGTTATCCCAGTAAGAGTGATCTGTAATTACTTATTATTAATTAATAATATAATTAATTATATTGGAACTGTAATCATTAGGCTTGTCAAAAAGCTATACAGAAGTTTCTATATATCTAATATAACTATATATAAATATGTATATGCAGATATGTAGCTAAATATAAAGATAGATGTGTATATTTATAGATGTATTAGAATTTTGTGTTCCAGGAATTTTTCAATTAAGAAGGGATTATAATACCTACTTCATAGGATTATTGTGAGGATGAAATAAAGTTTCATAACTTTTATAAACTACCATGGAGCCTAGTGTATAATAACCACCCAGTAAACTATAGCTACTACCCTTATGACATGGGGATTCCTCCCTTGATCTCTTTATTCTTTTGTTTAGTATGGTGGTAAAGAATGTGGGGCTCGTAGCACAAATGTGTAATCCCAGCGCTCAGGAGGCTGAGGCAGGAGAATCCCAAGTTCAAGGTCAGTCTCTGCAACTTAGTGAGACCCTGTCTTGAAATGAAAAAAGGACTGGGGATGTAACTCAGTAATTAAGCACTTCTAGCTAGGTTCAATCTTGATACCAAAAAAAAAAAAAAAGTGGGGGCGGGGGGCTGGAGATATAGTTCAGTTGGTAGAGTACTTGCCTCACATGTACAAGGCCCTGGTTCAATCCCCAGCACCACAAAAAAACAAAAACAAAAAACAGGCTTTGAAAAGCAATTGCTTAAGCCAGCTTCAGCAAAAATGAGGCACTAAGCAACTCAGTGAGACCCTGTCTCTAAATAAAATACAAAATAGGACAGGGGATATGGCTCAGTGGTCAAGTGCCCCTGAGTTCGGTCCCTAGTACCCAAAAAATAAAGAAAAGCAATTGCTGGGCTGGGGATATAGCTCAGTTGGTAGAGTGCTTGCCTAACATGCACAAGGCTCTGGGTTAAAAGCAATTGCTTAGGTTCAAATCCAAACTCTGTTACATTGTTAAATGATATCATCTCTCCATCAGTTTTCTCATCTGCAAAATGCTGATGTTATACAATTTCAGGATTGTGAGAATTTAAAATTCGTAGTGGAGAGCACTGAAAACAGTGCCTGGCACATCATAAGCACTCCGTAAAATAAAAATGCTAATAACAATACTGATGAGTACATTGCCATTATTATTTCCTGACACAGAATTTTTTATTTTTTAAAATTAATCGAAAATTTTAAAATTTATTGACAAAACATAACTGCACAAAGTGAAATTTGCTCTTCAATGCCTACAAATAATCTTTTTTCCTCTTTTATCCTTGAGTAATGTTGGTGCCTCATCATCTCATTTTCCTGACCCCTTTCCTATTATCTCCTCATCTGGGGTCCTCATAACTTCCATCATTTCACTTCTTCATTATTATTACCCACTTATTTCTCTGAGCACACCAATTCCAGATGCTCTAAGTTTCCCAGGCCAAATTCTTTTTTTAAATATTTTCTTCTGTCAATTTTTTTTTTTTAATATTTATTTTTTTAGTTCTCGGCGGACACAACATCTTTGTTGGTATGTGGTGCTGAGGATCGAACCCGGGTCGCACGCATGCCAGGCGAGCGCGCTACCGCTTGAGCCACATCCCCAGCCCCCAAATTCTTGCTTCTGTTTTCATTCCTCTTGATTTGTCTACTTCCAAAGAGGAAACCTTTGGTTGGGGGCAGAGGGGTGGCAATAAGACACTAGTATTCTGTTCTTCCTGCCTCTTTAAATGGGCATCTTCCACTTGCTTTTTCATAAATTAACACTAATCTTCCAATTCAATTTTTTAAAAGGTTTGAAAAACTTGTAAAATGTTTTATTAGTGCATATCAATTATATAAAATAATGGGTTTCTTTTCTTTCTTTCTTTCTTTTTTTGGGGGGGGGGTATTGGGACTTGAACTCAGGAGTACTCGACCACTGAGTCACTTCCCCAACCCTATTTTGTATTTTATTTAGACACAGGGTCTCACTGAGTTGCTTAGAGCTTCACTGTTGCAGAGGCTGGCTTTGAACTTAACAGTTCTCCTGCCTTAGCCTCCTGAGCTGCTGGGATTACAAGAGGGCACCACCGCGCCTATCGAATAATGAGTTTTTTGGTTTTGTTTCTTTTTTTGTGTTTTGTGTTTTGTTGTTGTTGTTGTTGTTTTGTACAGGAGATTGAACCCAGGGATGTTTTATCATCGGATGACATCCCCAGTCCTTTTCTGTGAATTTTGAGATATGGTGTCACTAAGTTGCTGAGGCTGGCCCTGAATTTGTAATCCTTCTGCCTCTGGAGTCACTGGGATTATTGGCTAGAATAATAGGTTTCATTGTGTCATACTTTTATATGCATATCAATTAAAAATTTTGAGATGATACTGGCAGTTTAACCCTGTGACACTTAACTGAGCTATATCCCCAGCCCTTTTTATTTATTTTTTATTTTGAGACAGCATCTCACTAAGTTGCTTAGAGCCTCACTAAATTGCTGAGTCTAGCTCTGAACTGGGATTATAAGCATGCACCACCACTCCTGGCAATAATTTTTTATAAGCAGCAAAACGTTTTTTTTTTTTTTTTTGCTACAAAAATATTAGAAGGGCTCAGAAACAGGAATGCAATCTTTAATTGGAAACAATAAGAGCAATCCATTATTATTTAATTCTAATTATCAAGAAATAGGGCTGGGGTTGTGGCTCAGCAGTAGAGAGCTGGCCTGGCACGTGCAAGGCCCTGGGTTTGATCCTCAGTACCACATAAAAATAAATCAATAAGGGCTGGGGTTGTGACTCAGTGGTAGAGCGCTTACCTAGCAAGTGTGAGGCCCTGGGTTCAGTCCTCAGCACCACATAAAAATAAATACAATAAAGGTATTGTGTCTGACTACAACTAAAAAATCAATATTAAAAAAAATCAATAAAATAAAGATAATATTGTGTCCAACTAAAAAAAATTTTTTTTTTAAAAAAAAAAAGAAACAAAGGTTCAGGATTTACATTTTTTGTCCCATAGAATATTTTTTTCATACTAGAAATTGAACCCATGGATGTTTAACCATTGAGTCACATCCTCACCCCTTTTTATTTTATTATTATTATTTTTTATTTTGAGACAGAGTCTCACTAAGTTGCTGAGGATAGCTTGGAACCTGTGATCCTCCTGTCTCAGCCTCCTAAATCCCTGGGATTACAGGTGTACACCAACACACCTGGCTCCTATAGAACTTTTAAAAAGTTGCAGAAAAGTTGTTTTCACTTTCCAGTGGAGAAATTCACCATTTTGTCATGATCTGCATGCACTACAAGGTGTGTAGTGGGAATGTAGAAGAAGCTGTCCTCTCTCTTGAAAGACACCAGTTAGTCATATGGAACTTCCAGAGCTGATGTTTGTCTGGTACTGTTACATGATGAGAGGCTTCTGTTTTGGGTAGTCCACAGCTGCTGCTTGGAGCCCCGGTAACCCCACACGGACATAGCCCATTCTTCTGCTCCATCTTGATCCAGCGACTAAAGGGTTGACAACTAGAGGCCTCTGGGGTGTAGCTTGAGCTGGTGGTTAAATATTCTGAACATCAGCTGTGGGCCTCCCCACTGCCATTGGTGGTTCCAACAATGTTGGACTGAAGCAAATGCTTGTTGGTTGGCAAGAATAACGCACTGAACAACTTGGTCTGTTCTGCTGGGAGTATCTTTGGGAGCAGGATGAACACCAGGTCACCACAGGTCTTTGGGACAATGCAAACGATTATGTGAGTGTACATTAGATTTCATTGTACAGTAGAAATAAAAAGGGGGCAAAGAGAGCAAGAGGCTGTGTCTTATCTTCAGTATGTAGCATAAAGCAGGCCCGTGGTGTGCATATAATTAGTGTGCTGTGGTGTGCATATAATTAGTGTGCATTGAGTGAGTGTGCGCTCCTGCTTTGTCAGGAGGATATTCCTGTTGAAATAATGGCAACTCACATTTATCACATTACTTAGAGTTTACAAAGTAGTGTGTGTTCTCTCTCTCTCTCTCTCTGTCTTTGAGAAGCTATGGATCAAACCCAGGACCTTTTGCATACTTGGCAAGCATAAAACCACATCCCATCCCCCTAAGTGGTTCTTTTTTTTTTTTTTTTTTTTTTTTTGAGAGAGAGAGAGAGAGAGAGAGAAATTTTTTTAATATTTATTTTTTAGTTTTCGGCAGACACAACATCTTTGTATGTGGTGCTGAGGATCGAACCCGGGCCGCACGCATGCCAGGCGAGCGCGCTACCGCTTGAGCCACATCCCCAGCCCCCTAACTTTTATTCCACTTCTTAAAAAAATTTTATTCCACTTATATTTTTTATTCCACTATATATTTTTATTTTTATGCCACTGTTATTCCAGATATTCTTTGTTACTTTGATTTTTTTCCCCCTCAGAAATGTAGGGAGTTGGCCCAAAAATCTCAATATGGGAAAAGAAAGAAATACTGGAAAATAAAGGATTGTTCCTAGGAAAAGAAAGGGGATTTGTTAGTGATGTACGGGAACCTAAATGTAAGGCCACATCATGCACCAACCCTGATCTTATTTAAAGCATATGCTGTTTTTTGCCCCAGTCCCTCTGCTGCAAAGACCTCCTTCCCTTCTCCCGAGCCTGGGTCCCACTGCCTGCCCCTCACCTTTCACCCAGTTAGCTTCTACTTGCTAAAACTCCCTTTCTCCTTTCCTAGCTTCTCCCTGGGTTGGATTAGTTGCCTCTTTTCTCCTTCCATAGCACACTGCAACCACAGTAGGCTGCAGTTATATTGTTAGATTGATCTTCTACAGCTATGCCATGGTTTCTGAAGGAGAGGTTATGTTCATGTGTATTTTCAGTGCCTGGCATGGAAATGTTTCCAAAAGTATCATCTGCACAGAATATCAAGGGGTGAAGCCCGGAATCTGCCCTGTAATGAAAAACTTTTTTCTTTTTTTTTTCTTGGTATTGTGGGTTGAACCCAAAAGCACTTTACCACTCTTTACTACTGAGCTACATCCCCAGTCTTTTTATTTTTTATTTAAATTGGTGAGGTTAGCCTCAAACTTGCAATTCTCTTGCCTCAGCTTCCTGGGTTGTTGGGATTACAGGCGTGTGCTACCACTCATTAAACTTTTTAACATGCTCCCCAGGTGATACTAAGTTAACCCTGTTTGGAAACCACTGTGTGGTAAGACTAAATTACTTGGATGGATATATTGGGAGGGTTCATCTCTCTTTCTGTGTTGGACTTTGTGAAGAGAAGCTGCTTTCCATGTATGAGGCCGGGACTGAGAAATTGTAATGCTTTCATAAACAATCATGAGATCGTGTAGTAACCCCTTTCTGTGTCTGGGTGTGCATTTTTGTGTACAGGCTTATCTGTCTTGGGCCTCTTTTGTCACACGTCGCTCATCTGTGAGTTGAGGCTCTGACTCTCTTCCCACTGAGCTTTTTTGGAGAACAGAAGGAAGAGACATTTCTCTCTGAAGATGAACTCAACAGACCCCCTTCAGGATGCCCCCAATGCCACCTTGCTCCACGTGCCTCACCCGCAGGGAGGCAATGACACCTCTCTCCAGGAGGATCTTCAGGACCTCATCCACATGGCCACCTTGGTGACCTGCACTTTTCTGCTTGCCATCATCTTCTGCCTGGGCTCTTACGGCAACTTCATTGTCTTCTTGTCCTTCTTTGACCCAGCCTTCAGAAAATTCAGAACCAATTTTGATTTCATGATCCTGAACCTGTCCTTCTGTGACCTCTTCATCTGCGGGGTGACAGCGCCCATGTTCGCCTTTGTGTTGTTCTTCAGCTCAGCCAGTGGCATCCCGGATGCTTTCTGCTTCGCCTTCCATCTCACCAGTTCTGGCTTCATCATCATGTCCCTCAAGACGGTGGCAGTGATTGCCCTGCACCGCCTCCGCATGGTGCTGGGGAAGCAGCCTGATCGCACAGCCTCCTTTCCTTGCACCTTGCTCCTCACTCTGCTTCTCTGGGCCACCAGTTTTACCCTCGCCACCTTGGCGACCCTGAAGACCAATAAATCCCACCTCTGCCTTCCCATGTCCAGTCTGGTGGCTGGAGAAGGGAGAGCCATTCTGTCTCTCTATGTGGTCGATTTCACCTTCTGCATCGCCGTGGTGTCTGTCTCCTACATCATGATTGCACAGACCCTGAGGAAGAATGCACAGGTCAGAAAGTGCCTCCCTGTCATCACAGTCGATGCTTCCAGACCACAGCCTTTCATGGGGGCTCCTGGCAAGGGAGGCGGAGATCCCATCCAGTGCACCGTACCGGCCCTCTACAGGAACCAGAATTACAACAAACTGCAGCACGTTCCCACGCACGGGTACACCAAGAGTCCCAACCAGCTGCCAACCCCTGCAGCCAGCCGACTCCAGCTGGTATCAGCCATCAACCTCTCCACTGCCAAGGATTCCAAAGCCGTGGTCACCTGCGTGATCATTGTGCTGTCGGTCCTGGTGTGCTGTCTTCCGCTGGGGATTTCCTTGGTGCAGGTGGTCCTGTCCAACAGTGGCAGCTTCATCCTTTACCAGTTTGAACTGTTTGGGTTCACCCTAATATTTTTCAAGTCAGGATTAAACCCTTTCATATATTCTCGGAACAGTGCAGGCCTGAGAAGGAAAGTGCTCTGGTGCCTCCAGTACATTGGCCTGGGGGTTTTCTGCTGCAAACAGAAGACTCGACTTCGAGCCATGGGAAAAGGGAACCTCGAAGTCAACAGAAACAAATCCTCCCATCATGAAACAAACTCGGCCTACATGTTGTCTCCAAAGCCACAGAAGAAATTTGTGGATCAGGCTTGTGGCCCAAGCCATTCAAAGGAAAGTGTGGTAAGTCCCAAGATCTCTGCTGGATATCAGCACTGTGGTCACAGCAGCTCCACGCCCATCAACACTCGGATTGAACCCTACTACAGCATCTATAACAGCAGCCCTTCCCAGGAGGAGAGCAGCCCACGCCACTTGCAGCCAATAAACTCTTTTGGATTTGCAAGCTCCTATATTGCCATGCATTATCACACCACCAACGACCTAATAATGCAGGAGTACGACAGCACTTCAGCCAAGCAAATTCCAGTCCCCTCCGTTTAAAGTCAGGGAGGCCAGAGAATCTTGTGCAAATGTTTTTTTTTTGCCTTCTCACACTGTTTGATTTTTGAGAGCCGCCGCAGATCAAAACTTAAAGATTCAGCCGAAAAGTTGGCAGTTGGGACTTTTCTTTTTTCTGAAATATTAATGTCTTGATTTGATTTGTAATTTCTTGACATTTTAAGATATGATGTAAAAGTTTATTTAGCTTTTTAACCCAGACCTGTTACCCAGTCTTTTGTGCTGAACCTTTAAATAGAGGCCAGGAATGGTGATATGTTCAAGTAGGAAATCGACTGGTTGTAATTCTCTGAGTCAGTATTATGGGTCTACAAAGATATTGCTGGATTTTTTTTTTTTTAATTTTATTTTGGTGCTGGGGATTGAACCCAGGCCCTTGCACATGCTAAGCATGAACTGTAGCACTGAGCTGCACTCTCAGCTCTAGATATGGATTAAAAAAAAAAAATAGACGAACTTGAAGGTATGAGTTGATTTTTTTGTTTGGTTTGGTTTTTGTTTTCTTGGTATGGGGGACTGGACTCAGAAGTACTCTATCTCTGAGCTACATCCTTAACCCTTTTTAAATTTTATTTTCAGACAGGGTCTTGCTAAGTTGCTAAGTTGCTGGCCTCCAACTTGTGATCCTTCTGCCTCAGCCTCCTGAAGGTGTTATTCTTTAAGAATGTAAAATTTGATTCTTTGAAGTCCTGAAATAGGGATTAATACACTTTTTGGTAAGCAGGTTTATTTGAATAAAAATAACATTGTTAAAACAAAAAAAATCACAAATATGATACCTATATTTTTGTCCTTCTCAAAAATTCACACACAAGCATTAAGTACTTTCCTTTTATAAGACACTCAACTAAGAATTTAGTGTATGATTATTGCCATTTCTTATTAGAGACATTATTATTCTGTGTCAATTGGGGTAGCTGTATAGTTCTTTAAATTTTTTATTTTTTGGTACTGGAAATTTAACCCAGGGTACTTTACCATTGAGCTACATCCTCAGCTCTTTTCATTTTATTTTTATTGAGACCGTGTTTCACTAATTTTTTGAGGGTCTCACTAAGTTGCTGAAGCTGGCCTCAAACTTGTTATCCTCCTGTCTCAGCCTCCCTAGTTGCTGGGATTATAGGTATGCACCACCGCCTCTGGCTGTATAGTTCTTTTCAAAAGAAAGATATTTTAGCTTGTTACAAGTGAATTACTATATTTTGGAACGATCTTATCCAAGAATCCTAGTGCATGGGGACTGCCCCTATAGTAGAGGCATTGTTCTTAGAGAGGGTTGTTATGTGGGAGGCAGTGTGAACTATTGTGTCATTCATTAGGCTATCTTGGCATAGAGATGGGATTGGGAGGTTTTCCTACAGTGTAAGAAAATTTATTAAGTACCTGTCAGTATTCAAGTAACTACTTAGAAATAACTCCTTTTTCTTTATTTTTGTATCATTGTGGTAAAAAAAATTATCAAGGTGATATATTTTTAAACTAATTGTTTTATTTTTCCTCCCACTAATCTTTTTTTTTTTTTTTTTTTTGCCATAATGGGGATTGAACCCATGGCCTTGTACACACTAGCAGCCACTAAGCAACATCCCCAATACCCCACTCTTTTTTTTTTTTTTGAGCCAGGGTCTCTCACTAAATTGCCCAAGCTGGGCTCAAACTTATGGTTCCCCTGCCTTGGCCTCCCAGTAGCTGGGATTACAGGAGTACGCCCCATGACTCCCAGAACCTTAACCTGGAAACTAGATTAAGTATCTCTGTACCTGAAACCAATTTTATTCTGTACTCTGTGATTCTTAGGATAACAATGAGTAAAATTTTTTCATTATACAGTCAGTACTTGATCTCACTGGAATTTTGGAACTCAACTATTAGACTCAAGCATCACACTCCAAAACCTATCTTTATGAACTGTTGTATTCAAGAATTACTGTTGCACATTGGGAAGTACTTTGTTCTTTTGAATAGCGCCCCTCCCTGAGCCTGTTCCTAAGTAGAGGTCCAGGGAGGCCTGGGACAGAGAGTAGATTTTCAACTAGCGTTCACTTTCACCTCATCTAGTGCCTCACACCCTCCAGTATTTACCAGGTCATTTCTATTTCTGAGATTTAAGTACGAACTATAGGATTTATTTGGTTTTTAAATTCACCTTTCAGGACTGACTACCCTACCTACTCCTTTTCTCTCTTCCTCCTTCCTTTCTCTTCCTTTCTTCCTTTGGTTTTGCTATCGAATTTTATAACAGAAGATAACATATTCACTCTCTCACCATTTTTTTTGGGGGGGTGGGTAATTGAATGCTATTTTTGGAAGTCCCTATTACCTATTTCAATTGTGCTTTTATATTTTAATACAACACTGCACTTATTTATTAATACTCCCATGAGATAGGTTAATATATACCCCTTTGTAACAAAGAATTAAGAAATCTAACATCCTCTTCCAAGACGATTTGAAGGACTGTGTCAAATTAAGAATCAGAGCTTTGTCTTAAGTCAGAAGCTAGTGGTCCAATCAACCAAACACCTTTTATAATTCATAACATAAGTCAAGAAGATACTTCCCACTTTTTTAAGGTATATGTTTTTGGACAGGCATTTCAAATGTGATTTCATAAAAGGTTATAACAAAAGCAATTTCTATGTATAAAATTTTAAATGTCAGATTTCCTGTGTGACCTTTGAGTTTGAGATGTTTTGACCAGCATGGGGCCCTTCTTTGGGAAGTAAAAATTATAGCATAAAGAAAACTAAGCATGTGCATATAAGGTATTCAGTTCTTTATGCTCTTCAAGAAATTATTGATTTAACTTGCATGAAATACATAGTGAGCTAGATTCTTAGCTCCCCTTCACATCTATATCTGTAAGTAGATATAGATATTTGGACAGAACTTGTCTCTACATAAGTTATGTATGTCTGTCTATACCTATATAATAGTAATAAGGTATAGATAGACATATATAACTTGTCTCTTTATAAGGGCTAAAATGAGAACTAAGAGTAATGAGAATTCAATTGAATATGATTAACTTGCAGGGTATATTAACTAGTTCTCTTGATGCTTTACTGTGATGCAAAGTATGTGAGGTCTTTAAAACATTTTATAATAATTGTTCTTATGTTAACCATTAGGCCAGATTTGTATTTCTGATGCTTTTAATGTACTTTTAAAATAAAGTTTGGAAAATAAAAATATTGAAAATCCTAACATTTTGAACATCACGTTTCAATAGATGACTTTCCTGTTCTAACATTTAAAAACCACGAGAGCATGGCAGTTAGCATGTTTTGTTTTGTTTTGTTTGTTGTTATTGGGGATTGAACCCAGGGGCACTTTACTACTGAGCTACATCCCCAGTCCTTTTAATATTTTATTTCAATACAGGGCCTCACTATGCTGCTGAGGCTGGCCTCAGACTTAATGATCCTCCTGCCTCAGCTTCCTGAGTCACCGTTATTACAGGCATGCACCACCACACCAGGCTGAATACCCTGCTCTTTTAAAAATGATTCTCCATAATCTGGAGTCTCCTCTTCCCAGGCTGCTCTCTGTTCTCAGTTCAGGGGCCCTGTGTACCTGGAGACTGCAGAGGGATCTTTGACTCTCCCAGAGACACTCAGTTTTTCTCCTTATTCACCTAAAGCAGTTGTTTTTCTTTTCCATTAAGGAAAAGATGCCTGTGAGCCTCTTAAAAGAGATCTGCTCCGTGCTCTCCTACTGAAGTGGAGGAAGGAAAACAAGGGTTAGTTAGACACCAAGCCCTGTGGAGTGGTGAGGGGAGAGGCTCTTCTGTCAGGGAGGGAGGCTGTAGAGAGGCCAGGCCTAGACCACCCGGAGGACTCTGCTTCTGCGGTTGACTGGAGAATGTGCTCAGCGTGCATCAGCCCCATGTTGAGAATGTGCTGTAAGCTGTGAGGGGCAAGAGAGCCCATGTCACCTCCCAGAATGGCGAAGACACTGGCCACTTAAAGTTTGATGAATTCATTTTGAGGTGATGGAGAAAGAAAAGAAAGAACTGAGAGGAGAATATCTCCTCCTTTCTGCCCCCAGCCCCAAAGATGAATCTGTACATTGAGAAGCAGGTGCTGGCAGTAATTATGTTGATACTGAGTCTCTGGGCTTTCAATACCAGCATCAGTGAATGTATATCTCGAATGTATATCTCTAGTCTGATCTCTCCCTCGACTCCATGCTGGTCTGTCCAATTGCCTATTTAACATCTCTGCTTGGATCTCTAATAGGCCTCTCAAATTTTAACAGACATGAAACTGAACTTTTGGTTCAACACGACTCCCCACCAAACTTTCTCCTTCCTCTATTTTGTCACTTCAGTAAAGGACACACAGGTACACAGCAGCACAGCTCAATTTGGTGTCCTTGACTCCTTTCTTTCTCCTGCATACTGCATCCGATCTGTTTGACAAATGTTGAATCACCTCACAAATATACTCTGAATCCAGCTATTTCTCCTTTCTTCCATCCCCACGCCTTCTGGCCCATGTCTCCCAACTCTCTCACCTGGGCTTTTAAACTGGCCTCACAACAATGTACCAGCCTTTCTTTTTTTGTGTGTGTGCTATGGTTTCTTGCCTATGTCATAGTGATCCTCTTAAAGACATAAATGTCACTCTCCTGTTTATAGCCTTCTGGTGGCTTTCCAGTCGACCCCACTTAGTACAAACTTTGAAGTGCTTGCCATGGCCTGTGTTGCCCTAATCATCCGGTCTCTGGTTTCCTCTCTGTGTCCATTTCCTTTCTTTCACACCCTGCCCAACATGCTCAGGCTGCATAGGCTTTTGGGCCATTTCTCACATGCCTCAATTTTATCCCGTGTCTAGGACTTCCCGCAAAAATCCTTCACCTGGAATGATATCCCCAGGGGCCTTTCCTAGTCCCCTATTCAGTGTGGCTCTCTATTCCATCAGTCTCTTTCTCCACCTCACCTGATTTTTTCGTAGTCCTTATTTGTTTCCTGACATTATGTTACTGTGTTGGTCTGCTCAGGTTGCCATGTACCATAGACTGGGTGACTTACACAACAAAAATTTATTTTCTCCTGGTCTGGAAGCTGGAAGTCCAAGATCAAGGTATTATCAGGGCTCATTCCTGATGAGGCTTTCTTTCTGACTTTTAGGTGACTGCCTTCTTGCTGGGTGGCTTCACATGGCAGAGAGGTAGGAAGCCAGCTCTTTTGTGTCTTTTTTTATAAGGGCACTCATCCTATCATGAGGGCCCTACCCTTATGACCTCATTTCACCTTAATTGCCTTCTTAAAGGCTCTCTCTCCAAATAGTCACATTAGGAGTTACAACTTGAAAATATGAATGTGGGGGAACACAGTTCAGTCCTCAACAGTTATATATAATTGCTTACTCACTGTCTCCTCACTAGAATCAAGCTCTACTGGGCAAAGACTGTCTATTTCGTTCAGCATCATATCCTTAGTACCTTTCAGCCCTAGGGGGCTGTTGAATAAATGAGTCAAACAATAAATGAATCAGTGAATGAAGCCTGAAAGTCATGTTGACACATCTATTTCTGGCTGGCTTACAATTTCCCCATGTTTGGTATTTTCTGTATCCTTCTCTATTTTCCCAGAGTGACTGTCAATCAGCAGGGTGACCTATGTCCTGATGTAGGAGGACTACATGGTCCTGTTCCTGGCTCTTTACTCGGGGGACTATTATCCAGCTCTGAGGGCATCTTTTTCTAAGGTACAGCCCCGGCTGCCCAGAGGCTGCCAGACAACCTGTGTTCATTCACCCTGGAATTCCTTAGCTCTTGATGGTGCCTGAGGTTATTGAAGATGAAACAAAATCCTTCTGCACCCACGAAGGAATTGCAGAAGAGAAGGGATAATCGGTTCTGGAGGGAGATTGGAGAGGGAGACTACCAATTACTATAAAATATACCACAATTTGAATAAAGGTGAAGATTTAGGGAAATTTTACTTTCCACAAGAAATAGTTAATAGGCAGTCTCTTTGGGTTCAATGCCTTTGAGATGAATTTTACCAAAGTATCACTTCATTACTTACGGACAACTCAGTCACCTTTACTTCCCCCTACCCAAATAAAGCAGAGTATCAACACCCTTCTCTGGTGTTGAGCTGGTTCATGGGTTTCTCTGAGTTCGTTTATGTGAAGGTTTGCTCTTTCGATGTGGTGCTGCTCCTTCAGCTCCCTGTAGCGTGCTGACGAGGGGGGGATCTTTCTGTTGACTCTCCATGTGGGAATCTTGATTTTCATGCCAAGTCTGGTGTTCTGCAGAATGCAGCTTGTTCAGATGCCAGGGAGGCCTTACAAAATTGAGGAATTCACAAAGAGTGCTCTATGCCTCCTGTGGCCAACGTACTAGGAGAGGTTTCATAACCTGTGTCAATGCTGTAGAATATTTTCCACAAGCAGAATATCTGGATTATTTGTTTGGCTTTAGGAACAGCATATGTCAAAGAAATTGTAAAAACTAATATTAATATGAATGAGGAAAGATAAAGGAAGCTTTTTATTTTTTTAGGAGTTTGGAGTACCTCTGAATTGGAGTATTTTCAGTTCATAGAGTAGGGAAAATACAACAGAGGAAAGAATACATCCACTGTACTCTTTTGGTAGGCAACTACAAAGGCTGAATGTAGCTCGGTGGTAGAGCGCTTGCCCAGTATGTGAGGCCCTGGGTCCATCTGCAGCCACATACACACACATATACATGGGTATATGGAACCCCAAGAATGTGGCTGTAAGACAGGGAAAAAAAATTACATGAAGACAAAAGAAATTGATAAAAAATTCTGTTCCTTTTCTTTTCTGAGCCATTGTAAAACTGCAGGAAATTTTTTCCCCCTCAAACTACCAAACACAGCCCCCCAAAAGTGTTAATCTTCAGGTGTAGTGGTACCCACCTATAATCCCAGTGAATCAGGAGGCTGAGACAGGAGAATCTCAAGTTTGATGCCAGCAACTTGGCGATAACTTGTCTCAAAATAAAAAGTTCTGGGGTTGTGGCTCAGTGGTAAAGCACCCCTGTGCTCAATTCCAGTTACCTCTCCCTCACGCCCCCCCAAAAAAAGTGGTATTTCATAAAAATAACATACTGGAGAAAAATGACATATACATATATGTATTTCTCTTGCCAGGACAAAATTAATTTCCCTTATTTTACAGGCCCTGTTGCTGAGCTTGTCTGTGTGTTCTCTCAGGTGGGAGGTGATAACAGTGGTTCCTGGGACAGGAGATGTTTCTATAAATAGAAAGCACTGTAGCATAAGTTTATGAATATAGACTCTGGAATCTGAATGGAGAAAAGTGTTGGCTCAGCCACTTGTAGTTAGCCCTGAGTCTCATTTTGCTTCTCTGTGGTTAAAGACATAAGTGTATCTCATAAGATTGTCATTGTAGGCTATATGGTGGTTAGCCTAGTGCCTGGTACTTAATTGATGTTCAATATGTGATAGCTATCATTTTTGTTATTATAAAAGCACATTCTGGAAGTTGCCTGTCATCCTGAAAGTCAGGAAATAATGACCTCTGGGTTTAGCTCAGCGGTACAGTGCTTACCTAGCAGCAAGTTCACTGTTTTGGGCTTTATTACTGAGTGATTTCAGAGAGTAGGTTCAACTTGATGGGTTTTCAAACACTAAATTGTTGGACTTTTAAATAAGTTTGACTTTTAATATTATGTATTTACTCAATAAAAACTATTTTAAGAATAGGAAGCTATATAATATTTCTTAAATTCAAGGCAAAGCACACTTTATTCTATTGAAAGATACTAGAAAGCAGTTTAACAGATTTGAAATATATAGTACATGATTAGTTGTGAGATTTAACAATATTTTACACTCTTACAAATGTCTTTGGTTATCATTTCCAGAAAATTCTGTCTGATTTACTTGCTTTGGGTGGACATTTTTTGCGTCAGATGTAAAACATACTAAAATGCTTTACAATTTACCAATAAGTGTGGATGCAGGACATGAAAGTCTTATATTTCATTTATTAATAATTTGATCTTGTTTCTGTTTTTTAAATTTTGAGACTGTCAGACTTACCTTCATTTTCTGTAAATGTTAAAGAGTGGAATTCTAGTCGTCTTCAAACTATAGATTCTTCCAAGAGCTAACCATAAATATATTATTTTTTCCCCATCAACGTGAAAAAGCATTATGAGATGCTAAGACCTCAGTGATTGGAGCCATGGTTGGTGAGAATAACCTTTAACCTCTATACCAGAATTCAGATTTGTGTATACCTGATAATGTGTAATCTTAATGCTAATATATAAAGTGACAATTCCATTTTTCTGGAATGTGACAGGGTCATTAGTTAACCTACAATGCTGTAATTTGGTGAAAGTGAAAGATAAAGGAAGGTATCCCCACCAACTCCTTTCTTCTATATATGTAATGCCCTCCTCGGACTATTTTGTGTTTCTGACTCATGAATGACAGCATCAGACCACATTACTATGTGATACTGCGGCTTAATTCTTCTTTAACAGATGGAAAATGAAAATTTCTAATATTTTCTTCTCACAACCTACTGGATCATCTTGCCTGCTTAAACAACCTGCTTTTGAGACTATTTGGCATGAGATAAAGCATCCCCTTCTGGTATAGTGGTTGATGGATGCTCTACTATGCCTGCCAAACAAGTAAAGAAAAGAAGTGGAGAAACTAATTTTCTCTTAAGCCAGGTCACCATGGCAACATATTTTGAAAACTTTTACCTCAATAGCTCATTGTAATCTACAACATCCTAACTTGTTGAGGCCCTAAGCAATTTAGTGAGATCCTGTCTTAAAATAAAAAAAGAAAAAGGGCTGGGGATGTGTCTCAGTGGTTATGCACCCTTGGTTTCAATCCCCAGTACAGCGAACAACAACAAAAAACCCCCAAGTCCATGCATATGAAAGATAATTCTATTTTTATATTTAAATGAAAATATAAGAAACTAGGAATATTCTAGAAATAAAGTTGAAAGTCAGATTTAGGTGGCTGGTATTCATTTTAATTTGAAGCTCCGGTTGCAAATACTAACAATTCAAGATTTGGGCCTTGATTTTGTGGTAAAGAAAAAAGGCTTAAGTCTTTTTATGCTAGTGTTTTGGACCTACTGGGTCAATAATTGAGCCTTATGAAGTACTAGATAGTTTAAATGTGGTCATAAATGAGGCCAGGTCTGTGTATCTGATTAAATGCGAAGGTTATTTCACCAGGGACCCTGCACAGGCACACTATTCTGGTTTGAGAGAATTTGTTGCCAACATTCCTTTCATCAAGAATACAGACTATGGCTAGGCTATAAGCCCCACCTACTGGCATTTTGAGGAAGAGCAGATAAAGCTAAAAGAAAAGTCTTTTAGTCCTAAAGAGTCTGATTTGGTAGATCACCCACTTTAACAGACTTCACCTGGAGAGAAACAATGAGAAAGTTGACTCTCAAAAAAACCTTTATTATTTTGAATTAATGACTCCTATTTTAAAGCATCTTTCTTGGTAAGCTATTCCAATACAGTATGTGTGTGTATGTATGTGTATGTATACATGTGTGTGAGTGTACACACACATACACACACACACACACAGTAATAGTCAATTTGAATCCTCAACTTGATTGGATTAAGAGATGCAGAAGATTAAAGGCTTCTGAATGTGGCCAGGGGGCTGTGTCTGGGAATGACTGGCATGTGGAATAGCCAACTGAAATGGAGATACTCCCTAAGCATGGTCAGCACCCTGCAATAGGCTGGAGACTTGTATGGAATAGAAGTTGGAAGAACAGGGAAGCAGAAGCAGATGCAAGCTCCTTTCTTGTTGTGGGGGTTCTTGATTGCTGCTGCGATCACCTGAGGAGCTCCTTCAATCTTCCAAATAGGACTCTGCCAGTGATTCTCCAGGGAGTTTCCAGAGCTTTCGTACTTGGACTGGGGAATCATCATTGATCTCTCTTGTTCTGAGGCTTCAGCCTCTTGAACTGCGCTGCTACTGGTTCCTCCAGCTCTCCCGCCTGCAAACAGCCATAGTGGACTATCCAGCTTCCGGTTGTGTAAGCCAATCTAATAAATCCCCTTTTTATAATCATACCTCCTGTTGGTTCTGTTCCTCTAGAGAACCCGAGAGTTTGGTCTAAATATTCTCAAATTGCTTTCTGGCACTGAACTTTCATAATTCTAATTACCTCCTTCTTATAGTCTAAATGTGAGGACAATTCTGTTGTTTTAATTCATTGATAATAAGCTGTTTCTGCCACTTGATGTCCCCTGAGATGCTGTGATGTGCTGCCTCTTCACATCGACAGGTCATCTGTCCAGGGATGCAACCTTCAAATCTGTGAGTAAAAAAAAAAAAACAAACAAAAAACCACAAAAACCCATTCCTCTTTTTAAGTTGATTGAGATACAGTTGGAAAACTGACCAACTTAGTAGCTTTGGTCTTCGATATTATTGTGTTATGGGAGACAAGGGCAGTATTAAGGAGGAAGTTAATCCTTATTAGGAAGTAGTAGGCTAGGCTTTTTCATAAAGTTAGTAACTGATACCACTTTATTTATTCTTTGAGGTTCTAGGTAATACAATCACCTTAAGAAATAAGTATTCTCTCTATAAAAGATGTATTGAAGCCTGAAGAGGCTCCACTGATCTGTCCAGGCTTACATAGTTGTTATAAGAAACATATTTGTTCTTTGTCCCAGAGCTCTTAAAACCCTAGTAATTTCCTGAGTGATATGAGTATCTTTTGTTAGTTGGGTGTAGTGGCAGTGTATGCTGTAACCCCAGCTGTTGAGGAAGCTGAGGCAGGAGGATCACAAGTTGGAAAGGAGCCTCAGCAATTTAGCAAGGCCCCAAGCAACTTAGCAAGACCCTCTCTTGAAATAAAAAGGGCTAAGGATGTGACTCAGTAGTTAAGTGCACCTGAGTTCAAGTTCCAGTACAAAAAAAAAAAATAAAATAAAGTATCTCTTGTTATTCACAGTGAGCTCCCTGGGCTTAAACTAGTTTATATGCTAATGAGGTGATTTAGAGTGAGACTCTTAGCCTCTGGATGTTACTGTTCATCAGAGGGTAGGGGAGAGTCTAGAGACTCAGTTCTATAAACATTTGAACTCTTTGAGATCCTGTTTTTTGTGGTGCTTGGGTTTGAACCTTGGGCCTTGCACATGGTGCATTCCCTCTGAGCAATATATCCATCTCATTCTTGGGGTTTAATAATCTCCCTACTATTGAACATATAGAGGTTCTTTTTTTTTTTTGTACTGGAACTTGCACTCAGGGGCACTCCAGCAGCCACATCCCCAGCCCTTTATTGCATTTTTATTTAGAGACAGGGTCTCACCAAGTTGCTGAGTGCCTCACCCTCCATGAGGCTGGCTTTTAGACTCTTCATCCCCCTGAGAATTCTGAGCCACTGGGATTGAAGCTGTGCGCCACCTTGCTTGGCCATACAGAGGTTCTGGGAGGGTGCCATACCTAAAAAGGGCATGGAAGCTCTATGTTCTTCTTATCCCCATTCCTTGTTTTATGCATCTCTTCTGTCTGGCTGATCAGAGTGGTATCCTTTAGGACAAACTGGTAAACCAAGTGAGTTCTGTGCACCATTCTAGTGGTTTTTTGAGCCCACGGAGGGGTCCTGGGAACCTGACATATGGCTGGTTGGTCAAAAGTACTGGAGGCACAGACTTGCAACTGGAATCTGAAGTCGGGATAGTCTTGGGGGAAAAGCCCTTTTACTTGTGAGATTTGATGTGAAGTCCTAGTAGAGCTAGAATTGAATGGAATTATTGGATACCTGCTGATGTTGGAGGGAAAAAAAAAAAAACCCAGACATTCTGGTGACATCAAATGTTTGTTCTATGCTGTATGCAGTTGTTTTATCATAGCTCATACACAGTAAGTTAAAACGAGAGAATCTATGCATAGGTCTGAATTTAAAGTGCATGCTCAGCGGGGGCTGTAGCNTTTTTTTCCCCCCCCCCCCCCGCCCGTGCTAGGTATTGAACCAAGGTCTGTGCATGCTAAGCAGACAATCTAAGCAGACACTCTACCATTGAACTAACCCCAGTCTCATATGCCCACTTTTCTGTCCTTGTTCAGATAGACGTGTTCAAAATATGTGCAATGGGATAAAGAAGGAAAGAAAGGAACTGAATAATCTTCCATTGATTACATGACAACACTGCTTGTGGACATTTTATTTACTTTAAAATAAATATTGTACTATAAAATTGTCCAGACCTAAGATCTGTAGTATACAGTAGACAAGTAAAATGGATAGCCAGCACAGTGTGTTTTGTTAGAGTAAATCATTTTAAATCAGGGATTAATCAATTGTCTACACCAGATACTCTGGGAGTAAACACACTCAAGATGAAGAAAGAAATATCTAAAAGTTTGGAGAGAGAAGCAACCTATCACAAGTTAAGTTTCTTCAGAGTAATAGTGGTAAAGAAAACTCACCTGTGAGACTACTGTGTGCCCATTTCTAGTTTAATGCCTGGCAGAGAGCAGCTGTTATATAAAGTTTGTTGAAAGGATTTCAGGCACTAAAATTTACATATTTTACAGGATCTCTCATTTAAACAACCTCCTATATCTTTCTTCATTATCTTTACTTCATTAGCTATTTATACATAATTTACATAATAAATCTATTATTTAAAATCTTTTCAGTAAGTACAACCATTATAACATTTGAATAGGCTGGACTCCAACTTGCTTGGATGAGGTTTATTTCAGAATCACATCATCCAAGCAAAGACATAACATAAATCCATTCATAAGACACAACAAAAATGAAAAAAGTGAGACAAATGTCTGCCTTAGAAGTTTATCAATAACCTCTTATATACACATATATATTCACAAAGTGGTTTAGAGTCATTTTAGATGATCCTTTAGATGAGGTTCAATGGCTGAGAACGCTATAATGAGACACATGGTCAGAAAGAAATCATGACTTTCAATGATCTTTTTTTTCCCTTCAGCTTTAATGTCCTTTAGTTGGGGAGAGAAAGAAGTCCATTTTCATCTGCTGTATCTAAGATTTTACAGATCACTGGAGATTCAACCTAAAGAAAAAAAGAACAACAAAGCCATTAAAAAGTTGCATACTTTATTCAGTATTATTTTGCTAAATGAATACATTTGCTAAATGTGTATGAGTCCTTGTTTTGGATAAATCATCCAACATCATACCTACAAAATTAAAACAATTTTTAGTCATGTATATAAAATATGAGATAGGAGACAAGGGAGAAAAAGTGTGAAGCACAGGAATAAGAAATTGCTAGATCTTATATGTCAAAAATGATAGAATATTATGGAAAAATAATTAGTTGTATTTAAAAGGCAAAGAAAAACGTAACTCAAAGATGGGTCAGATGTTGAAATTATCAGTTATAACAGTTATAAAAAATAAGATGAAGCTGGGCATGGTAGTGCATGCCTATAATCCCAGTGGCTCAGGAGGCTAAGGCAGGAGGATTCCAAGTTTAAAGACAGCCTTAGCAACTTAGCCAGAACCTGTCTAGAAACAACAATAACAAAAGGGCTCAGTGGTTAAGTGCCCTGGGTTCAATCCCCTGTACCAAAAAAAAAAAAAAAAAAAAAACCAAACCTATAACAGAAACAAAATGATTGATGACGACAACATTAGAAAAGGCAGATAACATGTATGACTGAAGGGAATTTCAGCAGATAAAAAGGAAACCATAGAAAAAGAACCAAATGGAAATTTTAGAGATGAAAAATTTATCACAGATGAATTCATTCAATGCACTGGACTGAGTGGGGAAATACAGGGAAATAATTTATAACTTTGGAAGGGACTCAAATTGAGCCAGATATGTATCCCAGTGATTTGAGAGACTAACAGAAGGAGGATTACAAGCTCAAGGCCAGCTTGGGTAACTTAGCAAGATCCTGTCTCAAAAAAAAAAAAAAAAAAAAAAACCAGCAAAAGAACTCAGTGGTAGACTGCTTGCCTAGTATGTGCCACGTTCCGGGTTCAATCCCCAGTACCAGCAAGTCAGCATGGAGGAGGGATTAGAAAGCGGTATTTTTTGGAGAGGGGGATAAGGTGTGTTTAATGGATACAGATATGAGAAAATTTTCTTCAGTAACAGATACTTTGTTTTGGATGACAATATATGTTAAAGTACATCAAATTCAACATTTAAGACCTGTGCATTTTATTTGATGTAAATTAAACCTCAATTAGACATGTCAGGTCTTACAGAAGTAGTATGGGCACCATATATTAAGTCTTGGAGTCTAATGAAGGTCCTTTTCAGACTTAATGCAAAAAATTAAAATGAGGTCCAAAACTGAATTTTTGATTATTTTCTTTTTACTTACCCCAAGAATATACTGACAGGAGTGAGGCTCTAGCATATACACAGTAACAGCATGAGGAGAATCTGATTCTTTACACCTAAAATAGAGAGTACTTTAAGGCACTGCCCAAATGATACAAAATAAGATTATTTTTTATAGTTATCAACTTAGCCTACAAAGATCTATTTAAGTGAGCCAGCATAATCTCATGCAATTTAAATAATATAATTTAATAATTATTCATAATTATATTTTATATTTATAGAAGACTTTTTAATGTAGGATATAGGTAAAGGAGAAAGGTATAAAGCACGAGTTGATAATTTCAACTTACTTTAGTTTTACAGTCACCTGTCTTGGTTTGTCAGTTATATCACAAATATCCCCATTTCCATAAAAATGTGACACCATCCTAAATTGGAGAAACAAGCTTTATTAAACTAAAAATATCATAATTCAGTAATAGTAATGGGTAAGGAATAACTGTAATGGGTTGGATAAGATGATGGTGATGAGGGTTTTCACAGGGACAGTCTTTATATATTTATAAAGATAATATAAATTAGAGATACTGTATTCAATTTGTACAGCATTTCTATATAAATAAATGAGGTTAGACTCCCTTAAAAAAGTTGTTTTAAAAAGTTATCCATTTTCCCAACCAATTATATTGTTTGTTTTGTGGAACAATTGTTTTTGTCCTCCATCAAGCTAATCCTGTTGCAATACTGTACTGTAAGTGATCCAAGAGATAAGTCTAGGTAGGCCAAGCTATAAATCTCAAATGTGCAATATCCTCCCAAAAGCTTTTGATTTTGTTAGTTTTACCTTCCTATACTTCAAAATTTGTTGTACATGATACCATAAAATATTTTCACACAAAACACATATAAGCATAAAACAGACTGTTGAGTATGTTAGAATATTTATTTATTTATTTTAAAAAGATCTTTCTTTTTAAAAAATTTTTTAGAAATTGATGGACTTTTACTTTATTCATATATTTGTATATGGTGCTGAGAATTGAACCCAGTGCCTTACAATGCTAGGCAAGTGCTCTACCACTGAGCCACCACTCCAGCCCCGTTAGAATATTTAAATGACTATATCATAATTTTGCTAACATTGATTTTGGCTTGCCTGAAAAGTCAGCACATTCTGAAAACAATCTCTCAACACCACACCAAGGTATCACCTGAGAAGGACCAAGAATGAGTATTTAAGCCAGAGACAGTGGTGCATGCAGCTTCCCAGCAGCTTGGGAGGCTGAGGCAGGAGGATCACAAGTTTGAGGTCAGCGCTAGCAACTTAAAATAAAATAAAAACAGGGATGGGGATGTAGCTCAGTGGTAGAGCGCCTCTGGGTTTGATCCCCAACTCACCCCCCAAAATTTAAAATTTACTGGGCAAGAAACTATGAGAAAAATTAAAGCTTAGTTTTCCTTGGGGGGACTGGGGATATAGCTCAGTTGGTCGAGTGCTTGCCTTGCATGTACAAGACCCTGGGTTCAATCTCCAGCACCATTAAAAAAACAAAAACAAAAACTTAGTTTTCCTTGGGAAATGAGATTAATTTAATTTATTTGTTATATAAAAATATACCCACATAGCCCCAAAGAGATATGAGATAGTTTTTTTTTTAATTTAAAAAATTTTTTTTAATATTTACTTTTTAGTTTTCGGCGGACACAACATCTTTGTTTGTATGTGGTGCTGAGGATCGAACTCGGGCCGCACGCATGCCAGGCGAGCGCGCTACCACTTGAGCCACATACCCAGCCCATGAGATAGTTTTAAATAAAGCTACTAATCAATTATTTTCAACCGTTTATGTTACAAAAACTGCACAACAAAAGGAAATGTCAGAGTATATTTAAATAGAATAACAGAATTAAACAAACATTACCCATGAAAGAGGCAAATGCTTTATAGTCTCAGTTCTAATAGAACTGAGCCATTGTCACTAATACCACTGCCAATCATTAGCCTATTACCGCCATCACAAAGGCAGCAGCCAAAGTTTACTTCATGCTATTGCCAGGCACTGCCCTTCGCAGGAATTATTTCACTTAAATGTCATAAGGATCATATGAGGCAATACCATTAGACAAGAGAAATGAAACTTGGATGTAATTTACCTAAGGTAATAAGTGAAGAGCCAGCCAGCATTTCAGTCCAAGTGGCCAGGCTCCAGGGATTGTGGTCTTACCAATTATACTGTTTTGGTTCTCCACAAAAAGAAAATCATCTAAAAGATGACCCCTGTAAAAACCCTGACCTAGGATCTTGCTTATGTGTTTATATTTTTATGTTTATCAATATTCTGGGTTTTAAAAGTTCTCAGATCCAAAGGCAAATAAAGGCAGTCTTTACCTGACTGTTTGGGTGCCGTCGTCCTGAAGATGATATGCTCTAGCAGTATTCTTCTTGGCCCACTCAATATGCTCTTCTTGGTTCCATGTCCCCACAACCACCGAGGTTTTCCCACTATCTTTGTCCTAATACATGAAAAAATATTTTTGATAATGCATGCCTGACATCATCACAAAACATTTATGCTGACGACCCGACCCTCTTACAGGGTCTAGTCTTTATTTTCATCTGTACACAGGATATGGGACTTAGATATAATGATGTTAGTCAAACTCAGTGAGCAGACGTTATCTTCTTCATTCTGTTTCTCTGAATAATGATAACTAATTTGTAGTTAGGCTAGATCTAGATGTAGCTATTTCTAACTCTTACATCTTCTCACTCTTTTCCATCTATCAGTCGTATAAAGTCTTTCCTGGAGATTTTTTTTTGGCATCAGATTCTTTCTTTACATTTTCTCTGCCAGCACGCCATCCCCACAACCAAAAGTGTAATCTCTCATTCCTAGATTTCACAACTACATACTACTATGATTCTTCCCCATCCTGCTTTATTATTTTTTAAATACTGTGTACTTATATGGATCTTATGTGTACATGTCCTTCTTTATCTTTTCTTCTTCTCCTTCCTATGTCTTTGCCTTCCTCTTTTTCTTTCCTTCATATTCTAGGCCAGGCAACAATATACTCCTCATTAGTAGAATGAAAAATCCCTTCAATGGTAAATGAAACATGCAAGGCCACTGCTTACAATAAGCTAATGAAAGACACAGCTATTATATATTTTATTTTTTTCAGCAACTAGACTTTAAGTTCCTAGACAGAGATTAGAGCAGCAAAATGAAGTGTTTAAGAGGTTAGACAGGGAGCAAAATTGCCTGTGTTTGAATTTCAGTTTTACTATTTACTACCTATGTGATTTTAGGCGAGTTACTAAAGTATGTTTTCTGTTTCTTCATCTTAGAATTATAATACCTTTGTTATGAGGATTAAATGAGATAATATGTATTAAGTTCTTAGTGCCCAGCAAAAAATGAACACCATATATTTTTTTGATACTGGGGATTGAACCCAGCGGCACTTTACCACTAAATTTTGAGACAGGGTCTCACTAAGTTGCTGAAGAGCTCACTAAACGGTTGAGGCGGACTTTGAACTTGCCATCCTTCTGCTTTAGCCTCCCGAATTGCTGGGATTACAGGTGTGTGCTACTGTGCCTGGTGAGCACTGTATTTGTTAGTTACTATTATTTTTCTATCTCCCAAAGCATTGAGCAAAGTCCCTCAGAAAGCTCTAGGTTATATGACCTTGAACAAATTAAGTTTGGTAAAACCTATAGTGTTGTTAAATGTGTGTGAAAACCACCATTTTATTGGGAGTGTTAACTGCTGGTCTTCTGGGAAGTAATTTTTCATCATGCATGTACATTGCTAGAAATGTGTTTTCTGAATATACAGGCAAAAGTACAGCAACATAACTATTTAAAAATTTCACTAAATCACTATCACTACAAAAACTGAAAGAACTTAAAAGTCCATCAGTAGGGTCTGGTTAAATACACTGTTAAGCAAGAGTCATAATTCTATGTAAGTGCTGAAAAGAATGAGATGTAAAAACATCTCCAAGATGATAAGTGAAAAGAACAAGTACAAAGTAGTGCATAATCCCTTCTGTAGAAATAAAAAGATCATACCAAAATTTAAGCACTTGCATTTTTTTCTTATAGACAGTTAAACTATGAAAATGTTAACAGCACTTATTTTTGGGAAGAGGGAGGATGGCAGAAAAGAAATTAACTTTTTATTTTTAATTTCTGGCATATACTCCTTCAATTAAAAAAGTCATTGAGGGTCATCTGGATTTCAATTGTATGGCACTTCATCCTTTTTCTGTAGTAACAAATGTTTTTAGAAAGAAAACATCTGTGAAGAGGTAAGAACAAATGGAAAGAATGCTTAAATGAAACTTCTCAAGTTTAAGTGAAGAAAAAATAGCTTATAAATGCCTCATATGTTTTGGATAATTTTAATGTGGAAGGTGAATTGTATGATCCTTCTTATAATTTTTTTTTTTTGGTAGCAGGGATTGAGCCTAGGGGCGCTTAACCACTGAACCACATACCCAGCCCTTTTTATTTTTTATCTTGAGACAGGGTCTCGCTAAGTTGCTTAGGGCTTTTGCTAAGCTGCTGAGGCTGGCTTTGAACCTACAATCCTCCTGCCTCAGCCTCCCAGCCACTGGGATTATAGGTGTGCACCACCATGCTCAGCTTTTCTTGGAATTTAAGATAAGCTTAAAACATCTTGTACAGAAAAATACAATATTTTAAAAATACTAATTATAATCTTTTTCAGGGAATGAAAAAAAGCCTTTTGGAGCAGTCAAGCCAATATTTATTTATTTAGGTACTGGTAACTGAACCCAGAGATGCTTTACCATTGAGCAATATCCCCAGTCTTTTTATTTTTTATTTTGAGACAGGGTCTCGCCTAGTTGCTCGGGGCTTCCCTAAGTTGCTGAGACTGGCTTTGAACTTGTGATTCTCTTGCCTTAGCTTACTGAGTTGCTGGAATTACATGTGTGCCCCACTATGACTGGCCCAGTATTTATTTGTTAATTTTTTGTGGCACTGTGGCTTGAACACATGGGCAGGTGCATATTAGGCAAGTGCTCTACTACTGAGTTACTTTTTTATTTTGAGATAGGGTCTCCCTAAGTTGCTTGAGGCTGGCCTTGAACTTGTGATCATCCTGCCTCAACTTCCCCAGTAGCTGGGACTACAAATGTGTATCACTGTGCCTGGTGAGGCCAATTTTATTAATTAGAGTTTGTCTTCAATGTTTGCCAGTTACCTTAACAAACAAAATACAACTATCAACAAACAAAATTATTGGAGTTTGAATCTCAGAATTTAAGTAGGTTGGATCAACATGGGAGAATATACTATCTTATTTAGAGAAGAATAAATAACAGGAAGAATAAAAACTTACATAGGTACATTTTTTTTTTTTTTGGTACCAGGGATTGAACCTGGTACTGAGTCACATCCCTACCCGTTTTTATTTTTAAACAGGGTCTCGATAAGTTGCTTATGGCCTTGCTAAATTGCTGAGGCTGACCTCCAACTTGTGATCCTCCTGTCTCAGCCTCCCAAGCCACTGGGATGATAGATAGGTGTGAGCCTATCATCATATGTAAATCTTATATGTAAATCTTAAAACACTTTAAATTTAGATGAAATAGTATCTTCTTTTTAGCTGAGAAACTTGCTAAGTTTACCCAATTTTACTTATTGATATGTGTGTGTATGTGTAGTTAAGGGATTAAACCCAGGAGTGTTCTTCTGCCTTTGAGTTATATCCCCAACCCTTTTAAAAATTTTATTTGGAGACTGTATCTTGATAAATAGCCCAGGCTTGCCTTGAACTTTTGATCTTCCTGCCTCAGCCTCCTGAGTAGCTGGGATTGCAGATATGTGACCCTGCACCTGGCTGATTCTATGGTTAATATACCATTTTGCCATTCATTTTCTTAATTTAAAGGTGAATTATATAAATGATTAATTTTTTGATCAAAGCTAAGAAGGAACAGACACAACAGCCCATCATTCTACCAGGCTCTTAGTAATATAAGTAATATGACTAGTTAGTAAGCAATGTTACTTCAAGATGATTTAGTTACAATTAGGTTTTTTTTTTTTTTTTTTAACTTTCCAAAATCTGGTAATACTTTGGTTAGTACTTTCCATGGTAATATCATCTCACAATTAAAAATAATATCGATTTCCCTCCTTCATTCTTTTCCCCCAATAGCACTAAGGATTCAACCCAGAGAGGCTGTACTGAGCTACATCTTTAGCCCTTTGATTTTGAGACAGGGTCTTACAAGTTGCCCAGGCTGGCCTTAAATTTATGATCCTCCTATCTCAGCCTCCTGAGTGGCTGGGATTACAGGTGTGCATCACTATTCCTTGCCTCTCCTTTTTTTTCTACAAAAGATTTTAAAAACTTTAATCCAAGGCTGGAAAAGTAGTTTAGGGGCATAACGCTTGTCCAGCATGCATAAGGCCCTGGGTTCAGTTCCTAACATTAAACAACAATAAAACGTCCTTTAACCTAGTGATAGAATGATATAGAAGTGCTTTTCTATACCTCATGGTACTGATGTACATGTTTTCCATAGCAGAATTCATATTTCCACCAACCAACACCCTAAAGGAAAGAAAACATAGTTTATAAAATGATGTACAGAGAAAGGGGTATTGTGGACTGACTTAACACTACCCATGATAGTGATGAAAATATAGGTAATTTTTATAACCTGTAATAGCAATAATATGGTTGAAAATTAGAAATCACCGAGAAATAAGAAAAGATAAATACAAAGAATAAATGCTGCAATGACTTCGTAAATAAGATGAAACAAAAACTCTACTTTTAAATGTATTTCCCACTGGTGCAGGGGCAAAATTTTACCTTTGTAAAGGAAGATGTTAACTCCAGTTTAAATTGTGATCTCTATATAACCAAAATGTAGGACATAAAATCAACCAGAATCATACATGATTGCTACAGGAAAGGTGGTGTTTTACTGTGAATAAGGAGAATATATTGGTAATGGATTAGATGATAGAAATGTGGAGTATGAGATTCCACAGAGAAAATGTCCATCAGAATTCACCTGAAGATTCTGCCATTTCTGTATAGACATAAACCTCCCCCCACCCTGTTTTTTAATTTATATTTTTGGTACCAGGAATAAACCACACCCTGCTGCCATTTTTTTTTTTTTTTTTTTTGGTACCAGCACTTAACCACTCACTGCATCCCCAGCTCTTTTTGTATTTTATTTAGAGACACGGTCTCACTGAGTTGCTGTTGCTGAAGCTAGCTTTGAACGAATGATCCTACTGCCTCAGCCTCTGGAGCCACTGGGATTATAGATGTGCACCACTGTGCCTCACTGACATAAACCTTTTTGCAGTGTTGCTAGTGACCATTGATTAAATAACTGACAGGTAAAAGTTGTCAGATAAAATTTTAAACTGAAGGTCCACTTCTTACCCCATGGAAGCAGTAAGAACCACTAAGGAACTCTTTTATGAGTTGGTCATCTGTCAGTTTGGATATGTGGGTTGTTCCAACAGTGAGCATTGGCTGAGAGCCAATAGCAATAGGCTTGTGGATCGCTGGAAATCTCTCTTCTTTAGTTGATTGCAGATCTTCCTAAAATTAAGCAGACATGTTTAAGAGATTTTATACCACATTTAATTTTTCAGTGATAATTTGTTATTTTTAAGCTGTAGCACATTTGTAAAATAAGAGTTCTGCTTATTTTAATGTGTTACAAGAAAATGGACTTTGCAACACTTAGTAGTATAGAAAAAGTGCTAAATAAATGTTAGTTTCATCTGCCAGTTAGGAGTATGGAGACCATTCCAAACATAAAGGGATAATTTTCATTTCATATATTTTGTCTCATTATTCTTACAAGGTACTTTGATACTTGGTAGGCTTTGTGTCCATACATTTAGTTTTGGAGAAGCGTAAAATAATAATGAAGAGGGTTAAGATGAGATCGGTGAGGGCTGGGGTTGTGGCTCAGTGGTAGAGCGCTTGCCTAGCGCGTGTGAGGCCCTGGGTTTGATCTTCAGCACCGCATAAAATAAAATAAAGATATTGTGTCCATCTACAACTAAAAAATAAATATTAAAAAAAAAGATGAGATGGGTGAGAATGAATATGAATGTTGGTTACAGGTATTCAATATAGTAGAATCTGGTTGTTGCCCCGGAGGAACATGAAATTTAGTAGGGAAGACTCAAATGAACTTTGACCAGGATTGAAATATTAAGATTTCATGGGCTGGAGTTGTGGCTCAGTGGTAGAGTGCTTGCCTGGCATGTGTGAGGCCCTGAGTTCAATCCTCAGCACCACATATAAATAAATAAATAAAACAAAAATATCCATTTATAATTTAAAAAATATTAAAAAAAGATTTCACAAAGAGAAAACTCTTGATTAATTCTTGAAACATGAATAATAATTCATGATTTATGTCTATATCTGTGTATGTGTTTAGTGCCTACATGTACATACATGGGGACTGGCAGAAGAAGTAAAAGCAAAGGTATTTGACTATATTATTTAAAACTCAAGACATAAGCAGGCACTATATTGTGGGTAACTACAGCTCAGAGGTGTGGGCATTATGTTATAGATATTAAGAAAAGATATGCTGTGATCATTTTTAATTTTGGTGCAGAGGATTGAACCCAGGGACTTACTTATGGGAAACACATACTGTACTATTCAGCTCCAGTGCCATGTAATCATATTTTAGGTATTTATTTAGATTTATTTTTATTTAATTAAAATGTTTTTTTTTTTTTGATATTGGAAACTGAACCCTGGGGTGCTCTACCACTGAACGACACCCTCAGCCCTTTTTTATTTTTATTTTGAGACAAAGTCTCACTAAATTGCTGAGGTTGGCCTTGAACTTGTGATCCTCCAGCCTCAACCTCCTGAGTCGCTGAGATATAGGAGTGCACCACTGTGTCCAGCTTTATCTATGAAGGCTTTTAAAAAAATTGGTTTTTCTCAACTGACAGATAAAACAACATATATTCAAAGAAAAGTAAATGAGTACTTTTTCCTGGAAGATTAATGATAGTTGGGATTTATGGAACATTTGCACTGGGTTAATTTTAGTACTTATGTCACTACAAGAAGGCCAGAAGAGAATTCTAGCGCAAAACTTTTAATATAGTACTCCAAATCAAACCAGGAATTAATGTTAAGATCACTTTCCTTTTCCTATCGGATTGACAGTGTTGGTCAGAGTATATATGATGCAAAAGTTACTCAGGAGGAAGGGACGAAATAGGCCTTTGCTAAATAGTTAAACCACTGTTAAGTACTCATAACATACCTAGCATCTTGCAGGGAGCTGGAAACCCCACGGTAAATAAAACATACTTTCTTTTGCTCTCCAGTTTAATGTAATAACCATATGTAAAACAATAAGATTTTGCCATGGAAGTGCTATAATAAAAGACTGATAAAATACTAGGCCAATGAAGTATAAAAATTTCTCCCTTCTTGGACTAATCCAATGGAAATCCTGGCTCATTTCTAAAAAAAAAAAAAAAAAAGTGTCACTGAAATTACATCTTATATAAGTTTTAAGGTGAAAGGGAAGGAGGGGATGAAGCAATAGTAAAAGCAGGAAAACAGTATCTTCAAAGGCAGGGAGCCAGAAAGAACATGGTCCTTGTAGGAAACTCTAAGTTCTTTAAAACATCTGGGATAAAGCAAATGGTGATGAAAGATGAGGCTGAGACCAAATCACAAAGAAGCATGCATTTTTTGAACAGTGATTTTATCCTCTGGTATAGATCATGTTAACCACCAAAGATTACATATATAATAAAAGCTCATTTTAGGAAAAGCATTTTCATAAGCTGTGTGGGAAGAATTAGAAAGCGGCTGGGCACAGTGGCTCACACCTATAATCCCAGCAGTTTGGGAAGCGGAGACAGGAGAATTTTGAGTTCAAAGCAGCCTCAGTAAAAGTGAGGTGCTAAATAACTCAGACCCTGTCTCTAAATAAAATACAAAATAGGGCTGGCGATGTGGCTCAGTGGTTGAGTGGCCCTGATTAATCACCTGTAACCCCCCTGCCAAAAAAATAACCTAAAACAAAAACAACAACAAAAAAAACAAGAATTAGAAAGGGGATATGTGAGATTGGTTCTAGCCCTAGGAGATGAGGTCCTGAACTACTGAGAGGATTGAAGAGCATTTAGAAGATAACACTGATGGCTCTTAGTGAATGATAAGAGTTAGAGATAAAAGAAGAGACGGGTAAGACAAATGACACAAATATTTGACTTGTTCAATATCAGTATGAAAGAGAAAAAAAAGATGGAAGATGACTAAAAATTTACATGGCTAGGTCTAGAAGTGAAAAGTGATGAAAAGGTAAGATAGTGCATCACAAGGGGAAAGCAGCATACAGAAGTGGTTGAAGAACACTGATGAACTAAGACTTAGGAAAAGAACTGAAATCAATGAAAGGAACTGAAAGTTAAAAATCTGTGCTAAAATATATTGTTTTACAACTATGCTATAGGAATCATCAAAATATTGATATATGTTCTGAAATCTGGAAAAGGAAGCATTGAGAAACTATCATTAGATAATTCTTATACCTCTTTATTTCTCCTAAAAGGCACCCGTAGTATTTCTTCCTGCTGCTCCAACTGTCTCAGAGTGAGGGGTTTAAATGGAGATCCTGGCAGTGACTGGCAAAATATGTCATTCACAGGAGATGCTCTGAACCTGTTCAGTAAGAAGAAAGCATTAAAGCGAAGCACAGAATATTTTAGAGCATGTGTTTAAAATATTAAATGCACATCCTACCTATATTTAGGATGATTGCACAAGAGTGGTGTCAAAATGACAACTTCATATTCACAAGTTGTAACTTCAGCTACTGAAAGAATTTCATGCTTAGATTCAGGATGACATATGTACATCACAGTACTTGATCTGGGCCGGTTCTGTTTCAAACTACAAGGTGTACCATTTCCCATTCCCACAGGATAGTAGGGTGTCATCTGACCTTCGATATTTTTAGTGGGAATCTTAAAAAAACAGAGTATAAAGACTTTTCATTAGAAATTGAGGTGGGGTTGAGGGTGGAAGAAGCACTTATGATTCTAAAAGGAAGAAAACTACATTTTACTTAGAAAGGTAACATTTATTTTCAAGTTCATTCTCTAGTGTTTTGATTTTGAAGTTCTTATTTGAGTAAGTGTGTAACTTAATATAGCAAAAAGAAAAATCATTTGATACTAAAATTAAGATGTTAATTTAATATGCATTTATATAAAGAGCTACAAGATAATATTAATATGAGTTATCCTCAATGATAAGATGTAAGAACTTACTATACTGGGCTGTTTATAGCTTTCACTGAACTCAATAGAGAATGGCTGTTGAGAGTTTAGATTCTACAACTCTGAAGGTTTATTTATCAAAAACTTGGGTGAAACAGTAAAAACACTTATCTTCTAAAATAGTACTTTAACTCCTAAATTAAATCTATTCAAGTCTAGGAAAAGAAAATTAAGAGAAGACAAAGATTCTTAAAGAGTTATCTCACATGCTTTTTTTCTATAAGAACAAAAGTCTGGGCTGGGGATGTGG
Source organism: Marmota marmota marmota (assembly GCF_001458135.2). Lineage (NCBI taxonomy): Eukaryota > Metazoa > Chordata > Mammalia > Rodentia > Sciuridae > Marmota > Marmota marmota. Next base: position 17,348,018 of record NW_025999977.1, read on the forward strand.
CTCAAGCAGTAGCGTGCTCGCCTGGCATGCGTGCGGCCCGGGTTCGATCCTCAGCAAAACATACAAAGATGTTGTGTCCGCCGAAAACTAAACAATAAATATTAAAATTCCCTCTCTCTCTCTCTTAAAAAAATAAAAAATAAAAAAGAACAAAAGTCTACTATAATGAACTTTTTGTTGTTGTTTTGGGTACCGGGGATTGTACTCAGGGACACTCGACCACTGAGTTACATCCCCAGCCCTATTTTTTGGATTTTATTTAGAGGCAGGGTCTACGAGGGTTTAGTGCCTCGGTTTTTGCTAAGTCTGGCTTTGAACTCTCGATCCTTCTGTCTCAGCCTCCTGAGCTGCTGGGATTATAGGTGTGGGCTACCGCGGCCGGCAACTTTTTTTTTTTATAGCTTTATTTTATTTATTTATTTTTATGTGGTACTGAGGATTGAACCCAGGGCTTCACATGTGCTAGGCAAGTGCTCTACCACTGAGCCACAACCCCAACCCTAATATAATAAACTTTAAAAAGATATTGTTAATAATCTGAGTAAGCTCTTAGAGGCAGGAATCTCATCTTGCATCACTTTGTACCATCAGTGCCTCATTCAAAACAGGTAATAAATGTTTCCTGGGAAAAATATTTTGAGAATTTCTCGTATGCTATTGTCTGAAATTAGAATCCTGGGCTTGAAGTTTTAAATTTACTGGCTTATTACTACCATTATGAATTTGATTAAATAAATAAATAATTGTTGGAAAATTAAACATTAGCTTTTGTTACAGGTTTGGCAGTGTCAGGCTTAAAACTGGGGCTCAACTAATATTAGTTTTCTGCCTTTACCCTTTTCTTACTTTTCCTTTATCATTTCATACTTTGAATTCCATCTTGCTATCCTTCAGAGTCACAGTAAATACATATTTTATCTCAAAGGTAGAATGTCAAATTAAATCTTTTGAAACAGGATTCAAAGAGCACTCCTTGAAACATACAGTATTTAAAAATTGTGTAGCTAATTACAACAAATAAAAAAAATAAAAATCATGATTAGGCACTTTGAGGAATCATTCTTTTTAAATAATACTATTTTTTGCCATTATTTATTCACTTACTTAATAAACCTTTATAAAGTACCTGCAGTATGTGTGACACATTGCTTTGCACTGTGGAGTGAAGAGATTAAAAAACAAAAACCAAAAAACAAAAAAAAGTCTCTGCTTTTAAGATGCTTGCTGTCTAGTAGCTTGTTATTTACATATATAGTTTATCTGTTTTATAGGGGGTGAGGAGCAGATGGGAGGAAAAAAATACAAAAGCTCTTACTGTAATTTTTTTGGGTAGTGCAGTGTGTGAACCCAGGGTGCTTTACCACTGGGCTATATCCCCAATTCTTTTTTATTTCAAGACAGGGTCTCACTAAATTGCTTAAGGCCTTGCTAGACTGGCTTGGAACTTGTGAGCCTCTTGCCTCAGTCCTGTGTCATTGGGGATACAGTCTTGTGCCACTGCACCTGGCCTATACTTGTTTTCAATGCTAAGTAGAGGGAACCACTGTTAAGCACTCAAGTGTCATACTGGTATTACAGAATCTTTTCCCAGACACACCATTGATAGAGTTACCTATTTTGGTAAGTAAATAGAAGGATTCTAATGTAACTTTTCTCAGAAAAATCAAATATGCTGTATATTTTCTTGTACCTAATTCTTGAGTTATTCCATAGATAAAGACGCACAAAGACTATATTCTAAGGTCAACTAAGTTGTATAAATTCATATCTCACAAACAATAAATGTTAAGAGTAAAAAACTAACATTTGTCACTTGCCTCATTGGATTTTTCCTTTTCTTCTGCTTCTCGCTCTGTGGAATAATATAACAGAAAGGTAAATGTAAAGAATGAGCAGTAACTTATATAACATACAAATGACTAAGTTTTTAACCAATTTTATAATCTTAAACTTCCTTAAGAAGATCCAAAACATACATATGATTTTGTCTTACTACTTTTAATTTTGGTGGTGCAGGGAATTGAATTCAGATCCTTGCCCATGCTACAGAGTCACCCTACCACTGAGCTACACCCCCAACTACTTTCAGTTTCCTTGAAATAGTTTTTGTATGAAAGGATAGTCACATTAAATCTTCACAACTTTGCATAGGGAATACTCAATTTCATGAAGAAAATATGGTCATAATAATATTCTTTTGAAGTATTTTATCTTAGTGAAAAGTTAATTGACCAATCTGAATAATATAGAATAATATATATATTTCAACATTTGAGGAATACATCTATTTCCATGTATAAAAACATTGCTTAAACCAAGCAAAAGACTAACTAAGATGAATATTCTACTAGATTTTGAAAATTTCATTAATAAGTAGAAAAAAAGCATGTTTGTCAAATTAGAAAATAACAAAAACAAAGACTTCAAAAAAGTTTTCTAAGGGACAGCTCAGAAACATGTTTTAAAATTCACAGTCTCCAATTAAATCTCTTAAATTTCAATTTGAATGTTAATGTTAAACCAAATTCCAGAATTACTATCAAATCACTGTGTAGAGACCAACCTTTTTCAGATAGAAGGTTCTTAGCCAACATATTCCCAAGGTAGTACTCATGAATATTTATTTTCTATATTAAAAAAAAATACAGTAAGTATTTTGCAAATACATTTTTCAGGATACAACTTTAAAACTATCAATTTCATTATGAAACTTCTCATTTATTATGTTGTACACTTTATATTTTGAAGAAAAAATATACCTGGCCAGTTTCTTTCTCTTCATGGTACTGTCGAATGTGTTTTCCATGACATACTTCATAAGTCCAATAAGACTCAATCTAAGAAAGATGAATATATTTAAAAGTATAAAAGTCATATAACTCATTTGAATTACTTTTTATTTTTATTTTATTTTTCATTTTTAAATTTTTTTACACAAATGCAGCACGACTTTTCATTTTTCTGGTCGTACATGATGTAGAGCCACACCATTGGTACCATCATACCAATGGTACAGGGGTAATAATGTCCATCCCATCCCACCCCCCCACCACCTCTCTTCCCACTCCTCAACCCAAAGTTCCTCCATTCTTCCCTTGTACCTGCCCCTTGCCCCCTTATGGCTCAGCATCCTATCAGAGAAACCATTTGGCCTTTGGTTTTTTGGGATTGGCTTACTTCAGTTAGCATGTTTGAATTACTTTTTGATACTTTAAAATGTAGTAGGCTTCCCTAAGGATTTACAGTAAAGTTTCATTAAATTACACTTATAATTATGCCTCAAGAAAAATGTGAAATTTCTGAAACCTATTCATTATTTCCATTGATTAGCTCTATGTAAGAATTATATAAAGGAAATTGATCTATAATATACCTGAGTCTATAATAACTACCTTGTTTAGGGATAATTTTCTACATGCCTTAAACATAATAATTAGCATTTTAAATTAAAATTCTATTAGGTAAAGAAACTTCCTTTGAACTGAAAAACATTCAAAGTAGTTTGATAAATGATGATTTAATATTGGTATTATTAAGCATCTACTGTTATTAGGAATTTAAATAAACAAAATTCTATTTAGCAATAACTTTGATTTGCAACTAATTTAAAATTTGATATAACAAAGTAAAAAGAAATGCAGAAGTAATTTCAGGGGTCTACTGGCTGCTCAAAATTTATTTTCTAGTTATCAAATGAACATAAAATACATACTCTGTAGGAACAACTGCTTTGTTTAAACAGGGGTTCCAAAAGCTCTCTTGGATTAGGGCCTTTATAATCCTTTTCTTCTTCCTAAGAAAGAACTATAGTTTAATACTTACAATTTCCTAGAACTTCAACCAACTCTGCTGTTTGGGTATTAACTCACTGGTTAAATCACAAATGCTTAGAAATAAAAGAAGAAAAAAGTCAAAATCTTTAACAAGATCCTATAGTATGCCACTTCTTTCAAATGAATTTAAGTATAAAGTATGGAGCCACAGAATACCATAGCTTTCATTATTTCAACTTTAAAAAAAAGGTTTTTAAGTATCAGTTTTCTGAATAATTCTTACAAACCTATTTCAGAAATTTTAAGTGCTGTAACTCAAACAAATTCTAGCTATAAAAAGTTTTAGAATGGTTGAATGTTGTAGGATATACTGGAAAGTTTTAAGATACTTTTTGGTTTCCTATATTTTTACATTTTAGACTTGAATGCCATGTGTATGTGTGTGGTTATGTACGCGTATATTTGTGTCTTAAGGACATTTAAAACAAAGTTAAACAGGTGTCTTGGACAGATTTCAAATCTGAACAAAACTTAAAAGTACTGAGTTTAATGTTTCTATTTTACAGATTATATAACTGGCTTAATAATTTCATTGAGTGGAAGAATTAAGTTTCAGATTTGTTCAAGGTTCCACAGCTAACTATAGCCTATACCTCAGCCTCCTGGCTCCTAGGCTGGTGTCCTTTCCATTTTACCATGCTGCCTCTCCTGTTTCATCTTGAAAGAAGTCTTTTTTTCCTTTGCCTTGAAGGATGGATAAGAGGCAGTTAGGGCATTTTAGGAGAAAGAAAAGGGAATGAGCTAAGGTAGTGAGAATGGCATAAGGTACCTAAAGATTTATTTATAAGAAATTCTTTATAAAAACTATCATATATAATATTAAAAATTATATCTTGTTTTAAAACCCTCATTTCTAGAGAAGAAAGCAAGTGTGGAGTTAAATTTTCATCTAAAACACTAATAATTGACTACTAATTTTTCCAAAATGAATCGCAAAATCAAAGAATTCAGGAATAATAAAAGTGAAAATGACTTTCATGCTAAAACAGGGTATTACAAATCTCATTACTCTCTTTTAAAGTATGTGGTTACAATGTTTAAATAAATATCTTTGGTAACAGGAATTATCAATCTATTTATAAAAACTTACCTCGTCCCCACTTGTCACAAGGGGAAGTATGCATTTATATTTTTCTTTATGTGCAGTTGTCATGATGACATAATTATCTTCTTTGTACAAAACTCCAGTTGTGGGCTAGAAATAGAATAAAAAATAAACACTACTTTCCCCAGTTAAATTTTATCATATCAAACAGAGCAAAGGTTCCTCAAACTAATTTATCATTTCAACAGAAGTTTTTTTTTTTTTTTCCTCCCCAAAGGGGCACTTGATCAGTGAGCCACATCCCCATTCCTTTATTTTTATTACTTTTCATAAATCTTGAGATAGGGTCTCACTAACTTGCTTTGGGCCTTGCTAAGTTGTTGAGGCTATCCTTGAACTTGTGATCTCCTGCCTCAGCCTCTTGGGTCACTGGGGTTACAAGAGTGCACAACTGTGCCTGCCTCAATAGATTTTTAACACACATTTTCAAAAGCAGGGAAGACAGTCTGACAATGTTAAGATAACAAAATTTATTGTGATATTACATCACAATAGGAAAAAAATTTAGGGCCTCATATATGCTTAGCACATATCAACTACTGAGCTATATCCTGAGCCAAAGACAGAAGCACCATCACTTTATTGCTCCTATCAGCAATTATCATCTGTATCAATTATCATTCTGTATTCTCAAAACAATCATTATTACATTTACTTAAAAACTCTAAATTTTGTTGGATGGGATACTTGAATATAAAGTAATACAGTATTTTTCATATTTGGAGAATTTACGAATTTATCCATAAATAAATTTCTGTAAAAAGAAAATCACTATCGATCCTCTGTGCTGACCTAACTTTGTAACATACATATCAGGAACCAGCAAACTTCACTTCCTCTGTGAAGAGTCAGCTAATAAATATTTTAGGTTTTGTGGACCATATAGTTTCTTTTGTAACACTGTCACTTCAGCAACAGAGGATATAGACAATGTGTAAACAAATAGGCATGGTTGTGTTCTAATAAAACCTTTTAAGATTCGATGGTGGGACAGTACAATAGCTGTAGTTTTTTGATTCCTGGCACATATCTGTGAAACTGTCCTTAAAGTTTTCTACACTATAAAACCAAACAAATTCACATGGTTCATATGAACTGATACAATTCAAATGAACACTTTAATTAATGTAACTGATGATATTTTACTAAAAAGAAAGTTCTGTCTTCTGGTACATATTCCATTATAATTCAATTCTCTCTTCACTTTTTTCAAAGTATGGAGAAACCAATGTACTATTTGGCTCTTCCTAGCAAGAAAAGAATTACTACTTATTAAGTACCTCTGTTTTTTTTCTAGTTTAACAATAACAACTCTAACCTATAATAAAACCAGTATAGCTTGGAACCAATGTAATCCTAAACACAAATTCAAATAAGGGCAATGTTTTTCCAAGACAATAAAACAAACAAACAAAGCAGCATCAGCTCTATGACATATCATCATCCCTCAGCATTTTGGGGGGTTTGCTTCCAGAACTAGCCCCCAGACAGAGCCAAATTCACAGAAGCGAAAGTCCTTTGTATAAAATAGCATAATATTTGCACATAACCTCTGAACACCCTCCCTTATATTTCAAATTGTCTCTAAATAACTTATAATGTTAAGTAAATAGTTGTTATATTGTTTAGGGAATGATAAGAAAAAAAAAAGTCTGTACATTTTCAGTACAGATTTTCCCCTGAATATTTCTGATCCAAGGTTGGCTGATTCTATAGATGTAGGATCTGTGACTATACCATTTTAAGTGCTTTACATTTATTAATTTGTTAATCCTCAAAACAATCATTATACTCATTTCTACAGAAAACACCAGAGGCCAGAGCATAAGCAATTTGTCCAAGGTAACTCAGCTAGAAGTAGCAGAGCCCAGAGAACCCAAGTGGATTGTCTCCACATTCTGTGTGCTTATAACTTTAAACACATTCACATTAGTTTTTATTAACTTTGAAATGATTACTATGTGGACTTCTGTTTTATGGTCAAGAATCATTATTTAAAAAGACCATTATAGAAGATAATGGAATCAAAGAAATTGGAAATTAGGAGTTGCAAAGCCAAATTTATGATGAAGGAATCCTCATAAATATTCATTTGGGCCAATAATTTGCTGTTAAGACATAATATTTGCTGGGAATCCTGGCGCACACCTGTAATCCCAGTGGCCTGGGAGGCTAAGGCAGAAGGATCGTCAATTCAAAGCCAGCCTCAGCAACTTAGCAAGGCCCTAAGCAACTTAGTGAGACCCTGTCTCAAATACAAAAAAAGGGATGGGGATTTAGCTCAGTGGTTTAGTGCTCCTGGGTTCAATCCCTGGTACCAAAAAAAAAAAAAAAAAAAAAAA
>NW_025999977.1:17356063-17361977 GCF_001458135.2 Marmota marmota marmota
TTTTTTTTTTTTTGGTACCAGGGATTGAACCCAGGGGCACTTAACCACTGAGCCACATCCCTAGCCCTTTTCTTATTTTGAGACAGGGTCTCACAAATTTGCTGAGGCTGGCTTCGAAATTGCACTCCTCCTCCCTTAGCTTCCCGAGTTGCTGTGATTACAGGCATGTGCCAGAAAGGCATTTCTTTCTTTATATATATTTCAGTTGTTGATAGACCTTTGTTTAATTTATTTATATGTGGTGCTGAGAATCGAACCCAGTGCCTCTCATATGCCAGGCAAATGCGCTATGGCTGAGCCCCAGCCCCAGGAAGACATTTCTTAATGCAACAATTTATCTTTCATTAGTTTAGGAAGGGCTATTTTTCTCTTCAGTAACATAGACCAAATGGCAATTCTGCCCAAAAACACGTTGCTGAAATGAGTCATATATTCGGATCACAAGGTGTACTTTTAATTAGTATCACCCTACTTTTTGGTAATAGAAATTACTGGAAAAAAACTAAAAAACTAACCTGTGATTTTCTAAGTTAAAAAGAATTTTTTGATCTACTATTAATATGCCTCCTTATAGCTGGGTGCAGTGGCACATGCCTATAATCCTAGTGACTCAGGAGGCTGAGGCAGGAGGATAGCAAGTTCTGGGATAGCTTCAGCAATTTAGCAAGACCGTGTATTAAAATAAAAAATAAAAAAGGACTGGGGATGTAGCTTAGTGATAAAGCATCACTAGGTTCAATCCCTAACACCTAAATAAATAAAATTCGAAATGTATAGCATTATAGACAGTATAAAACTTTTAAAAATATAACTTAAAAGAAATTATTTCAATGTAAGTGGTAATATCTACTAGTGATTTAATAGAAAGTCAAATTTTAATATGGTGAAATGAATCAAAGAGTGGGGTACTTTAAAGTAAAGGAACTTTCACATTTTTTGCTAGTGCTTGGGGAAGGTTTTTCAATAGGAATATATTCTTTTATTCACACACACACACACACACACACACATACATAAAAACAGTAAAAGTAGAAACTTAGATTTATTTTGTGGTTCAATTTGATGAAATCCATGAATTCTATGAAATAATAAAAAATTGAATATTTTAATGACATAGAGATGACAATTTCAGAAGAAAAATATATACACAAAAAGTGGATGATAAAAACTAGTAAGTAAAGAATACCATAATTATTAGTTATTACAAACATGAAAAAAATTATACCTTTTTGGTGCTTAATACTATTTCTAAGTAAATATAAAAGCAAGAATTATAAAACATTTTTTTTTAAATTTTAATATTTACTTATTTTTTTTTTAGTTTTTGGCGGACACAACATCTGTTTGTATGTGGTGCTGAGGATCGAACCCGGGCCGCACACCTGCCAGGCGAGCGCGCTACCGCTTGAGCCACATCCCCAGCCCTAAAACATTTATTTTGATATATCTGGATGGGAAGATAATTTAAAGCAGATGAGAATTTTAGAGATTAATGAAATAACTTCTAGGGCTGGGGTTGTGGCTCAGTGGTAGAGCACCTGCCTAGCACATGTGACACACTGAGTTCAATCCGCAGCACCACATAAAAAATACATAAATAAAATAAAGGTATTGTGTCCATCTACAACTAAAAAACAAAACAAAACAAAACAAAAAACAACTTCTAATCCAGTCTCTTCCAATTTCAGATGGTGGAGAGGCAAAGGACCTTACCCTAGTTCATACAGCTGCTTAGTTATATATAAATATACAACCAACTGGCCCATTAAAAAAAAATGGCAGTGCCAGGTGAGGAGGGCAGTTGTTTCAATTAAACAGAAGTATTAAAACAATTTAAAAAGACCAATGAAAATGACTCTTAAGCTTTATTTCTGCATGAGGGTCATAGACCTTGTGCCACATCCACAGAAGAATAACTATTTTTTTCAAAAACCTCAGACTTAACCCCAAGTCTTCAAATGTGTCCATCTTAGATTATACCTCATTGCTAGAGAAAAGTAATTAAAAACAAAATTTCAAAATAAAGTTGACAGACATGTGAAACATTGGTATAGCATACACTATGACTGATCTTTTTCCTTAACTCCTTTTTAGCCAGCAAACACCAGGGCCAGAAAAAAAACTGAATGATAATTTGGTAGTAACTTCTAAGAAGGCTAGATTTAGTCATCCAGTACATAGGTCAGTAAGTTTTCAGATCTGCATATAAGTGTGCATGCTGTTCTCAATTAAACACAGGTGCAAGAGTAAAAAAAGTTAATGACTGTTTTTTTAAACATTTATCACTTTCATTCCAAGTGTGCTTTTTGGAAAAACAACCCAGACTGGACTAGAGTATTCTCATCCCAATCCTCCGAAGGTTGTATCTGACTTATAACAAAATTTTAAAAAAGGTCTTTTAATACTGAATATCAATAGTTTATTGCACTGATACAAAAATAAACCTGACTTTTCAGTTAAATATTTACTAGGTAAATTTGAGAATCATTGGGCTATCAGGACGGAACAGAAGGGTGGAGAAACAAACCAAATGTGAAATACAGTATAAGCAAAAGCGAATATTTGCAAGTAAAAAGCTAAGTGGTTAGAATAATATTTGCCTTGTAAATACTGTCTCCCTGTCCGGTGCTGGGGATTAAACGAACCTGGGGCCTTGTGCATTCTAGGCACGCTCCGACTGAGCTCTACTGCCAATTCTTAACTTGGTAAATCTTGTTTTGGTATTATGATACCGCTTAATAATGTCTCAACGAAACAGTAACAGGGCAATATAACAAAACAGTTTCCAAACTTGAATGATTGCAGGTAATTAGAAATAAGATTTTTTTAAACGTTAGAATTAACTACTACACAGTATCACAGGAGCACAAGTTTCATTAGCCTAAGTAGCTACAGGTTGAACAGAAAGACCTTCCACTAGCCCCCAAAGGAATTTTCGTTCTAGTAGGATTATAAATATGTGCTTCACTGTATGAAAATTCATCATAAAATCTCATGAGATCTTAAGTAACAGTCGTAAAACTGCAAGAGGTATTCCACATAGAGGGTTGTTAACATCTCACAGTCACATGGCCTTTTTAGGAAACAACTTTTAAGGGAGAAGGTTCCTCTGGAGCTGCGCATTTGTGTATGTTTGGGTGTGGAAGCAAGACAGGAAGAACGAAAAGGAGAGGGAATTCGAGTTTGCAGTAGGGTTGTGTCGTTAGGGTGGTAATACTGAAGGCTGCTGCTGAAGGAAGAGCTGCAACTGGTTCTCCAAAGGAAAGATGAAGTATGCCTGACGGGATTATAAGAAAGCTTCTTCCACAAGGCGGGAATGTAGGGAAGCAAGGTCTACTGCGGCAGGGTTAAAAAAGGGACAGCAAGTGATTGCTGGATCCTAATGTTAGCATGGAGGGCACCTCCGCATAACGTGCTGAATGAATGAATGGATGGATGAACACCGGGCAGAAGAAACTTGGATTTAGGGAAGGTAAGAGCTTGCAGAAAAGGTTCTGGGAAGGAAAAAGCAAAGGAAACCGAAGGATGGGGTCTAACCCTTAGCGTCAGAAAGACGAAATGGCTGCGGGATTCGCGACACTGACCAGAGAGAACTCGGTGCCGGGCCAGTTGACTCGAAAAGGGATATCATCGCTGAGCTGGGGAAGCGCTCGGCCGCCGCCGGACGCCTCCAGGAGGCCGCAGAGGACCAGTAACACTGGCCCTCCGGGGACCAGACTCCGCACGCCGCCGCCTCCTTCCTCCATCCTCCGCCGCTTTCTCCAGCCGCCGCCACAACCTCCTCTGCCCAAAGAGGAGAAGAGGAGGAGGAGGAGGAGATGGAGGAGGAGGCGGCGGGACTACAAAGCGTCCAGCGAGCCTGGGACCTAACCGCCGCCACGTCTCCTTCCGGAGAGCAAGGCAACGCCGCCTCCGCCCCCCGGGCCTCCCGCCACTGTTTCCGGGGCAGGTGGCATATCAACATCCGGGGCCAAGGAGCCATCTGCCTACGGAAGCCGGGACGCCCGCTGCGTTTCTGTGGTTTCCGGCAACTGCAACCTGGTGGTAGGGCTCGAATGCGGTGGGCTTTGGGGACCCGACTCCCGGTGACTTGGTTTCAGACCGGCCTTTCCAGCAAAGAATTGGCCGCACGGCGAGCCGGTGAGTTTTAGTGGCGCCGGCCTCTCCTTCTGGCCTCCTGCGCGACTTTCCAAGTGGGTGGGTGGTGGTTTGGCCCGCACTATTTTGAGTGCGGGAAGAGTGAGAGCCAAACGGGTGCTGTTCCGGAGATGAGAAAATTCTAGGTAGCGACGAGAAGTGGGAGGGACACAGTCATCTGCACTTTGCTTTTCGTTTCTATTTGTATACTCACCTTCTCTCCGCCTCTTCTGCTGTGCGATGTGTTCATCTCAGTACTTAGTAGCTTCTAACCGCGCAGGGCGGTTTTGGGAAACCTGGGGTGAGAAAACCTGCTGTCCCCCACGGCAAGAATACCACGGTCCTCCAGAGTTGGCATGGACCGAGACTCTGGTGGGGGAAGGCAGCTAGACATTGCAACCCCTGCATTTTTACCTCACGTGGGGCTCCTCCATTCCAGGATTGAAATGTTATTTTATCATGGAAGTTTCACACATTTCTTTATGGAAGGGGCAGGGCCAGGTGAATGTGAAGTTATGCGCTAAGTCGCACCAGACTCATTCTGAAATTAGACAAAATGTCTTGGTTTCTTCTCTCTCTCTTAAAAAAATGCCATTATCTGTTTTAATCTCCACCATAATAGGTTGTACAGTGTTGGTCATAGACCACTTATCATTCTCAGGCTGGAGAGTGAGAGAAGCTAGACTGTCTTGCTAAATTTGTTAAAGACTGCATGGCTCTCTTACCAAATTTAAGCCAAATAAAAGAGGAAGAGTAGTTCATTTTCATCTCTATAAATTTTCTTTTAACAGGAGGAATCCACAGTATTAAAGGCAGCTTCTATTGTTCCTGAATCCAAATGTTGTTCATTGAATTGCTTAGCATTTCTTTTTTTTTTAATTTTTTATTTATTTTTTAGTTACCGGCGGACACAACATCTTTGTTTTTGTATGTGGTGCTGAGGATGGAACCCGGGCCGCACGCATGCCAGGCGAGCGCGCTACCGCTTGAGCCACTTCCCAGCCTCTGCTTAGCATTTCTTAATGCTAATGTGTGTGTGTCAGACCATTGAGACTGGTAAAAATGGCACAGTTCAGCAAGGTAGATTGAACAAATAATTGCAAACTAGTGTGGTAGTAGTAAATTAGTTAATCTTTATTTAAGCATTTACTCTGTGCTAAGTACTTAAATAAGAACTTTTTATGTATTATGTCATAACCCTTATGAGGCAGGTACTACTATAAATTATATAGTATAAGGATGTTGGGGTAGAGATTAAAAAAAGAAAGTGAAAAACTTGTGGTGGTTAGAAAGGCCTTCTAGGAGAGATGACTATACAACTGGAGTTTTTAAGAATTTATAGGAGTTTGTTAGGCAGATGGGGAAATGCATTTTAAGCATAAGTTGGCCCAGATGGTCCATTAGGGCTTTTTGGTGAGAGAGGGGTGAGTAGGATGGAATCAGCAGCAGGAGACTGGTGCTATAGAGGAAGAGGGGGTCAGTTCAGAGAAGGCTGCTTATGTCTGAGAGAAGTATGTGAGCTTATGTTGAGTACATCAGAACTTCATAGGGTGGTAGATTTTTTACATTGTAATCACCTGAGGTGACACCTATTTTTCAAATATACAAAGTGTATAAAGAATAATTCCAAATGAATTAGGTATTTATTTATTTATTTGTTTTTTTGAGTGTTGGGTATCAAACCCAGGGCCTTGTGCAAGTCAAGTGATGTGTCACTGAGCTGTGCCTCTAGCCTGGATTAAATGTTTAAATGCACATTTTTTTTTTTTTTTTTTTG
>NW_025999977.1:17362001-17375728 GCF_001458135.2 Marmota marmota marmota
ATTTTTTTTTTTTTTTTTTGGTGGTGCTGGGGATTGAACCCAGGGCCTTATACATGCAAGGCAAGCACTGTACCCACTGAGCTACATCCCCAGCTCATAAATATTTAAATGAATAACAATAACAACAACAAAAAAATAGAAAATTTAGGGGAGTATTTGAATGAGCTTGGTGTTTAATGAGATAGGAAGTCCTAAAACCATGAAAGCAAAAAGGTGTTTTTGATTAATAAAAATGAAAAAAATTGTATGGTCTGTTTTACTCTCTGGGACTATAGAGATTGAGTCTGCTTTCAGTGGAGTTTATGATTAAGAAGACTTAATGATTTCTGGCATAGATAAATGCAGCAGAGAAAGTAGGGTTATGTGAAAGAAAACCTATATAGGATGTGTTAAAAATTGATTATAAGGGGTTTTGTGGATTTAATTGTGTTCCCCACAAAGATATGTTGAAGTCCTAACCCACAGACCCTCTGTGTGAACTTATTTGGAAACAGGATATAATGGAGATGTAATTCAAGTTAAGAAGTGGTCATACTGATATAGGGAGGTCCCTAATCCAGTGATTGGTGTCCTTATGAGAAAAATGTAGTCAGGGAGAATGCTGTGTGAAGGGGAAGGCAGAGGTTGGAGTGATCCTTCTATAAACCAAGGAACAGGATTGCTAGCAACCACCATACCAGGAAGAGGCAAGGAAGGAACGTCCCCTAGAGCTTTCAGAGACAGTGCATGAGCACATGTGAGAGCATTTCTGTGCATGACAGTTTGATTTCAGATTTCTAGTTTCCAGAACTATGAAAGAATCAATTTCCATTGTTTTAAGCTATCCAGTTTATGGCAATTTGTTATAGCAGCCTTAGGAATCTAATATGGGGCAAACTTATCATTCAGGAGTCTGGTAGCAGTAGAGATGGAGGAGTGGTCTGATTTGGTGTTTTTTTTTTCAGGTAGAATATCTTGAACTTGCTGGTAGATTAGATGTGATATGATTTTACAGGGATGAATCAGTGATGATGTCTAGATATTGTTTCATGAGCAACTGGTGTAGCTTACTGAAAGAGGGAAGACTGATAAAAGAACAGAATGCATTCTGGTAGGAATCAGCGTTTCTGTTTTACTTTTTATTATGAAATAATTTCAAACTTACATAAAAACTATAAGAATTGTGTAATGAACTCCTAGATTCCCCAGTTGTTAATATTTATCTGATATGTATTTTCTCTTTATTTATACATACATTAATAATAATAACAGTTTCTGAATCAAGGATCAATTTTAGGTACATTAAGTTGTACACGTCAGTTAGACATCCAATTTGGTTAAATAACTCTGAAACTCAGTGGGAGGGGAAGTTCAGGCTGAAGTTCTAAATTTAGGGTTATTGGCCTGTAAATGTAGTTAAAGCCATGGTACTAGCTGAGATCATCTAGGGGAAAAATGAGGATAAAGAAGGGAAGACAAAGGGAGGTTGAGCAGGAGGATTGTGAGCTCAAAGACAGCCTTAGTAACTTAGTGAGGCCCTAAGTAAGTCAGTGAGACCTTGTCTGTAAATAAAATATATTAAAAAAAAAAAAAAGGTCTGGAAATGTGGCTCAGTGATTAAGAACCCCTGAATTCATTCCCCAGTACCAAGAAAGAAAGGTGGTGGTGGTGGTGGTGGAGAGACAGAGGTCATTACATCTCCAAATAGCAATGAAGAATTAACAAAATGGACTAAGAAAGTGTGCCCAGTTAAAGCAGAAAGAAACCAGAAAACAGATATTAAGGAAGTCTGGAGAAAGGAATGTTTTAAGGAGGGAGTGAATAGCTAAATGGTTCAGATGTTGCTGAGAAACTGTATTGGGATGTAAGGGATGGTTGAATGTAGCAACATGGAAGAGGAGTACAAGGAAAGGTAGGCCTGATTGGAGTAGATTGAAATGGGAGACTTGCTAAGGTCTATATTAATAAAAACCGTATGCTTTTGTACTTTAGCAGAATTGAGAACAGGACTTCTCAATCTTGATACTATTGATAGTTTGGGCTGGGTGATCCTTTGTTGTGGAGTATTATCCTGTGTATTGTATGATGTTTAGTAGTATCCTTGGCTTATGTTCAGTAGACGCCAGTAACAACCCTTGGCTCTCCCCAACCCCCCAATTTGTGACACCAAAAATGCAGACATTTCCAAATGTCCTCATGCTAAATGACTTGGGTTGAGAACCACTGGTTTAGACTCTTAAGTAAAAAACATGAATATTAATGATGAAGTTTTAAATATCAGTGGAACAGGAAAATGTTCAGGGATAAGCAGAGAACCTTTCTTTTTTTTTTTTTGCATTCCAGAACTTATACAGCTATTCATTACATTTGCAATATAAGTAGTAAATACCTACTTTGCCTTTAATGTAAGTGGTCCTGCATTTCATCTGTAATGGTCATAAGTCACTTAATATTACCCTGCCTTGATGTCATTATTATGTATGTCAGTTATCGTCATAGAGGATTTTGGATAGAAAGTTGTGGAAGATTGTGCTGAATTTTATCAATTCAAAAGTTAGCCTTGAATTTGTTATTTTGAAAACATATTACTTTTAGTAGTCTTTTGACTTTTTCATATATATATATATATATATATATATATATATATATGGCACAGAATACACAATTTTAAATTTCATTTAACTTTCTGATTCTTGGATTCTAAATCAATTCCCCTTTATTTGTCAGAGGTACCCTTTTCTCTCAGTGAGGGAGTTTTTTTTTTTTTTTTTTTTTTTTAACCAGGGATTGAACCCAGGGGCATTTAATCACTGAGTCACATCCCAAGCCCTTTTTTGTATTTTATTTAGAGACAGGGTCTCATTGAGTTGTTTAGGGCCTTGCTAAGTTGCTGAGGCTAAATTTGAACTTGTGATCCTCCTGCCTCAGCCTCCCAAGCCACTGGGATTAGAGGCATATTCCACTGTACTTAGTTGTGTTGTTTAACTGCAACACTGCAGTTCTGGGCAGAGATCAAGCAAGTTGTAGTTATCATCTAACATATTGTTTGGAGGTACTGTTGTAGATATTAAGGATAATATAAAAGTGATATAGTATAGATTAAGTCTCCCAAATCATTACCACCTAGGCAGGAAGATAGCCTGTATGTAACTAATTATATTAAAAGGTACAAAGTAAGAGTATGTTAGAAAGGTACTGTGCAGATAAAGTATTGTGGACATTCATAGGATGGGGTGATTACCTCTGGCAGGGGTGAGAGGAAGAAAGGGTAGAAATCAATAAAATAGTCTTGGCATTTGCATAGGACCTTAACAAATGGTAGCATTTGGTCTTACAGAGTTCTCCTTTTGATTTCCTTTTTTAGTGTTGTGGTTTTTGTTTCTATGGTTTCTAGTTTCTCGTTTTCATGGATGCCACGTCTTCATGAATTTCTTGGAGGATAACACAACTTTTAAATATTTATCTTCCTCTCTCTCTCTCTCTGCTTGCTTGCCACCATGAGGTGAGCAGTTTTGTTCCACCAGGTACTCTTTGCCATGATGTTCTGCCTCACCACAAGCCCATAGCAATGGGACCAAGTGACTATGAAATCTCTGAAATCATGATCCAAAATAAATCTTTCCTTCTGTTAAAAAAATATTTATCTTCTGTTCTCAAAAATAGCTCTGATCCCTTCAGGTCAGTTGTTTGTTTCCATCCTTTTGTGTTTTAAAAGCTTTTCCTTTTTTTTTTTTTTTTTTAAATAATGAGCTTTTCCTAAGTGGGCAGAGTTTTAGCTGTAGCTTCACTTTAGGATGCTTTGGGTGAAATGTAAGAAAGGAGTTGCCTTTTCCCTCCTCTCCTTCTACCCTCTACCTAAATACAGAAGGAGAAGGTTTTGTTGTGGAGTATGAGAATGCTCCAATACTTCCTTGGTAGACTGTTAATTTAAACAACAACAAAAACAGATGTGATTTTAGCCAAAAGCCAATAATGTTGGTGCTAGACTGTCTATGGGTGATGGAGTGTAGTAAAAGGTTTGTTTGGACATTTTATATAAATATTTTAATTCTGATTTAAGTTCAACAGTCCCTCCTTCTTTCTATTCCTACTGTCTCTAAGGTACCTCTAAGGTACCTCTCGAGACTCTGCTGTCTTAGGGGTCTGTCTCTGAGTCTCTCCTGTATTGCTGTAGCCTTCTCACATGTATGTACATGTGTATTTATTCTGGGTTGCAGTTTTCTTTCCACCAGATTATTTCTCAACGTAATTCCAACTGCATTCTTTCTTTATAGAAGAAAGAATGTTCAGTGGGATTTTGGTAGGAAGTAAAGGAAAAATAACGAGTGCTTAGTTTGTCTTAAACAGGAAGTTGTTGAATGAGTACTATTGAGAAAATTGGGCAAAGCATATTTTTGTTTAAACATTTGACTTATATTATGGATGTAGGATATAGGTATTTAAATTAATCCTTTTATCCTATTTTAAAAAAATTCTTTTTTATTTTATCCTTTTTTAAAAAGGTGAGACTCTTTGGGGTTAAAACCTACTAGTTAAGGTACAAAATGAAATAACTGCAATGTCTTGTTTATTTAAATTAAAAACCTTAATTCAGTTTTGTTTTCAGTGATTAGCACAGTGCTTGGCATGTTGTATGTATTCAGTTAATGACAGTTGTTACGTTTGTTCTACTTAAACTTTTTATCTTTTTCTATCATCTAAGAAGATGAAAATTAAGTGAGTTAATGTATGTCAAGTGCTTGGAATAGAACATGGCATATATAGTAAGTGTTACATAGATTTTTAACTGTTATTCTTAACCCAAGAACACCTATTTTTTTTTCCTACGAGGTGTTTTCTGATCTTACTTGTTTGAAGTAATAATTTGGTTATCCTCCTCCTCCTTCTTCTTCTTCTTCTTTTTTTTTTTTTGGTACCAGGGGTTAAACTCAGGGACACTCAACCACTAAGCCACATCCCCAGCCTTTTTTTGTATTTTATTTAGGGACAGGTGCTGGGTTTCTGTTCTCGCGACTAAAAGGCTCAGGGGTCACTCTAGTTAAACTGGGCTAACTGGGCTGCACGAAATAACCACACAAGAGACACAAATACCTTTTTCTTTGGGGTTGCTGTGACGACTCCTCTGACCTTAAGGGTCCGCAGAAAGAGAGAGAGAGAGAGAGAGAGAGAGAGCACACACAGGAGCTGACCCCTTTTATTGAGGAGAAGCTATTCAAATGAGGCAAGGGGTCAGGTTTCAGGGGGCTGAGTCTATCTTCATGATGTCCACTGTCAGCAGGTTGACTGACACCTGGGTAGGCCACACCCAAGGGCACAGTAAGAGGAGGGGACACACACAAGGCACTTCCATGGAAGATTCTATCCTAAACAGGGCAAAGGGTTATATTACAAAGGAACAGGTGAGCATAGCTTCACCCATGGGGCTGTAGCAAGACACACCTATTTCTGTGACTGAGTGCCTCAGCACCCAGCTGGGGAGTGTAACTCAGTCACCGGTAATGTTGGCCTCCCACAGACAGGGTCTCACTGAGTTATTTAGTGCCTCGTCATAGCTGAGGCTTGCTTTGAGCTTTCCATCCTTCTGCCTCAGCCTCCCGAGTTGCTGGGATTACAGGCATGTGCCACCGTGTCCAGCATTCTTCTTGTCTTTTATATCACATCCTTTATACTAAATAACAGTTATTTGTTTTCTTGTGGGTCTCTCTACCAAATGTGGTGCTTAATAGTCTACCATGCTTATTTTATAAGCCTAATAGTGGCCTACCATGCTTATTTTTTTGGTCGTCTTGGTGACTAGTCAGTCATTCACATATCATTAGTCTCCTTATTTGTGCTGGGTTTTAAAAGATGAGCAGAACTGTGTGGTTAGGGCATGGTAGTTATGTTAACGGGAAGTGAGATTTTGATAAATATACTGATGCCTAATTTAGGTAGGTGAATGCCAGACTAAAGAATTTGAATTTATTTTGTATGCAGTGGGCAGGTATTTTTGATAACTGACCAGATTAGTTGTTTATTATACAAATATAATTCTGAGTGCAGAGTAGAGAATGTACTGGAAAGAGAAAAGAAATTGGAGACAAGGAAAAGAATGTAAGAACTCTTGTTCTTTCTATATTTATTATAAGGTTCCTACAGCATGTAACGTTTTTTTTGGTACCAGGGATTGAGCCCAAGGATGCTTAACCACTGAGCCACATCCTGAGCACCCCTCCACCCCCCTTTAAAATTTTTTTTTAAAGACAGGGTCTCACTGAGTTGCTTAGGGACTAGCTAATTTGCTGAGGCTGGCTTTGAACTTGCGATCCTCCTGCCTCAGCCTCCCAGGCTGCTGGGATTACACACAAGTGTCCCCATGTCCAGCTAGCAATAACCTTTTACCATCATGTAACTTTCAAGCTGTAAAACAGATAGGCTTCCAGTCTTCCTTACTAACTTCGTTTTGACTTTTGTTAAAAACTTGAGAAAAAATAAATTTATTGGAATTTATTTGAGCATTAAAAGATTATGAATGGAACTGGATTTGATAGTGTGTGCCTACAATCCCAGTGATGTGGGAGAATGAGGTAGGAGGATTGCGAATTCAGGGCCACTCTAGGCAATTTTGCAAGATCCTTTCTCAAAATAAGAAATAAAATAGGCTTAGCTCACTGATAGAGCACCTGTACACCTGTATACTCTTGGTGGGTATATAAAGTAGTATAGTCATTATGGAGATTCCTCAAAAATTAAAAAATAGAACTACCATATGACTCAGCAATTCTGCTTTTGGGTATTTACCCGAACCTAGGCGGTGTTCTAATACTTGCTAAATTACTTAGGCCTCAAACTTTCAATCTTTTTGCCTTAGCCTCCTGAGTCCCTGGGATTACAGGCATGCGCCTCTGAGCTCAACTTCCCCAAAAGACTTGAAATCGGTATGTAGAAGAGATGTCTGCACTCCCATGTTCTTTGAGGCACTATTCACAATAGCTAAGATATGAAACCAACCTAAGTGTCCATCAATAGATAAATGGATAAAAAAAGTGTAGCATACATATGCAATGGAACACTATTTACCCTTAAGAAAAGAAAATTTGTCATTTATAACAACATAGATGGAACTGGAGATCATTATGTTGAATCACATATGCCAGGTCCATAAAGAAAAATGTCATATGTTCTCATTTGTATGTGTAATCTAAAATAATCAAATTCTAAGAAGCAGAAAATAGAATAGTGGTTTCAAGAGGATATTGGAATATGATAGTAGTAACAGAGAGATGATGATCAAAGGGTACAAATACTCAGTTAGATAAGGGGAATTTTTTTTTTGATATATATTACAAAGCGTGGATATGTGTGTGTGTGTGTGTGTGTGTGTGTGTGTGTGTGTATGCAGTAAATTATATTTATTGTACATATCCAGATTTCTTTCATCTATCTGTCCTGTCTTCATTTCTTTTGTTTAAAATATTTTTTTAGTTGTCAATGAACATTTATTTATTTATTTATGGTGCTGAGGATTGAACCTAGGCCTCACACATGCCAGGCAAGTGCTCGACCACTGAGCCACAACCCCAGCCCTTTCTTTTTTCTTTATTCTTTTTTTTTTTTTTTTTGGGGGGGGGGGACTAGGGACTTAATCTAGGGCATTTTCCACTGAGCCACATCCCTCTCCCCCGCTTTTTTTTTGGTATCAGGGATTGAACCCAGGGCACTCAACCACTGAGCCACATCCCCCAGCCCTGTCTTATATTTTATGTAGAGACAGGGTCTCCCAGAGTTGCTTAGGGCTTTTCTAAGTTGCTGAGGCTGGCTTTGAACTTATGCTCCTCCTGCCTCAGCCTCCTGAGCTGCTGGGATTACAATAAGTTTCTGTGCTTGTATAGCTTAGCCTTTGTCTGTCAGACATAGAGCTGTGGGTTGAGAGAGTAGGCTAGAGATTGGAATCTGTCAAAATAAAAATGGTAATTGAAGCCCAAGATTTGTGTATCCAATAGGGGATAAAGAGTTGTAAATAGAAGTACCATGAAATGTTCTGCCTGTTTCGCTTTAGAGGCCTGCTATGCTTGGTCACTAGTGCTTGATGCGTCAGAATGGTAAAAAGGAAGAGAACAGAGATCATTGGATTGAATTAGGAAGTAGTCATTGGAGAGTTGAGACTATAGTGATTGGGTGGAATATGAAAGGACACTCATAGAGTTTACACGAAGTTCAGAGACTACACCACACTCTAGAATCTCACACAAGAGATTTATTGTGGTAACAGGAGGCAAATGGACAAGGCTGCCCCTCCAAGGAAAGCAACAGCGTGTAGGCAGCTTTATGGCCTGCAAAAGGAATTTCATAAACTGCTTAGGAGTTTAAGCTGGGTGGGGTTGAAGATTTAGTGGCACTATTCTTACCAGAAGTTAAGTAGCACTGCTCAGAATCGAAACTTTGGAACCTCTAGATAAAATGGCTCCTGACCTTAAATGGCGAATCTGATGCCAATATTGGTCTAATGCCAATTTTGATTTGATGCCAATATTCCTCCCTTTTTGTTTTTATAGATACCAGGGGTGGAGACAATGGTCATTCTTCTGTAGCTTCTTCCTGCTGGTTAGGGGCAAAGAATCTCATTCCTCTAAAGGGGGTCAGGGAGGGCTTTAGGTGGGGGCAGAATCTCTCCAAACCACTTAAGAATCCTATCAAAGTATAACAGAGTAAAGTTGGATTGGAGAAGCATATGAGTTGATAAGGAGTTGGAACACCAGTTAAAATTTTTCTGTGAAAGTAAGAAAGCTGGAATAAGAGAAATTGTAGGGTTAAGAGGAGGTTTTTTTTTTTTCAATTAAAGAAAGTTTGTTATAGGTAAACCATTTACGAAGAGGCGTTTCAATATAATTAAATAAAACAACCAAAAAAGTGATACTGAAGTATAATATTTTAGAAAGGTAAAATGAATCTTAAGAGCAAAAAAGCCCAGCTGGGCATGTTGATGCATGTCTCTAATACCAGCAACTCTGAGAAACTGAGGCAGGAAGATCACAAGTTAGAGGTCAGCCTCAGCAATTTAGAAAGGATCTCAGCAATTTAGTGAGCCTGTCTCAAAATAAAAGGACTAGGGATATAGCTTCATGGTAAAGTGCCTCTGGGTTCAATTCCCAATATTTCCCCCATGCCCCTCACCCCCCCCCCCCCAAAAAGATGAGAAGAACTTCCATGTTGCAGAAACCTAGTCAGGATGGGGTTTCAACGATCCTAATATAAGCACTATACAGATTTAATGCATTTCTGATAAAAATCCCAATAATATTCCTCTTAGAAATAGAAAAAGCAATCATGAAATTCATCTGGAAAAATAAGAGACCCAGAGTAGCTAAAGCAATCCTTAGCAGAAAGAGTGAAGCAGGGGGCATCACTATACCAGATCTTAAACTATACTGTAGAACAATAGTAACAAAAACAGCATGGTATTGGCACCAAAACAGACTGGTAGACCAATGGTACAGACTAGAGGACACAGAGACTATCCCACAAAACTACAATTTTCTTACATTAGACAGAGATGCCAAAAACATACATTGGAGAAAAGATAGGGTCTTCAACAAATGATGCTGGGAAAACTGGAAATCCATATACAACAAAATGAAATTAAAACCCTATCTCTCACCACGCACAAAACTCAACTCAAAATGGATCAAGGATTTAGGAATACAACCAGAGATTCTGTGTCTAATAAAAGAAAATGTAGGCCCTAGTCTCCATCTTGTGGATTAGGCCCCAACTTCCTTAATAAGACTCCTGTGGCATAAGAATTAAAATCAAGAATCAATAAATGGGATGGACTCAAACTAAAGTTTCTTCTCAGCAAAAGAAACAATCTGTGAGGTGAATAGAGAGCCTACATCTTGGGAGCAAATCTTTACCCCTCACACATCAGATAGAGCACTAATCTCTAGGGTATATAAAGAACTCAAAAAGGTAAACATCAACAAAACAAATAACCCAATGAATAAATGGGTCAAGGACCTGAACAGACACTTTTCAGATGATGATATACAATCAGTCAATCAACAGATATATGAAAAAAATGTTCATCATTGCTAGCAATTAGAGAAATGCAAATCAAAACTACTCAAAGATTTCATCTCACTCCAGTCAAAATGGCAGCTATTATGAAGACAAACAACAGTAAGTGTTGGGGAGGATGTGGGGGAAAAGGTACACTCATACACTGCTGGTGGGACTGCAAATTAGTGTAGCCAATATGGAAAGCAGTATGGAGATTTCTTGGAAAATTGGGACTGGAATCACCATTTGACCCAGCTATCCCTCTCCTTGGTCTATACCCAAAGGACTTGAAAACAGCACACTACAGGGAAACAGCCACATCAGTGTTTATAGCAGCACAATTCACAATAGCTAAACTCTGGAACCAACCTAGATAGCCTTCAATAGATGAATGGATAAAAAAAAACGTGGCATATATACACAATGGAGTATTACTCAGCAATAAAAGAGAATAAAATCATGGCATTTGCAGGCAAATGGATAGAATTAGAGAGGATAATGCTAAGTGAAGTTAGCCATTCCCAAAAAACCAAATGCCCAATGTTTTCTTTGAGATAAGGAGGCTGATTCATAGTGGGATAGGGAGTGGGAGCATGGGAGGAATAGACGAACTCTAGATAGGGCAAAAGGGTTGGAGGGGAAGGAAGGGGGACATGGGGTTATTAATGATGGTGGAATGTGATGATCTTTATTATCCAAAGTATACATGTATGAAGACATGAATTGGTGTGAATATACTTTGTATATGACCAGAAAATATAAAAAAATAAAAAATAAATAAAACATTGGGGTTTCCTAAATTCAGGGCTCCTCAGCTGAGGGAAAAAAAATCCTAATATAAATCGATCCCAAAAGTAGAATGTTTTCTGTTCAGAGATATTTGGATTTGGCTGGACTATGAAAACTTCAGAAAGTTATAACTGCGATTTAGGGAGCCCAGAGAACACAGACTTGAGTCAGGTGGGTATTGTGTGAATGGACTTTGCTACAAATACTGATGAAACCGATTTTAGAAACTTCAGAAATCTGGAATCACACACTGTACAGAACTTGTGAAAATAATTTACCTGCCGAGCCTTGATAGTACAGAACTTTGAGCCTTGAATCTTATTAAAAGACCCAAAGACCTTGAAATGGCTTCACCTCATGACCAAATCCTGGTTAGAAGAGGATATTCTTGAATGCATGCAGAATGAAATTCCACCCAAGCCAAGTGCAGTTGCGCATGTCTGTAATCCCAGAGGCTCAGTAGGCAGAGGCAGGAGGATTGCAGGCTCAAGGCTGGCCTTAGTAACTTAGTGAGACCCTGTCTTAAAAAATAAAAAGGTCTGGGGATGTGGCTCAGTACAAACGTGCCCCTGGATTCAATCCCCAGTACTCTCCCCTCCCAGAAGCACAAAACAAAAAACTCCTACCCGATGACAGCATCACTTCAAAGTAACAGAGTCATCCCCCGAAACATATCTCTCACTCTTGATATGGCCCACATTCTCCCTTGAATGTGTATTCCTTGCGTAATCCCAAAGGTGTCTCTGTCTTGAGATTGCCACTATTCTTTCTTGGATATGTATCTGCTTCCCTAAATAAACCTCTGTGTTTCTGGAAGAAAAAAAAAGGTAACAGAGTCATGTCTAGACTAGGAAAAAGTAGCTTTTAAGGGTTGTTCTAGGGAAATGTGCACATTTAAATGGTTAGAGATTTCTTGAATTGAAAAAGTATTGTACTTAGAATTAGATGCTAAAGAACAAGTTAACAATTCCTGAAAATAATAGAAAAAAGTATGTAATTATGGACTTCACAAAGAAGCACTGGGGCTGGAGTTGTGGCTCAGTTGTAGAGCGCCTGCCTCACATGCATGAGGCTCAGGGTTTGATCCTCAGCATCACATAAAAATAAATAAATAAAAATAAAGCTATTGGGTCCATCTATGACTAAGAAAATTAAAAGAAAAAAAAAAGCACTAGTCTAATTTCGCAGTACAATTGGGACCTAATCAAAATCCATGGAAGGGGACTGGGGTTGTGGCTCAGCAGTGGAGTGCTTACCTCACAAGTGCGAGGCGCTGGGTTTGAGCCTCAGCACCACATAAAAATAAATAAACAAAGGTATTGTGTCCATCTACATTTAAAAACAAAACAAAACAAAAAACCCCGTGGAGGAGCTTCTAGAGCAAATGAAGCAAAAGTATATATATTCAAGATTTCCTGGAGAAACAGTAGTTTGAGGGAATACTTATCATCAACCCAATGAAGATTGTCCTACTGTAGTTCAGCACTCAAAGAAATCTTTTATCCCCAATGTCTACTGAACTGAATGCCAAAAGAAGTTTCAGGAAATGTGGAGGAAGTGAGATATCATCCAGAAAACTATGTTTTTATTTTCCAAGAAGATGAAATTTCAAGGAGAGCCAAAGAGGCCATCCTTGAAAAGATACCACATGTTCTATCAGGATTTATATTTAAGAAGGGAGCTGCAACAGGAATTGCATGGTAGAGATGGGCAGCTCTTCTCCCAGGACCCATAAGAACAATATAAGAGCCAGGCTGAGGAGCTGTGGAAACAGTACATACAGGTTGGACATGGATCTCTGGCTTGAGAATTGTTTGCCTAAGGAGTATGCTGCATGTGAAGAGGCAGGACCAAGTTCAGATGTACAGTCCTTATCAGCCAGGAGTCTGCAAGAAAAGATTGGAGAGGAGGTGTGGCTCCAGGGTCCAGGGACACATTTGTCAGACTGTTTAAGTCAACTGTTATCCTTTACCATGACCAGAAGAGAATAAGAAGGAGGTGGGGAGGAAGATGATGGGAGCAACTCTTAGACTGCAGCATTGAATGATGATGAAGACTGAGTCTGAGGGCAGTGGCTCTAGTTTATCTTCCTTAGAACACCCCTTCCTTGGACTCCATCTGAGCTTGGTTCACACCCTAAAAGGTTTGGACAAAGAACTTCCCAGCAAGTCCAGGGCATCCATATCAAAGGCAAGGGAACTTGATGTCCCTCCCCATTTTTATTTTCTTGCTTTTTTTCTTTACCTCTTTCCCCTTCTTCCTCCTTGATACAAATAAGAGGTTGGGAAGAATTTGTAGCAGTACTTTATATATCAGGTCCATAAGCCTGAGAGCAAGGGCCCTCTTAAGATAATGTAAGCATTAGCCAGTATCTTCCCCTAATACTATCTTCAGAGGAACTCCCTGCAATGAAGTCTTGAAATACATAATGAAATGATTAGGTTGTGGGAGCTCAGAGGACTGGACTGAATATTCCTGATATAAAAAATTTTGCTCTAATTTTCTCCCTGTATGTGGTGGCTGTGACCCACACCCCAAACCCCTTCTCTCTGAAACTGTCCCTTAGGACTTTTACACTAAATTTAGTCTGAGGAGTAATTCTTTTTCTTTTCTTTTTTTTGGTATTAGCAATTGAACCCAGGAGCTCTTAACCACTGAGCTACATCCCCAGCCTTTTTTATATTTTATTTAGAGACAGCATCTCACTAAGTTGCTTAGGATCTCGATAAGGTGCTGAGGCTAGTCTTGAACTTGCAATCCTACTGCCTCAGCCTCTTGAATTACCACCACTCTTGAATCTCTGAGGAGTACTTGATGGAAGGTAGGGTAGATGCCCTAAGAAAAAATTCAGACTCAGGTATTTCTTTCCCTACTACCTGAAATAAAGAGTTGAACATTCTGACGGTGGGTAGCAAAAAAAA